>NC_051229.1:18854229-19161729 GCF_015220715.1 Pygocentrus nattereri | reverse complement strand
GTGAGACACCAGGTAGCTGCTCCCCTCAGAAGTCCCTTGACTTATCACCAGTTAAAGAAGAAAAGAACACATCAAAAGATAAGCATTCAGGCAGCAAGGAGAGGAAACCAAAAGATGAACGAGAGAAAGACAAGTTCATAAAAAAAGAGAGAAAAGAGATGACCTGCAAAGAAGAAAGGGGAAAGGATGGGAAAGGGGTTGAACATGATGACCGGATAGAAGGTCTCACCTCAACACGAAAGCCTGATGAGTCACTTCCTTGTGCTGGTGTAAAAGAAGAGGCAGAAGAAAAGTCTATTAGTGGAAACTTGGCTGATCAAAATCAAGTGGAGACCACTGAGAAGAGTACTCGAGAGAAAAGTGACAAACGGCTGTCTGCAAAGGATAGGGAATCCGAAAAAGCTGACAAAAAACACCCCGACAAAGAAAAGAAAATCAAATTGGAGCACTTCCCAGATAAATCTGACCTCCACAACTCTACAGATCGATGGAAAGAGAGGGAAAAATTAACAAGCACTTCACATTTGCTTGGTGATAAGAGCCACAAAGAGAGTGAAAAACTTAAAGCTGTGCCTGTTGTAAAAAAACACGAGGAAAACAAAAAGAGCAAGGAGAAACTTGAAAGAAGAGGTGAGAAAGATCGGCAAGAGAAAGAACATTCTTCTAATGAGCACAAGGACAAAGAAAAAATGATCTCTGAAAAAAAGGGAAAAGCTCCTGAGAAAATTTGTGATCATGGTAAATCTGACCGAATTAAAGAAAAAGAGAAAGAGTCTGAAAAAAGAAAGAAAGAAAAACTAAAGGAAGCCACTCCTGTCTCCATGTCAAGTTCTAATCTCAAACTTCTTTTGGAAGAGAAAAAAGGGTATATGTCTGACAGCAATAAAGCGGTCATTTCAAAGTTAAAAGAAGAGGTTCTAAAAACCCCCGAGAAAGAACGGGATAAACGGGATAGGGATCGAGATTCTGATAGGCATCGGGAACGGGACCGTGACCGGCACAAGGAAAAGGACAAGGATAAGGACCGATTACAGCAGAACAGGGATAGCAAACCCAGTAAAGCAAGGCCTACTGAGTCAGAGTCAGATAGGTCCAAATCCAAAGCCTCACCTGTGCAAAAGGATGCCCGTCCCAAAGAGAAGAGATTGGTCAATGATGACCTTATGCAGACCAGTTTTGAACGCATGCTTAGCCTCAAGGACCAGGAAATTGAGCAGTGGCACAAAAAACACTTGGAAAAGATCAAGCAGAAAGAGAGAGAAAGGCTGAAACAGCGACCAGGGACTGACTCCGGGAAGCAGAAAATCAAAGATAAAACAAAAACGCCTTCTTCATCCAACGATTTGTGTACAAACAAGGAACTCTTGCGCTCCAAGAGCTCAGACACCCCTGAGGGTTATGCTCGGGAAAAGACCCTAAAAGATGCCACCAGTGGAAGAACACTTTCACTAGATGCCAAAACCCTCTCATGTTTTGGAAAGACTGGTCCAGTAATTGAAAATAGCCTAAGTCGGTCTCCACGACCAGATAGTGAAAGATCTGGCGTCATGTCAAGATCAGTGTCCATGATATCAGTTGCCAGTTCAGAGGATTCTTGCCAGGCAACTGTGCTCACGCCTAGGCTTAATGAATATGATTCAGACCATGTAGATGCATCTGATTCCCAGCCACCTTTTCCACAGTCTTCCCTCATACTCCAGTCCTCCAGATCACCAGTTGTTCATGATAAAGATACTAACAGTCTTCCTGACACAGCTCTTTGCAGTCGAACACCACTGTCAAACAGACATGCATCTCCCTACTTAAGAGCTATTCTGGATGAAGATCCCAAGTCTGCTGCAGTTGAAGAAGACAGACTAATTGAAGAATCTCAAAGAGTTGGTGACATACCATGTTCTAGCGATGTCCACCCAGTAGAGGCCAGTGCATCAAATGTACAGGAGAGCCAGAGCAGTCAAGCCTCATTATCAGTGCATCTCCCTAGTACTATACCTGAAGCTGACCATTCTGCCAGTGTTGAAGATGAAGGTAGCACTCTAAGTGATCAGGCTGAATGCTTAACTCACTCTCAAGTTTCTTCCACGAAGGACCTCACGGTTCAGCAGACTAGCCTGCCACAAGCCAGCAGTTTGTTGCTGAATGCAGTAGAGCCTAACACCACCGATGCTCTGCCAGAGCAAAGTGGTCAGGGTCGGCTTGACAACTCTGATGCAGACAGAACGGAAGTCTCAAACAAAGATTTCTTGTTGGCTGCTGTGTCCCATGTTGCATCACCTGTGTCCTCACAGCATTGCTTCAACACTAAGATACCTATGCACTCGAGTAGCTTGCAAAGGGATGCTCTCACAGAGGCTAATAACAATCAGTCATCAAGAGAAGATCAGGATCTCAGACCAGAGCAAAGAGAGAAGAGCCTAGCAGTGGGTCCTGAAATCAAAGTAGAGGACAAAAGTGTGGAGAATATTTCTGCAGCTGCTGGAATGGATTGGACAAGCAGCTCAACTCCTTCCATTACTTCAAATACAGTCAGTCCTGAAGAATCTGCTAAAACATTGCTGTGTGCAGCTAGTGCACTCAAAGAATCCCAAGAGGTTATAGAAAGGGCTGATTTTAATTTACAAGACGATTGTAGATCAAGGCATTCTGAAGAGCATTTGGACACTGGTGATGCACAGTTGGAGACCAATGAACTTGGTTTACCTACGCCTTTGTCTACAAATGTTTCCTGCAGTGTTAGTCCTGAACGAACAGCTGAGGAGCCCATGGAAGTGTCTGAGGAGGGGCTAGAGAGTGGACTTGCCGAAACAAAAGTGGAGAAAGTAATGTCCACTGAGGACAAGTGTCAGACCCAGTCTCTCCCAGAGACTAAGCAAGAGATAGATGTAGAGATGACAGACCAGCCTGCCATTGAGGAGAAACCTTCAAAACCAGACACTCCATCAGATGGAGATCTAAGTCAGAGCTGTAGTGGTATTCAGCGTGATCTTCAGGCAGAACCACCAAGTGAAGCAGCCTCTGAAAGCTCTTCCCCGCTATCTGTAGTGGACAGAGATAATGATCCTTCTGGAGCCAGGGCTAAAGTCAGACTTTTGGAGGATGAAGTTGATGCACAGGTAACCCATCCAAGAAAGCGAAAGATGCCCAGAGTGTCTCCTCCTACCCAAGCCAGCCTCTCAGCTCAACAAATCAAGGAGAAGACCCAGCAGTCTTTAGCAGCAATTGTAGATTCATTAAAGCTTGAAGAAATTCAGCCCTACCAGACAGAAAGGGCTAACCCCTACTACGAGTTCCTGCACATACGCAAGAAAATTGAGGAGAAGAGGAAGGTGCTGTGTAGTGTCATCCCTCAAGCACCACAGTACTATGATGAATACGTCACGTTCAACGGATCTTACTTGCTCGATGGGAACCCTCTCAGCAAGCTCTGTATTCCAACAGTGAGTGAACTTCAGTTGCTTATTTATCATGGACAGAAAAGACAGAGAAACATTTATTTAATCATTCATTTGTTTAAAGTGAGAAAGATGTCAAACGTTATTGTATTTATTTTTTCTTTGCTTTATCTCTTAGATAACTCCACCACCCTCTCTGCCTGAGCCACTAAAAGAGATGTTCAAACAGCAAGAAGTAGTGCGCATGAAACTGCGCTTACAACACAGCATTGAGAGGGTAAGTGGCCATTTCCTCAAGAGCATAAGCCCTCTCCTCTGTAACTTGGTTCTAGCACTCCACTTAGCAATCTCTGTATGAGACATTGATATTGGAAGAGGGAAGAAATGATTTGTTCAGAGCTATGATAATCCAAGGCTCGATTTCAGTAACAGAAACCTCTTGGTTAAAGCCCTGTTCATACCTGCTGTTAACCTCTCAGATCCATCTTCAGTGTCTGCTTATGATAGATAAAGGGTGTCCTATATATTTATTACATTAGTCTCTTGCTACATTTGTTGTTGGACAGAAATGTCCTTATTTGTGTACATGTAAATAAAGGGAGAAAAGATGAAGACAGAAGCTACACAACTGTTTAGGTGGTCTTTGCTTTAGAGTTCACAATGCAAGTGTTACATGGTCAAGTGTGTCTCTGACCACCTACATTGGTAGTTTGAGTGATCAGATCCCAATGTGTCCTTTGAGATACATTGTATCCTGTTCACACCTATAGTTGGCGCTACCCACGTATGATCAGATCACCCAGGGCATATGTCAGTGCCAGGTGTGAACAGACTAAGGATCTGTTTTCACCTTGCATACATTTTCAGTAAAAAGTTTTACTTGACATGAAAAGCCAGGTGTAAATACACCCAGGATACATTGTGATCAAAGTATGATCAGATCACTCTGACCACTATCAGAGGCCAGATCTTGAGCACAGTCTTGGAGGCACATTCAAATTGAAGCATTCTCTGCATCCACACACAATAAGGGTAAGCAGAAATCCACTTACCAAGTGATAATTAGCAGGTGGGAAGATACTAGCTGATGAAACTACTTGTGTGTTAATGTATTTTTTATGCAGGGAAGTAAATTTGGATTTCAGCTGTACACACTGGGACACACTTTTGTGAAGTGTGAATAGGATCTAGTCAGTGTATATCTTGCTTCCACCAGCCTTGATTCAAGAAGCCGTTCTTGCAGGCCTCTGACAGGGAGAGGGGAGATAACAAGCAAGAGGTATAAACAAATGAATATTTTTTTCCACTTTACAGGAGAAGCTGATTGTGTCCAATGAGCAGGAAGTCTTGCGTGTCCATTATCGAGCTGCAAGAACACTAGCCAATCAGACGCTCCCTTTTAGCGCCTGTACTGTCCTGTTGGATGCAGAAGTATACAACATGCCCCAAGATGTACAGGTAACTTACTGTGTGTCTAATTGTCTGACATGATTAGAAGATGAAATGCCTCTGAATATTACATCATGCTATATTCAAAGCACTGTACTGACCATTTTACTTGTGAGGCAGTTAAGTATTTTTGATTTTGTTTTTACAAAATTTTGCATTTCTGAATATGAAGCACCCTTATTGATCATCTGGCTCAGCTGTGTCCTAACAGGAGACTGGATCAGAAAACCCTCAAAGCTTTACTTGATTTGAAGAATGACACATGAAGTGATGTGTTCATTTCTTACTCGTGTTCTGCTTTATGGCATGACAGGGGGACGATGGGAAGACCTCAGTGCGGGATCGGTTCAATGCAAGGCAGTTTATGTCTTGGCTTCAGGATGTTGATGACAAGTTTGACAAGTTAAAGGTAAAAGCACATAAATGAGTCGTACAGTGTTTTTTATTATAAATTATGTTATGGTGTCTGCTGAAGGCTTTTGGTCATGGTTAGACCTCAAATTTTGTATGTACTTTCTCCAATTTTTCTTACTGTCTCTGCTCTGTCCCTTTTGCTTTGTCACTATGTCCATCTTAGACATGTCTCTTGATGAGGCAGCAGCATGAGGCAGCAGCTCTTAATGCTGTTCAGCGTTTGGAGTGGCAGCTGAAGCTCCAGGAGCTGGATCCAGCCACCTACAAATCAACCAGCATCTTTGAGATTCCTGAGTTCTACATCCCTCTCGTTGAAGTCAACGACGACTTCGACCTGACCCCGATATAACAGCAGTGACCCGGCTCAGATCGAGATGGGATCCAGAGCCCTCGTTTCTCCAGTCAGCTATTGCATGGTCAGGACTCGAGAGAAGCAGACCACCACAAAGCACTTGTTATGGGCGAGCTGCTGTGTGTGTGTGTGTGTGTGTGTGTGTGTGTGTGTGTGTGTGTGTGTGTGTGTGTGTATGTACCCTTGTTTGTGTGTGTGGTGTATAGCTCAACCTTGCACCATAAACTAGACACTCCTGAGCTCTTAAACAAAAAAAAATAACGAAGATGACACAAAAAGGAACAATCATCTATGTTTTAGATGAATCAATCTATAGTACACTTTTTATGTAAGTCGCTCTCAGTAAGAGTGTCTGCCAAATAAGTTAATGTAAATGTACATGCTGCAGTGCTATACTGGGTTCAAGACCCACATATAGCATCCCTGAAGGTCCATTTGCTTTCCTCTGTACCAGCTTTCGGTCACCTGGTAAAGATACACTTTTAATATAAGGATCTGGTCCAAAATATAAGTTGATTCTTGCAGTTACTGGGTTCAGGTCCAAACTAAAATGCACTTAACCCCTAAGGTCTCCATTGCATTAATGTAGACCCAAGGGCAGATGGACCTGCACCAAGCAGATCCAGCCAGCAGAGGGCGATGGCCACCCTTAATGACCAGAGAGAGAAGGAGAGAGACAGGAGTTGGCGAGAGAGATAGGAAAAACATTAGCAAAGGATAGATCAGAAAGGTCTCAATCCACTTTCTAAAGTGAGTGTTCATGATGTATAGATTGTGCTCTTCATTTTTTTAACTTATTTTATACATACTGATTGTGCATTTGTAAATAGTCATGTAATTATTGTTTTTAACTTGTAAAAAGAGAGAAAACAGAAAGGAAGCATAATTAAAATAATAGATATTTTGATTGTAAACTTTGTTTTGTCAAATGTTTAATGGACCAAAGTTGGTTTTATATTGACCGTCCTCTGTTGTTGATGTTGGCTTAACTCTTTAAGCATGTGTTTTTGAATTATGTTCCCTTTTTGTTACGTTTCTTCTACTTCTACTCGTTTCCTTCTAGATTCATCACAGCAGGTGTTTTTTGACTTGTGATTTCAATGCTGTGCATGCGTTGCAGGTTTGTACTTCTTTTCTGGAAAGCTATACTGTGGTGAGGTTTATGTAAGTGGTTCTGCTTTTTCCCGCCTTTTGTCGTCTCTTAGTAACACTCACTTCTTGTGTGTTGTCTGTTGTGTCTTGCGCACATTAAGAGAAACCAGATTGTTGTGTCTTCTCAATAGAAAAAGACAACTTACTTTTACAGTTTTAATGTGAGACCACAACAAAACAAAACCTATTTTTTACAACATAATGCCTTTTGAACGATGGTTCTAAAAATATGTCTATTTTAATATTTACTTGTTACATGATAATGTACATAATTGTAATATATAATTGAATAAATTTTATTGGTTGTGAAATCCAGAATGTGTTCATTGTGATATTTCTCGCTTCTCTGAAATGCTCCAAAACATGGATATCACTATCAACTGTAAATATTTTTACCACAAGCAAGCCTAGTTCTGCTGGAATGCCATAGATTTTATATATATGTACACACACACACACACACACACACACACACACGTACAGTGAGGTGTAAAATTCTGAGACATTACATTTTGTTTCATTTAAACTACAAAATGAGAGTTTTAGGAGTTTTGTCAAATTTAAAATATAGTAATAGAATAAATATTAAAAATTCTTCACTTTCTTTTACATTTTAATTGAAGATTTAACGAGTGCAGGACCTCGGACTCTCGGGTGGATTTGATCTCATCAGAGGCTTCTTGCGCTAGTCAATGCACGCTGTGATTAAAGCAAGTCTTGAACATAATAAATACTAAGAAAATTTGAAATTCATGTTAAAATTTCAGAGATTGTACTTTTCACTCAAACCCCAGGAACAGCGTTACATGCCTGATACTCTGGTACCAAATGCACTACCATGTCAGTCTCGGTGCTGTACTGAGAATAATACGCCACCCAAATCAAGTTTGGTCTGTATAAGTGACCAATGATGGATGTGGTAGAGGGTGACCTGATAAATTTTGCAGTGGACTAATTGTGTGACTATGCTTACTGGACCTAATACAGACGCTTGAGCCCTGCAAAGCATACTGGTATTCCATAGGACGGAGCCCCTGAAGAGAAATGGTGATTATTTTATAATGAAGCATAGCTACAAAGGACTAAAGTAAGACTATGCGTAAAGTTTCTCATAACTTGGGGCAGTCATGGGCTGGAGGTTAGGGAACCAGCCTCGTGACCAGAAGGTCATCGGTTTGATCCCCAGAGCCGATAGCACATGCCTGAGGTGTCCTTGACCAAGACACCTAACCCTCAACTGCTCCCCGGGTGCTGCGGATTGGGCTGCCCACCGCTCCAGGCAAGTGTGCTCACTGCCCCCTAGTGTGTGTGTGTGTGTGTGTGTGTGTGTGTGTGTGTGTGTGTGTGTGTGTGTGTGTGTGTGCGCATGCGTGCTAGAGTGTATGTGGTGTGTCACTGCACGGATGGGTTAAATGCGGAGGTGAAATTTCCCTGTTGTGGGACTAATAAGGGTCTCTTATTCTTAACTTGTGACTTTGTAGCCTCAGTAAAGAAATAGTAATTTGTGACCTCAGTGTAGTAATTTGTGGCAGCAATATATTAATTTGTGGCCACGTTCAGAAATAGCGGCTCTTGTGTTTTGGAACACTTAGTTAATATGTGGAATTCTGACCTCCTCTTATTGGTTGGTCTAGAACACCAATTGTGACGCATCGGCGATCAGAGTTCTACGCGCTGCCTGAGTGCTCTAGAAACCGAGTGCGTATATTGGGACACGGCCACAGAGCCTCGGCGTCCTGCAGGAGAACTGCTCGCTGCTCTCTCAGTGTAGGGAGTGCCTCCTTTGGCCAAACTCCCGTTGTGATCCTACCCAAGAGTGGGGCAGGACAAAGAGACCACCACTGCCAAGATAAAAAAAAAAAACACCACTGAGACAAAGAACGGGTCCCGGACACACACGGTAAGCCGGCTCGTGCTTGTTGTTTCTGGTTTCAGTGACGGCTGAGCGCTGCAGAAACTTTCCGAACTGGACTGTGCTAAAGCTGCTGTAGTGCGTCACTGTGCTAAAGCCTCAAAGGGGAAAAACTCAGTGACCGTGAGTGAGTTAACCTACAGCTGAAACCACGTTTTAAAGGACGTCTTCGAAATCCATCTGGGTGACTGATTAGCTTAATGAAGTTATCTGCGCTCTCAGTAGATTCTGCTTTGAACGTTGATGGTTAATCTAGCAGCATCTGTGGAGCTGAGCGTTAAATCTGACTGTGCTGCATCGTGGAACTGTTGCCTAGCGTAATTAATGCTCTATAAAAGCGTAATTAATGCGTAATAAGGCTACAAATCTAACAGTATACACTTAAAAAGCATTGTTCTTTAGGAAAGGAATGATTCTATTCAGAGTTTGCATAGAACGAATAGTGAATAGTACAGAATGAATAGTTTGCATTGTGAAAAGGTTCTTCACATTGAAGGAGTTCTATATAGAACATTTTATGGAAAGGGTTCTGGTACTGTTACAGTGTCAAGCTTTAAACAATGGAAGAACACTTTTTGGTGAACCTTATACAACGCTTTCTTCATCAGTCTGAAGAACCATTTCATGCTTGAATGGTTCTCTGTATGGTGAAATGGTTCTTCAGATTGTTGAAGAAAGCGTTGTATAAGGTTCTATATAAAACGAATGGCTCTGAATAGAATCATTCCCTTTACTAGAGAACCATTGAAGAACCATCTTTTTCAAGTATATAAAAGAACCCTTTTTGGTGCTATGTGGAACCATTTTAAAAAGCATGTATATAGAACCACTTGCAGCAAATTTCTCCATCAATCTGAAGAACCATTTCACCATGCAAAGAACTGTTTAAGCATTAAATAGAAAACATTAAAAATTATGTCAAACTTGCAGTTCTTACCATTACCTTTACTTAAGAATCCTTGAAGAACCATTTTGTTAAGTGTATAGTAGAACCTTTTTTATGCTAGATAGAACCACATGCAACACATTCTCCATCAGTGCAGAGAACAGTTTTAGCCAAAAATGGTTCTATATCAAACTCATGGTTCTAAATAAAACCATTACCTTTGCTAAAGAACCTTTGAAGCACCATCTCTTTTAAGAGCATAGAACAACCATTTTCAAAAAAAGGTTCTACATAGAACCTCATACAGCACGTTCTCCATCAATCTGAAGAACAATTTCACCATGCAGAGAACCATTTTAGCATGAAATGGTTCTATGACAAACTCATGGTTCTATATAGAGCCATTCCCTTTACTAAAGAAGCCTTGAAGAGCCATTAAAAAAGTGCTCTATATAGAACCATATGCAGGACATTCTCCATCAATCTGAAGAACCATTTCACCATTCAGAAAAACATTTAAGCGTGAAGTGCTTCTTTATCCAACTTACTGTGCTAAATAAAATAAATTCCTTAACTAAAGAACCCTTGCAGCCTTGCAACCAACTTGTTTTAAGCATGTAGAAGAAGCCTTTTGGTTCTATAAAAACCATATGCAGCACCTTCTCCATCAATTTGAACATGCAGAGAACCATTTAAGCATGAATTGGTTTATATCGACCTCATGGTTCTAAATAAAGCCATTGCTTTTACTAAAGAACACCTGAAGAACCATCTGTAAGTGTGTATATTGAATAAGTAAAGCTGATCTGTTTATTTCCCTCGTTGTTGTGTCTGCAGCTTGTAGATGGAAATGAAGCTCTATTTTTCATCTCCCTTCTTTAGTGAACACTGTTGTCCGTCTGTCCTCTCAGAACTGGAGATGTTGGCTCTTCACTGTCATGAAGAATCATTATGCTTTAGTTAAGTTCGCTCGATCATGAACGATTGTCTCAGTGTGTGAGTGGGTTTTTCTGTGGTCTTGTAGGTGCTGGAGTGATGAGGATGAGGGCTGTGTTCTTCCTCCTCTCAGCCTGCGCCTCCTTCCTGATCCTCCTGTCCTTCATCAGCGTCTCCTCCGCCTGCAACAAAGCACTGTGCGCCAGTGACGTCAGCAAGTGCCTCTTACAGGTGGGTTTATGGAGCTTCAAGACCAGGACCATCATGCATGTGCAGTTCCTGCAGATAGCAGGCCAGCCTCTCTTTATCCAGAGGTATGACAGTGGTGGTCCTATGTTAGTCCCTTTCCATTGCTGGACAGGGTGGATTGTGGCAGATAAATTGGGCAACAGGTCAGTAATGGTAAATCTACAAAGTGGACCTATATAGTAGGTGTTTCTGATAGTATATCCAATGAGTCTAAGTATGAGGTGAGTACAGTCATTAACTGGTGACCAATGTAAATAAAAATGATTGTCGAAGTGAAAAGAAGTAAACACAACCTCGGCTGCAAACTATTTTAGTAAATCATTTTTTTTCTGCAGATGTAAATGCATAATTAATTTTAGATTTGATTTACTTAAAAGAATATAAATCAATACAACAGTAATTTTATGTATACAAAATAGGAATTGTGGCTTGTGTTAAAATTCAGACACCCTTCCATTTGAGTCATACAGCTTGACTCATTACCTCTTAATTGACTCAATTAAGCAGGTCAAGAATTGTCAATAAGGATTATTAGCTAATTGAAATACTAGAGCGTAATCCATTCCCTGACTATTCAAGCCTTGGGCTGACACTCCACAACCACTCCAGTAAGTTGCTGGCTGTGGACCTGAAAATGAAGCTAGTTGATGTCTATAGAAGCAGTGAATGATATAAAAAGAAATCTGAAATGTCTGTATTCCCTTATATCTCAGATCTGGTACATATTAAGACTTATTATTCAGTAATTATGTGGACTGCATTTCAAACTGGCTCAACAATTCTTATGTTATAGAAGTGTGTAAAAAAAACTGGGTCTGCTGGTGGGCCCTGGCCATTTAAGGACTTAAGAAATGGCAGTTAAGAGGAACTGTGGAGAAACATCTGAAGGACCAAGAAAACATTTAGAAAGAGCTGCTTGTATGCTGGCCAGAAAGGTAAAGCAAAACCCCCTATGACAGCAAAGGACTTACAGGAAGGTTTCGTTGACAGAAAAGTGATGGTGCATCATTCTACTGTACAGAAACACAACCTGCATGGAACAGCCATCAGATGGTAATCTACCCTGTGATCTCATCACAAAAGTCAACATCTGAAGTATGCAAAACAACATCTAGATAATCCAGAAACATGGAAACCAGTGCTGTGGATTGGTGAAGTAAAAGCTAAACTCTTTGATCACAGTCAAGGTATGTTTGTGGCGGGGAGCAGCATGTGATGGAAAGAACACCTTGTCTGCCTGTAAGCAGGGTGGTAGATCTATGCTTTGGAGGTAGTGGCAGAGGAAGTGCTGCACAGATAGATGGAATAATGGATTCCAATAAATATCAGCAGATTCTACAAGTAAATATGACACTGTCAGTCAAGAAGCTGAAGCTGATAAGAGGCTGGCCTTTGCAACAGGACAGTCATCCAAAACATGCCTCAGAATACACCATCAACTTCCAGTCTGAAGCTTTTGGAAAACAACAAAATAGTTTGTTGCAAAGACTGTGTTTATTTCTTTTCACTGCAGAAAAGAGAAAAAAAAAAAATATATATATACACAGTGGGGCAAAAAAGTATTTAGTCAGCCACTGATTGTGCAAGTTCTCCTACGTAGAAAGATGAGAGAGGTCTGTAATTTTCATCATAGGTTCACTTCAACTATGAGAGACAAAATGAGAAAAAAAATCCAGGAAATCACATTGTAGGATTTTAAAAGAATTTGTTTGTAAATTATGGTGGAAAATAAGTATTTGGTCAATAACAAAAGTTCAACTCAATACTCTGTAACATAACATCCATATATGCAGGTCATTCATCAGGTCCCTCCGTGTAGTTCTGGGATTTTTGTTCACCGTTCTCATGATAATTTTGACCCCACGGGATGAGATCTTAGAACCTATGATGAAAATTACAGACCTCTCTCATCTTTCTAAGTAGGAGAATCACACAATCAGTGGCTGACTAAATTCTTTTTTGCCCCACTGTGTGTGTGTGTGTGTATATATATATATATATATATATATATATATATATATATATATATATATATATATATATATATATATATATATATATATATATATATATAAAAAGGTTTGGGAGTACCCAAACCTTTGCATGCATTGTATGTATAAATATTACTTTATTTTTCTGCATTCTGTATATATTTTTCTGACCTTGCAGTGAATTCTAAGGATGACTGTAGACACAGCAGGCTGGTACTGAGAGTGTTTATCATATTCAGTTTGTGGCTGGATTTTGTAGGGGGGGGGGGTCCATTTCCTTCAGGCTTTGTTCTGTGATAGAATCTCTTGGGTAAAAGAGCTGTACTGCTGTTGCTCTGGCTGAGCAAGTATCAGTCCTGATTGTAATCTGTCTCTCTCTCTCTCTCTCTCTCTGTCTCTCTCTCTCTCTCTCTCTCTCTCTCTCTCTCTCTCTCTGTGGCTCAGCAGCTACTGATTAATTCTGTATGTCTCTCTTTATGCAACTCTTGCTCTCTCAGTGTCTCTCTCTGACTCTCTCTCTCAGTTTTTCTGTCTCTTTCAACTGTTGTGAAGTATGCTTGGCTGAGTTGGCTGTGTTATGGGATTTTCTAGATATACTAAGAAAAAGCTGAATATTTCATGAGGTGGAAGTCAAGAAGAGGTTCCACATAACTGAGAGCATAATTGGCCCAGGCTAGTTCTGTTTTATTGTGCGTTATGTGAAAAACAAATCACTGCACTTGTAGATTCTCATAGCCTTTTTAAAGATGTGCCACGGCTGGAGCATTAAACCTAAAAATCCACACTACTGTTCAAATGTTTAGAATTACTTGTCATATTAATAATAGTTATTTTATTTAATATCACACATACTGCGTGGCTTGAAATACTATAGTACACTTGTTGCTGGTTTGTTGCTAATCTTTGACTAAAAAAAAAAAATTCCAATGGTCATTCACCACTGACATTGCATCTTTGTACAAGACTATGATAATCCATGTCCAGAAAACTGGCCGCGGAAGACATTTTATAACGTTTTATCCAATATTTCAAGTTTTTGGGAACACCAGTAAGTGATATACTGTAATTTACTGTAATTATATATTAACAGACATTTCTTGATACATTTTCTGCCTCAAGATTGGATGAGCATTGTTTAAATGTGAGGCATTCTGAATGCTAATTTTATTAAAGGGCCCATATCTTGGAAAAACAAATTTACCACATTTCTTTTAAATAAAAGAACTTGATGTAGTATGTAGACATTGCTCAAGTTTCTATTGCAGTGGGTAGCGCTATTGCCTCACAGTTGAAGGGCCTGGGTTTGGTTCCCTGTCCGGGTGACCAGCATCCTCTCTGTGTTCTCCCTGTGTCTGGGTGGGTTTCCTCTGGGTGTTCGGGTTTCCTCCCACAGTCCAAAGACATGCAGTCAGGCCAATTGGACATGCTAAATTGCCCCTAGGTGTGAGTGTGTGTGTGTGAATGGATATGTCTGGGGTGTATCCTGTCTTCTGCCCAATGACCACTGGAATAGGCTCCAGCAACACGACCCAGAAGGATAAGCGGTTTAGAAAATGTGTGTGTGTTTTTGTGATGACATATATCCTCCTATTTAGTGTTTAGCTGTTTAGCCCTGCCCATTTGTGCTGAAGTTATAAGTAGTGTTTCAGCCTGAACTGCTTTTGGAATGAGGTACAAGACAAAATAGCCCATCAGAACAGACCTTAGCCTGTTTGGAAAATCTCAGTGTGTACAGCTTTCTCAGTTAATATAGGATTGTGTTCAGTTCTTGACATCATTCAGCACACATCTGACATTTATTCCAGTCAGCTGAGGTCAGAGTAATATTTGAATCAACTTATTTATGTATCTTCAGCTGTTTTTTATATTAATAAAATGGTGATTTGGACATTAGAGTGGTATTATATTTATTGTGTATTTTTTTGCCATATTTTTGTTTCATTATTTTTTCATGTCATTTGAGATTGAAAGTTGACCATACAGAATATAAACATACTTAATGACTTAACTAACTATGTTATCATGTAATTACATTTAAATAGTACAAAATGACGCTAACTCTAGACCTCTAAGGGTTACACGCTGCAGAGTTGCAACACTGCAGCTGCCCCCACCACAGTCCAGCTTATGTTACCCTCATGTTGTTTTTTAAAGAGAATGAGGGAGAGAAAGAGAGGGATTTGGGGGAGGGAACTGAGTGAAGGTGAAAGGGTACTTGTTGGCTCCTGGTGGTCTCCCCGGTCTATCCAGACTCGGGGCTTATTGCCAGGAGACAGAGATACAGAGAGATAGAATAGTTCAGAGAAGGATTTACATGAGCGAAGAAAGCCAGAGAGAGAACAAGAGAGACAGAGATAGAGCAACTCTACTGGGACGGTGTGTGTGTGTGTGTGTGTTTGTGTTTCCAGCTGGATATGCTCAGCCCCCATGTGTGGGTGGGGCTGCAGTCATTTAAAGACTCACAGATGGTTTGTGGGGCAAGGCAGTGCACGTCCTCTCAGGGGAGAGCACTTTCTCAAGCCTGCTTTCTGCTAGTGTACACTTTCTTTGTGTTGCTAGTGTTCATCTCAGACACCTGAACAATGGGCCTTGTGGAGCATTTGTGCATAGACGTGGGCAATCTGATGGTATTGGTAGCGAGCCATGACTATGACAGTGAGGCCCTCAGTTTGAGCCTAAATATCAAAACTTGGGCAAAACTTACTTTGTAAGCACTAAACTAACAGTGATTCACTTAAATGTTTGTCAGTTCTAGGTTAAACTCAGACCTTTAAAATCTTTCAGTGAGATTTTTTACATTCCAGTTTGTTCACCAATCTGCGCTAACCTGTATGCGGCTGTCATTTTAGCATCAGTTAGCTACAACCAAGCCTGTGTTGCGGTGTGACACGTTTGTCTGCTAACTAAAACCACAGAATAGGTTTGATTTTGGCTTACTGGCACTCTACTTTCACTCTTTTAAACATTTTATCATCTAGATTTGTGTCAACAGAGCACCAGTTTTCAGAATCAAACCTGCTGTGATGGGTGGCACTGTTTGGGTCTGTAACCTGCTAGCTAAGCTAACGATAAGGTAGCCTATCAGGCTACAGACCCAAACACCACAGAACAGGTTTAATTTTTTCCTTTCCATCCCTGCAGCGGTCGCTCAACTTCACTCTGTCAGGTTTGTATTGTTGTTTTTTAACATCTTAACTTTAATAGATGGCTTGAAAATTGTACACTGTGTTTCATCTATTTGGTAACCACTTAAAGTAAACTTTTTTTTCTTTTCAAATTTTGAAACAACACTAGATGAAACGAGAGAAAGTGTTATAAGTGCCCCCACCAACTTTCCATTCCCGCTTTCACACAAAATCAGGAGGTCATCATGCACACTTTGTGCCATCTGTGCTGGTAATGCACAGTTTCACTTGGTTTTCAGGTTTAAAAATCAGCCCCCCAGAAACCGTTGGTGTATTATTTTTATTTAATAATGCAAATAATTTCAAACTGCACCAATATAATGGAGTTAAAAATAAGCTGATTCATGATGAATTCTGAAATGTCATGGTGCGTTGAATTGATCTACTCATGTTCCATCCACAGATGCATTCGGTCTTAGCAGCTGTTGTTGTGGGAAAGAAAGCTTGATGATGACAGGAGGCAGATGAGGATGGTCCCTTTCATGTTGAACTTCTTGCGAACAGATTTTGAGGTTTTTTTCTCCCATGGCTGATGTTCCAACTTCAGTGGTTAGTAATGGTCAGTTGATCGTGAAACTGTATCAGACGGATTATTTATAGGAATTTAAGATTTGTACTTTATTAATAAACACACATTTCTGAAACCTTGTGGAGCATTTAGAAAATCATATACTGTGTGGATGAGCTACTGTTCAGTTCTCTCCATTGTTTTTCTACAAGCGGGTGTCTGACATTTGTCTCATAACTCGGTGTTATGATACTGAACCACATGGGAGGATGAAGGTCATTATCAGATGATTATCAGCTGTGTGTGCGTGTGTGTGGGTGTGTGTGGTGCATCTGTAATGACAGTGTGAGTCAGATCTCTGTCGGGATGTTGTGTTTATGGTGAACATGTGTTTCTTAAGAGAATGAGCAAGAGAGAGAGAGAGAGACACACACACACACAGAGAAAGAGGAAAGTAGTGTTGTGTTCTCCAGGTGTTTGCTTTCGTCTTCCCTCTCTGTACCCACCCATACTAAAAGCTGTGACCTACCTCTTTATGGAATGCTCTCTCTCTCGCTCTCTCTCTCTTTCTCTCTCTCTCTCTCTCTCTCTCTCTCTCTCTCTCTCTCCACATTTCAGACATATCTGAGCTCTGTTCCTAACAATCTCTTTAATCTCCCTGTGTGCCAGCAGAAGACAGTTCTTCAAAACACTGGCATGAACTTCCAGAAGTCAAAAATTTGGAGACACCTCGCTTCTCAAAAATGTTACCGGCGTGTTTCCTTTGTCTGTTTGCAATGACTTTGCATTTTGAACAGTGCAGATCATATGTCTTTGTAAAACTGCAGAACAGAAGCCCTACTTTACTGTTAGAAATAAATGTTCTGTGCAGGTACAAACAGTGTGCATAAACCTTCAAAGATACATTGGTTTTAAGGTCAAATTGTGTACCGTAAATATTTTTTTTCCAGGTGAAAATTATGCATTAGTAAATTTTCATAACATAAATTGTGTACCTGTTTTAATGTCTTAAAACAGAACTATAAAATAAAAATCCTGGAGATGAGACGGGGTGTTTGGAGTCAATACAACTTAGAAAATTTCAGTGGTTATGGTACTGTAATGTTCTCTAACTAAAGGTACTGAGATGTACCCTTCAGGGTACCACCCCAGTGACATAAGGGGTACTGCCCCAGTGACAGTACCCTTTTTTGGAGAGTGTACCTTGGGAATAATGCTGTACCCTGCCCATTTTATCCCTTTGTTATGATGTTAACATTTGTTAATTGATGTTAAGCACTTAGCATTTACCCTTTCAGGTGTTTACACCACCTGTGGGCCAGAAGAGTTTTGTTGGAATCTTTGCAAATTGTCCAAAACCTGCTGTTTATACAAAGTAAGACATGTTGATCATCATGAAGCAGTCAAATATTCCCATGGTTGGTAATGCAATACAAGTTTTGGCAATATGTATTCAGAATACAGAATGCAGTTGCAGTCAGGACCACTAGAGGCGAGTCAAAAGCGAGCCCTGGACAGATTGAGTCTAGACCAGGGGTCAAAGTAACACTGAGAACACTTGTAGAGTCATGACCATGTTAGTGGTAACACATTAGCTCATTGTAAGAACCAACCTCTGTTACTCAAGCAAAGTATGTAAAAGATTCTCCTTGGTTATTTTACCTGATAAGACATTTTCAGAAGTTTATCCTTCATGCCACTGAATATTTTTGCATGCTAACACCAGTACAGCAGTTGTTTGTGTTTTATGATACATTAATATCAGGTGAAAAATGTTTTTTCTTCCTGCAGGTAAACGAATTTGCATTTATAAGCTTTTTTGGATACTCAAATATCAAAATGAGTCCGAATACACATACCTGCATGCTATTGTGGAAATATAATTGGCATTTTTCTGAGGCAAGCTAACCAGTGCAGTATATAATGAAAGCTCTGCAGAATCAAGAAATTTTTCACACCTAAAATGTCAAAAGTCTAACTGAATATTGACCACAGAGGCACTTCATTACACTAGTATCTCCACACTTTTGATGGGCAGCGTAGGCTATACATGGACACAGGCCAAGCGTTCCACAGTCACTGCCCACATTAATGATCACAAAGTCACCCAACAAATCTAGCAGCTTTCTACATTGAAAGGAATGAAGGAGACGTCTCTAAAAGCATGCATGTAGTTTTTGGCCAAATGAAAAAGTAAACCTGCTGGCTTTAATAGTCTTAAAGACAGCATGTTCCCTCTTCTCTTTGATCAATCACAGGCTATTTGAGCTTCGATCCAAATAACAGTGAGTGTGAATAGCTAATAGGTATTTGAAGAATGTCCTTGTTTTGTACATGGATTTGGTGTTTCTCACTGTGTTCTAAGACACTTGTGTGTAAGAAAAATCCATCCATCCATCCATTTTCTAAGCCGCTTCTCCGTCAGCTATATGGTATTTAACAGGGTTATGTTATACTACCTTTAAAAAATGCTACCAGAGATTATGTAACATACATGCCAGCTTGTTTTATATATATATAATATATATATTGTACACACACACACACACACACACACACACACACACCGGTGACTCTGTAAGGTACACCTTGCTAGTAAAAGGTTGGACCCCCTTTTGTCTTCAAAACTGCCTTAATTCCTCGTGGCACACTTTCAACAAGGTGTTGGAAACATTCTTCAGAGATTTTGGTTGGTTATTTGAGTTACTGTTGCCTTTCTATCATCTCGAACCAGTCTGCCCATTCTCCTCTGACCTCTCACATCAACAAGGCATTTTTGTCCACACAACTGCCGCTCACTGGATATTTTCTCTTTTTCGGACCATTCTCTGTAAACCCTAGAGATGGTTGTGCATGAATATGTATATAAAATCACTGCTGTCTGAACAAATCCTCTCCATTTTTGTTGATTTTCAGTTTTTGACATAATTTTACATTGTGTGTAAAACTCATGATGAATGGACTATCATAAACGACCCAAAATTACTTGGAAAAAAGTAGAGTGTGGTTTTTCCTTCTCATGTGAAGTTCTCGTTTTGGAGATAAGAGGTTTTGTTCCAACAGTGTCACGATTGGCCCCTCCCAGTCCTGTACGTGTTTGTGTTTTGGTATAGTCCACGTGCTTCTTTGTTTTGGTATCCGTAGTCCTGCCCCTTGTTTTGTAACTCCGCCCCGATTGTTTGCACCTGTCCCTTGTCTTCCCGGTGTCGTGATTAAGCCCTGTGTTTGCCCTTTGTTTTTTGGCTGGTCTTTGTTTGCTTTGGTTGATGTATGTTGGTTGTGTTGGTTGTGTTGGTGTTATCTGCTGTGTTCTTTGAACCTGCTTATTGTTTGTCTGTCATGTCTGCCCCCCATTCAATCCGTGTTGGCTCTATGACCCTGGACTGTCTTGACCCTGATTTTGGATTTGCCCTTAATAAATCTCACTTATCACAGCACGTACGTCCGCCTCCTTGCTCCACATTACAAACAGCAGCAATGCATGTATATAAACAATTTATTTATGTCTAACTGATTCATTTATGCAGATATGTAGAATGAAAGAATTCAATTTAATTATGGGTAACAGTTAATACTGATTTCTAGTAGCTATTGAAACTAATATTTATGATTAATATTAGTTTAGCATTAATTAATAATATCATATTTAGTTTGTTTCCTGTGGATGATGTTATTTTCTTGTAGTAAATCAACAAATAATGTCATTTGACCCAGGCCGTTCAAACTTTTGCATGTGACAGTACATAGTTACGAGTGGAACTGAAGTGTGGTCCCATATAGATGCTCTAAGGGCTTGAAACAATGCCCAAAATCACAGATAGGCCCATCAGCAAAACATCCTTTGAGAATGTTCAGAGGTTGATGGTCATTTTCTTTGGAAGAAAGTGGTCTCGAGTGTGTTGTATCTAGAGCTTCATTTGATTTCTCCTTCTTACTTTACTGTATATCTTAGTGGATGTTTTCAGTTTTCTGTCTCCAACTAACACAGACTCACTTTCATTCATCCCTCCATTTTCTTTCCCTCTTTGTTGTTAACTTTACGTCTTCTAAATCGCTCTCATTTCCTCTGCCTCTACTGCAACCTCACACACATCTGGCTGCCTCTTGCCTTTGACCACAGAACACACACCCTCTCTTCTTTCTCTTACTCTCTCTCTTTCTCCACTCTTTCCTTCTGTCTCCCTCTCTCACTCCTCTCTCTTGCTCCTTTCTCTCTTCCTTGCTCTCTCTCACTTCTCTCTCTCTCTCTCTCTCTCTCTCTCAGTGTGTCCCAGGCTCTATTCACTGACCTGACTAGGTGATTTGACATTTTTTCAGCTGTGCGACAGTTTTTATTTCCATCATATTTGACCTCTGTGTACACATACTAGAGTTACACTGATATTTCCAAGTTTTTTTTTTTTCCTGGAGCGCTTTTTACTCCCCTCTGGGATTTATTTATGTGTCTGACTTGTCTGGCCTCCCTTTAGACGCTTTTATTCATCCATAGCAACTCTTGGACCAGCTGATGTTTGTCTTTCCTTTACCCATGTAATTCGAAGTGACACAACCAGCATTTTGTAGTATGATGGTTTTTGCTGAAGGCCGTATTTATGTGCTAAAGTGCATGTGTTGCTTACCAGCCCTTAAAATGTACTCAACGTTTCCATTTTATATATGTTACTACATGAAGTACATCCTTGTGTATGTGTTTTTGTGTGTGCGTGTGTGTGTGTGTGTGTAGGGCCTTTGCCAGTGTCGCCCGTCAGAGGGAAACTGTTCCTGCTGTAAAGAGTGTATGCTGTGTCTGAGCACGCTGTGGGAGGAGTGCTGTGATTGTGTGGGTGAGTTGATAATGATCACTGCAGTAAAATCAAATGAACAACATGAACATTAATAACACAGATATGATAACACAGAGCACTTCCTCCACATTACTGAGTGTGTGGAGTCTGCAGTTATGGTTTACTGCTGTTATATACATATGATCCACTCACAGCATCATATGTGGAATACCTAGTCAAGGTTTCCAATGATATGACTTCTTGTTTCTTGTTTTAGTTTGACTTTTTTCTTTTACAACCCACAGAGTAATACAAGTAACTGGAAATTATCAAAATTGTTGTTTTGGCTCAGTACTCCCATCACAGTGACTATGAGAGTAAAGTGACGCTTTAAATTGTCCTGTGCTTTATGTACAGTCTGCTCCAGAATTATTGGAACCCATGTAAAAATGAGCTTAAATCATAAAGTATATTAAATAAACCACATATGCAATGAGTGATATTTCGGGGCCTACACAGTGTTTATATGATATACATATTGCAGCTGGCGGGACAAAACCTCATATCTCCAAAATGGTAACTTTACAGGAGAGGGAAAAATACAACATTATTTTTTGTGTAAGTCAGTACAACCAGCCTTTTTTCCAAGTAATTTTGGGCTATTTCTTTTGGTCTATTTATCATGAAATTTACATACAATGTAACAGATATTTTCAAATTATGTCAAAAACTGGAAAATGACAAAAATGAAGATACAAGGTTTTGTACCAATATGTATATTAAATTGTGTTTTGGGGAAAAATATGTTCAGTAGGTTTTTAAAAATATTTTTAAAATATTGGTTCTTCCATTATTAAGTTGGTGAAGCCCGTCATAGAGAGAATAACAGCACTGAGCTGCTTTGCGTACTTCTAATCAAGGTTGGAGAACACTTGTTTAGCAATGTTGGACCTCCTCCATGCAGAACTTTGCCACTTCCTTGATATTCATGGGTCTTCTTAAGATTTTCAATTGGCCTAAATCTGGAGACTAAGAGGACCACTGCAACTGAAGCATTTATGTGTGGATTTTTATGTGTGTTTGGGGTCATTATCCTGCTGAAAAGTACACCCACAGCAAAGGTTCAGCCTTCTGGCAGAGGCAGGTGGATTTTGGGTTAAAATCTCCTGGTGTTTTGTGGAATTCACTAGAGCCCCTGTGACCAACCCCAAAGCATCAATGATCCACCACCATATCTGACAGTGGATATCAGCTGTTTTTCATTGCATGCAGTCGCCAAACATAAACAAAAGCTTCAGTTTTTGTCTCATCTGACCACATCACATGATTCCATTCATTGATTTGACATTCTATAAAGTTCAGGCTCTGCTCTTTAGGAAAGGTTTCTTTTGTGAAACCTCTCCAGATGCTTCTGGTCATGGAGGTGATGTCTGCCAGTGGCTGAATTAAACTGCAGTTCTGAAACTGTGACCTTTGGGTTTCACTTTGCCTGTCTTACCATCCTCCATGCTGTACGTGTAGGCAGTATGTTCATGTTTCCTTTTACAATTTTTCCCTGTTCCATGCTTCTCAAACTTTTTGGATATTGCCCCTGATTGTCCTTAACAGTAATTTTAACTGACTTCTGATTCTTTATAACCCTTTCCTAATCTGTGTGGGTGCACAACCTTCAGACTTATTTCAATTGACAGCTCTTTGGTTTTATGCATGTTAATGGATGACAAAGATATTTGACTAATAGATACCTAGTAGATATCACTAGATGCTTTGTATCTTCTCTGTAGTCTAGCCATTTTCAGTTTCAGTTTGTTTTTGGAGCTTGTTGCTAGTTACCAACAGGTTAGAGAGAAAGCTAGTCCTGAGCTCAGATACTGCTAGAAACAAAAAGTCCTTGTTGATACCCAGAGAAAAAGAACAGAGTTAAATGCAGCACAATGCAATACAATACACTACAATACAATACAGTGCATTTCAATAAGTGCAGTTGTGTATGTCAGTACCACCATGTTTCATGAGCTATGATCATCCTAGCTACTAGTGTCCAAAAGTTTGGAATCACTCAAATAAATAACTGCTTTTATTCTATTTAGTAATGGTTTAAGTAGTCTAGATATAAATACTATATAACACTAGAAACTATTTTAATATGTTTTATTTAATATTTTATGTGTTTGAAAACATCAATAACTTACTAAATGAGAAATAATAGACTGAAACTATCTATTTATAATAATTCCTTGCCCTGAGATTTGATCATCATATTATTAACATGAAGGATCATCTGCAGCTCTGATCATCATTCTGGACACATCAACCGTTTCACATTTCTTTGACAGCTTCCTACTAATTAACTGAAACACATGAAAATGTAGAATACTACTATAATATTAGCATTTTATACAGATATCTTTAACAAATTTTGTATTTGTTTTGTATTTTTTCATGTAATCACTCCAAATGTTTGAGTGGTGATTCCAAAGTTCTGAATGGTAGCATGCCTTACATTTATTTACATAACAAACCTGTTTATGCCAAATGACTCGCAATTCAGGAATGGTGTTTACCTTTTAACAGCACACAAAAACAGGATGACAAGATTAGAGTTTGCCGAAACAGCTAAAAAAAAAAAACAAATCAAAACATCAACCAGAATGATGGCAAGCGAAGAGTGTGGAGAGGAAAAGGAGAACTGATTATGATATGAAGCATGCTACCTCATCTGTCAAACATTGTGGTTTGACCATGTATGGCTACCATTGGAACTGATTCCTTTGCATTTATTGCTAATATGGCTGCTGGCAAAAGCAGCAGGATGAATTATATTGGGATATATTATCTGCTTAGATTCGGCCAAAAACTGAATCTGGGCTCATTGAAGGAAGTTGTAACATTTGTTTTTATGTTTTATTTGTTGCAGAGATGTGTAAGTTGTTTGTATTTAAATCTTGCTCAAATATTAAATATTGAAAAAAAATGCATGAAGTCCATGAATTAATATAATTCATAAAATTCCAAACTTGAAATTTAAACTAAAATCCTTTTGCTTTCCATGACTTTTTATCTTAACTTTGTTTATTTTATTAAACTAATGGGTGAACATTCCATTTTGTCACTACTAAAACCTCAACACTGTTAAAACTTTATCAAATGTTTTGGTAGTGACAATTCTTACACCCTGATTATGTAGACTTTTAGATACAATTACCTCAAACCAATGGGATCTAACTGCTCACCATGTGGCCATGAGGACCAGGGATGCAGTCACACTTCCTGCTCTAAAATGCAGAGGTGTGGCTAAAATAAGGCTCCACATAAGGATTAAAACTCTTTGTGTTTTGGTAGCGACATGAAAAAAAGTTTATTTATTTAATAAGCTTAGAATTAACATTTTGTGATTTTTTGTCAGATCCCAATAGAAAACACTGAATGAATGAAGATTTATACACTTAATGTATTACTGTCTCAATTAATGACTTGAGTTTAACTAGTTCATAACATAATCATTGTAAATATCTACGGTCTGAATACTTTGTTTTTTAAATAGTTTTTTTTAACTGTGGGACCTCAGTTAGAACGAATATAGTAGAGTGCTAGCGTAGAGCATTTTAGCAGTGGGATTAATATGGACAGCGTTTCAGTGCCAGCTCATTCTCTGACAGAGAAGAAGGTGTTAGCTGAGATGAACCAGAAGCAGCCATCTCTCTGTAACGGAATAGTTTGACCAAAAATGTCCATTCCTTTAGCCTCAGCTTTGAGAAGAATTTGCCAGCCTGTTCATGATAGTAAGCTGTAGCCTAGCCTTGCAATGTGTAGTGCTTTGTTAATTATGACCAGTCAAAATTTGAATTCGCACATAATACCACTTTTTCTTTTCTGATACTGAAATCTTGAGTATATGGCAGATACAGTATCTGATTTTTTTCCACTGAGCTCTAAAATGAGCTTATTCAATTTTAATTGAAGCACTTCTTCAGTCCCTGGTAACAGTAAAGACCGATTTACAAACCCATCATTCATTTATTGATTTGATGCAAACCTTAGTAAGACACTAAGATTCCCTCATGAAAACATAACTGAACTTGTAAACATGTTAGGTGATGAGATATTCTACACTAATTCCACAATTAGTGAACACAGGTGCCATTGTTCTGAAACCTCAGCTGTTGAACTGCACTGGTTGAAAAATCTCAGAGTGGAGGGGAGGGGGGCACATATCATGCTTGTACAAAAAGCCATGGTGTGTGTTTTACAATGAAAAAATGTACACTGTGTTTTTTTGACGAAATTTGAAATTAAGTATTGAGACCAGAACCGGATATAAAGGAAGATTAGATTTCTAAAAGCAGAGACAACAAAGCTGCTGCAATTTCCCAAAGACATTTCATTGGTGGACACTGCCAGAAAACATGTATGAATGTACCAACACTTGTTAAAAGTCTCATAAGAAAGTGCAGTAAGGAGTAATGCAAAATATATGTAGAAACTTTCTCTACATTTTACAGTGTGTTCAGTGCTAGAACTGATCACACTGTGTGAGGTCACTTTGCTTCCAGACATTTTTATGAGTTCATGAAGCAGGAGGCTGATTCCTATGAGCTTGTTTGGTCTCTGGCTTGAGAGTCCTTCTGAACAAGGGCCAAGGATCTGAGGTTTATCAAGGCACTGGATTTCAGAGGGACTCTTGAGCTTAATCTGCTCAACACCAGCTCAGCTTTGTAAGCTCAAACTGTAAACCAATGAATAGTACATTAATGGCTATATTCATGACCGCTAGTTTCTATCACTACCCTTGTAAAGAAATGTAAGTCGATAAGTTTCTCATCTATACATTGAATTATGCTGAAAATTTGAACAGTATGGATTCTCCTTCAATATGTTATTAAGTTATTGCACCCACAGCAGCTGTGATAGTGGTACCAGGAGAAGGAACATGTATCAAACACATTTCTTGGAAAAGCTCAGTGTCCCCAGATCTTTGACAGGCAGAGTGCATTCTAAGGGAATTTTCATGATGGGATAAATATAGATGTTGATATTAATAATTCATGTACTTCTTCCTCTGATGGCTGATGCAGGCATGTGCAACCCCAGAAATTACAGTGACACCCCGCCCACTTCCAAAAGCACTGTAGAGGATCTCCATCGTCCAATCCCATCGCTCTTCAGGGCCCTCACGGAGGGCGACACCCCCATTAACATGATGGTGGTCTCCTTCCCCGTGGCTGAGGAGCTTTCTCACCATGAGAACCTTGTGTCCTTCCTGGAGACGCTGGATGAACAGCACCAGAACATCTCGTTGCCTGGCAGCAGCATCCACAGCAACTATGATAAAGGTACCAGGATCAATAGAAAATTTTGAAGGGCTCATATCATGGAGAATGACATTTCCTTGCTTTTTTAAAGTGAGTTTAATGTCCTGTGTGAACATAAAAATTTCTGAAAGTGACTTCATAAGATCATGTCCTTGTATTTACATTCATTGTCTGTTTTAATTGGCTCCACTTACTATATAGGTGCACTTTGTAGTTCTACAATTACAGTCTGTAGTCCATCTGTTTCTCTGCATACTATGTTAGCCTCCTTTCACTGTTCTTCAGTGGTGAGTACCCCTACTATTTGTGTAGTGGATCATTCTCAGCACTGCAGTGACGCTAATGTGATGGTGGTGTGTTAGTGTTTGTTGTGCTGGTCTGAGTGGATCAGATACAACAGTGCTGCTGGAGTTTTTAAACAACTCATTGTCACTGCTGGACTGAGAATAGTCCACCAACCAACAAACATCCAGTCAACAGTGTCATTTGGGATGAGTCCTGTGACCACTGATGAAGGACTAGAGGGTGACCAACACAAACTGTGCAGCAGCAGATAAGCCATCATCTCTGATTTTACATCTACAAGGTGGACCAACAAGGTAGGAGTGTTTAATAGAGTGGACAGTGAGTGGACGCAGTGTTTGAAAACTCGAGCAGCATTGCTGTGTTTAAACCACTCGTACCACCTCAACGCACACTACCACACTACCACCACATCAGTGTTACTGCAGTGCTGAGAATAATGCACCACCCAGATAATACCCGCTCTGTGGTGGTCCTGTGGGGGTCCTGACTATTGAAGAACAGGGTAAAAGGGGGATAACAAAATGTGAGGAGAAACAGATGGACTACAGTGTATAACAAACTATAAAGCAACTCCTTGTTAAGTGAAGCTGATAAAATGGACAAAGACCATAAAATGTGGACCTTTTTTAAAAGTAAATATTTCTTTAAAGGAATATTTAGGTGAAAAATCTAATTTACATGATTTTCCAGTTAACCCAAATACAGTAAATCAGCCATGTTTGGCGTCTTTACTTAAAAGCTGTTAGGCTAACAGTGTGAACAAACACTGGAAATCAATAGTCACCCAAACTATTTTGGTAAATACATGATTTACCAAAGTAGACACAGTATGACTCGCTGTAAGTCAACAAACACTGTACAGGGTGGGCCATTTATATGGATACACCCAAATAAAATGGGAAATGGTTCAGTGGTCCAGTTGAATGGCCCCCAAGGTCTCCCGATCTGACCCCCTTAGACTTTTATCTTTGGGGCCATCTGAAGGCAATTGTCTATGCTGTGAAGATACGAGATGTGCAGCACCTGAAACTACAGATACTGGAAGCCTGTGCCAGCATTTCTTCTGCGGTGTTGCTATCAGTGTGTGAAGAGTGGGAGAAGAGGGTTGCATTGACAATCCAACACAATGGGCAGCACTTTGAACACATTTTATAAGTGGTCAGAAACTTGTAAATAACTCATGAAAGAATAAAGTTACGTTAAAACCAAGCACACCATTGTTTTTCTTGTGAAATTCTCAATAAGTCTGATGTGTCACGTGACCCTCTTCCCATTGAGAAAACTAACGTTGGATCCAAAATGGCCAACTTCAAAATGGCCACCATGGTCACCACCCACCTTGCAAAGTTTCCCCCCTCCCATATACTAATGTGCCACAAACAGGACATTAATATCACCAACCATTCCCATTTTATTTGGGTGTATCCATATAAATGGCCCACCCTGTATTTTTATCAGTTAGTTTGAGGCAAATATATGAAAATAAAATAAATTAGAAAATACATACAGTGCCCTCCATAATTATTGGCACCCCTGGTTAAGATGTGTTCTTTAGCTTCTAATAAATTGAGGGTTTTTTTAAATAATATAGGACCACGATGGAAAAAAGAGCAAAATCCAACCTTTATCTCAAGTGCATTTATTCAGTAGGAAAAAAATCCCACATTAAGAAATAATTGTTTAACATCAAATAATGTGTGCCACAATTATTAGCACCCCTGATGTTAATACTTTGTACAACCCCCCTTTGCCAACAAAACAGCACCTAATCTTCTCCTATAATGTTTCACAAGATGGGAGAACACAGAAAGAGGTATCTTCGAACATTCCTCTTTGCACAATCTCTCTAAATCATCCAGCGACCTGGGTCCTCTCCTCTGCACTCTCCTCTTCAGCTCACCCCACAGGTTTTCAATGGGGTTAAGGTCTGGGGACTGAGATGGCCATGGGAGGAGCTTGATTCTGTGTGTGGTCAACCATTTCTGTGTAGATCTTGCCATATGTTTAGGGTCATTATCTTGCTGAAAGACCCAGTGACGACCCATCTTCAGCTTTCGGGCAGAAGCCACCAGATTTTGTTTTAAAATGTCCTGGTATTTCAAAGCATTCATGATGCCATGCACCCTAACAAGGTTCCCTGGGCCTTTGGAAGAAAAGCAGGCCCACAGCATCACTGATCCTCCCCCGTATTTCACAGTGGGCATGAGGTGCTTTTCTGCATACTCAGCTCTTGTGTTACGCCAGACCCACTTACAGCATTTGTTGCCAAAAAGCTCTATCTTTGTTTCATCTGACCAAAGCACACGGTCCCAGTTGAAGTCCCAGTACTGCTTAGCAAACTCCAAACGTTTACGTTTATGATTGTGAGTGAGAAAAGGTTTTTTCCGTGCATGCCTCCCAAACAGCTTGTTGGCGTGTAGATAGCGTCTGATGGTTGTTTTGGAGACTTCGTCACCCCAAGATGCTACCATTTGTTGCAGTTCCGTAACAGTGAGCTTTGGAGAACTTTTTATTTCTCTTATCATCCTCCTCACTGTGTGTGGTGGCAAAATAAACTTGCGTCCTCGTCCAGACTTGTTTACCACTGTTCCAGTTGTTTTAAACTTCTTAATAATTCCTCTGACAGTAGATACGGACAGGTGTAGGTGAGTGGCTATTTTCTTGTAGCCATTGCCTGACCTGTGAAGGTCAACACACATCTGCCTTACTTGAATGCTATGTTCCTTTGTCTTTCCCATGTTGAAGAGAAATGGCCTCTGTGTCACGTCATAATTATACCCCAGGGAAACAGGAAGTTGTGAATTGCTAATTAAATGTTCCTACATACTTTGATTAACTTCGTAAACTACTGTAGAAGTGACAGAAATTCTTTAATTACATTTATTTCCTAAGAATTGTTAGGGGTGCCAATAATTGTGGAACAGGTGATTTTATGAAGAAAAATTATTTCTTAGTCAGGGATTTTATTTTCCCCCTAAAACTCTACTTGAGTTAAAGGTTACATTTTTCTACAATTTTCAGTGTGACAGTATGTTTCCACAATAAAAACTGAATTTATTTTAAGGCTTTTGACACATCTTAACCAGGGGTGCCAATAATTATGGAGGGCACTGTATATTGAGACAATTCTTACAAAACAACAAAAGTTCTTCTGACTTCTGACTTAACATGTTTAGAAGACAGAGGTGAGTTGTTTCTGTTGTCAGTTGGGAGCTACTTAGTATCAAGAGCTAGGAACCAATATAGCTAATCAGTCAATGTGGTCAATACAACTATTCATGCACGGTTTAAGTGAAGTATGGATTAAGCTTGTCAATTAATAGCCATCTAAAAATGTACAGTCATGCCAGCCTATGTCTGTTCACTCTAGACTGATACCATCACTAAGGAATAAAGAGGTTTTGATGCTGTATGAGCTACTGCACTTTAGGCTTAAATTATAGGTCTTCCTTCTACTTTCTTTGCTGGCTGTAATGAATGGGTTGAGCACAGTGTTTATGTAAAAATGGACTTTAATAGGAGATGAGTAATATAATGGCCTGTAATTGGAATAAGCACAGAGACAGTGAATCTGTTTTCCCATCTCACTCTTTAAAGGGCTTTTGTGGCATTTTTTTTCCCAGAAGCTCACTTCTTATGTGGTTTATGTACCCAGAACAGTCATATTTAATTTTTACACGGCCATTTCTAAACATTCATGCACCTAGTTGCATGTTGTGTGTTGTCTGCAACATAATTTTGCAGCTTGACATTTACAAATGATTCAAAAGCATTAGTCTAATTAGCAGCTCATATTTTTATGATAAAATATTTTATTCTTACTATAAATTCATCTACAAGGTGTAATTTACATGCAGCATTTTAATAATCTAGGTCGTTTTTATTCAAGCCATCATTGCTATTGTCTACACCTGTTTCTCTGTCTTATCTATCAAGGGCTCTTTAGTTTATACTTGATGTTTTTATCCATGTGTATGTTACACTTTTGTTGTCCATTGATGTGGTAAAAGTGATCGTTTATGTTATTCAGTGTATTGTTTGACATGATGTGTTATTTGCATTTCGATTGGCTGTTTCATGAAACTTGTTTCACGAAGTTGACGCAGTTCTAACTGTTATGACAGAGTTTCAAGTGAGTTGCATGTGCTTTACATTATGCAACTTCAAGTGCAAGTTAGTTTCATGTGGGTTTCAGGCAATTAAAGTTGCATGAAAGTGCCACTGTACAAAGCCAGTGTAACTGTTTTCCCCACATCCTCCATTCCTACTACTACTACTACTACACTACTCCAGGCAATCCGCAGTAACAGCATTCCATATGACCTCAGCATGAATGGACAGAGCTAAACTGCTCTAGGCTGAATGGCCAGTTTTATGCAAATGAGTCCATGGCTGTGACAGTTGTGATATTTTCAAATGGGCTGTGTGGCTTGGTTTCTTTATGTGGACTGTATGTAATGTGGAGTGAATGGTACATTTTTCCATGAGAGGTTCCTTTTGGTGATATCTCTTCTCTTCTCTTCTCTTCTCTTCTCTTCTCTTCTCTTCTCTTCTCTTCTCTTCTCTTCTCTTCTCTTCTCTTGCTGTTATAGATAATCTGTGCACAGTGGTCTACTTTGATGACTGTTTGTCTATACGGCAGTGTAAGCAGTACTGTGAGTCTATGGGCGCTTCAAAGTATCGCTGGTTCCACAACGCCTGCTGTGAATGCATTGGGCCGGAGTGTCTGGATTACGGGAGCAAGTCCGTCAAATGCATGAACTGTCTCTTCTAAAAGCACAGACACACAGTCACTGCATCATATTGGCCAACCTACTGATAGGCTTGTGTATTCAGTATTATATTGTTGAGTATATTATATTGTAGCCCTTGAATGCACGGATGTTTCTCCTACAGTTCATACAGTCATATGCAAAAGTTTGGACACCCCCAGTCAAATGGCATGTTTAGATGATTTTCCAATTGAAAATGAGTTAACACATCCTTACAGAGAACACACTTTTCTGCAGATTTTAGTGCACAGTTTGTCTTTATTTGTTGAGTTTAACATTTAAAAAATGTGCCAAACTTTTGCACAGGCCACATGTTTTTCTCTATAAGTAAAATTCAGCAAATAAACAGTAATTAATTAATTTAATGCATTAAAATGTGCAGAAATGTGCTATGTGTACAGGATGTGTTAACTCATTTTCACTTAGAAAATCAACAAGGGATGTCATTTGACCAGCGTTAACTTTACCCTCAGTGAAACTGGAGAGAATGATATGTGCAAAGTTTGCCCAGTAAAGTTCATTTACAACAAAACTGAAAATGTGATAGACTAAGGAAAGACAAGTGGCAGTTACTACATTTGCAACGGCTAAGCTCCACTGTAAGCTCATATCAGATTATGTGCCCATCACTCAGAGTAGAATTGTCAGGACCCTCTACTGACACTAACAAAATAAATTTATAGTGTTATGTTGATATTTTTAAGTTAAATTTTAGTGAGCAATTTGTATTGATTTGCTGGGTTTAACATATTGGAAAAAATAAAACAGACTATAAAATGTGACGTTTGCACAGGCCACATTTTATGTTTTTTTTTAATTCAGCAAATAAACAGTAATTGTGCATTAAAATTGTGCATTTATAAATTAAAATCTATTTGACTAAGCATACGATTTTATATGGGGCAGCCAAAATTTGTTTCTTTTATGTTGTTGACCTGTAAAATGTTTTGTATGTTTTCTTTGCAAAAAATGGGCACGCTACATATTTATGGATGCAATGATATTGATCTTTTGCAGTGTATTTCATTGTCAAGCACTATGTATTGAGGTAAGTTTTGAAAGGTTTTGCAGATTTGTTGCAAATAACGTTATACAATAATGTCATGTCACAAAACTTCAATAAATGACACTATTCTCTTTTGCAGTCTATTTACATTAACTGTATGCTTAATTCAATTATTTGATGTGATCCATTTCATTAAGATTTTGCTTTAGTAAAAAAAAAACATGTTGAACTCACTCAGCACTGAATAAAAGAGACACTTGAGTGCCTTTCTGAGTCACAGGTGTTTTACAGCAGTCTGAAAGGAAGGAAGAGGCGCGAGTTTACTCAGGTGAGTTCTTCACTGCTGGCATTTTTTCTGTCAAAGCTTTTGAATGTAGCCAGGTGCAAATTCACTCTGACAGCCGGCTGAGTGCTCGCTAAGCAGTGGCAACACCCCCACACACTCCAGCTATGGAAGTGTGTGTGTACTTCTGAAGAAACATTTTTTCTTCGTCACAATTTTAATTTGTGTGCCATTTTTATGAAAAGCTAATGAGAGCATTCTCAAAGTAGAGCTGGCGGATACACCTGTGAAATGTTTTGCCAAAAGGCTATGAATGGAGTTTTTAAACTCTACCTTTTATCATATTAGTAAGAAGGTTGTCATTTTTATTGTGTTGCTGATTTGAAATGCACATAAAAACAAATAATATTTATGTCACTTATAAACTAATAAAGCACATTACAATATGTGGCCAAAGGTATGAACATAACACCTATTTTATTGGCTTATTGGACATAGCCCACATATATTTGCCTATATAGTGAATGAATATTCAGCACAATAAGTGTTCAGGAAGTTGAATTAGATGAAGGCATAGCTTTGGTTCAGCAACAAACTAAGAGTAGATATCAGCCTCTCCTTTCAGACTTTCAGGCCTCATTGTTGGAACTTTTCATGAATGTCTCTCTCAGTGTTCCTCACATTATAGGCAGTACGGCGCCATCTGCAGGCTAGCTTGGGAACTTGGTGCTAATGTCTAAAAATATTCCACACTTCTAACAGGCTTTTTCAGCGTTTGTGTACAAGTACTCTTATGGACAGACTAGAGTGCTATAATACATTTGAAAATAAATGTGGGAACGCATAAGGCAATATAAGTTACCCTGGATAACACATCATTCTATAATGTATTTCATCTATTCATCTATTGTTTGCTGTCTGGACCCTCCATATACTCTCAATCTAAGATCAGGAAAGCCAAACACATGCGTATTTTGTTATATCACACTATGAAGATGTAATAAGTCATATCATTTTGTGGTGTGGGTGTGGTGTAACAATGGAAATTGCTATAGCATAACCATGGAATCAGGTGTGGTGTAGCAATAGAGATGAGTGTAGTGTGTAAATTATTGTAATTTATTGTTGCCTCATATAAACCAGAGATGAAACACTTTTTATCCAGCTGATGGCAGCAGTGTGTCATTTCCACTAAAAAACAACAGAAAGAGCATTCTCAATATTGAAATGGGTGATAAATCTGTGTCAACTCAAGGTTAGGTTATAGTCAATAACAACAAAAAGAACCACTTCCTTATTAATAGTAATTTAGTATTTATATGTCATTTATTTATAGTAATTTATTTACTATTTAGTATTTAAATAATAATAATAATAATTTTTAATCTTTGCAATGATCAATATTGGGATACTTAGCAAAAATATCAGACTAAGAAATTTACAGATTATTTATTACTGACCTTATGACTCCTATTATTTTATATATATATATATATAGATAAATAGATAGATGGATAGATAGGTTGCAGCACGGTGGTGTGGTAGCACTGTTGCCTCACAGCAAGCAGGGCCTGGGTTCAGTTCCCGGCTGGGTGACCAGAATCCTTTCTGTGTGGAGTTTGCACGCTTTCCCCATGTCTGCATGGGTTTCCAATGGGTTCTCTGGTTTCCCCCCACAGTCCAAAAACATGCAGACAGGCCAATTGGACATGCTAAATTGCCCCTAGGTGTGAGTGAATGTGTTTGTCTGCCTGGTGACCGCGGGGATAGGCTCCAGCATCCCCTGTGACCCAGAAGGAGAAATGTGTGTCTATATATATATATATTGCTGTTGTCGGAAGAAAACCTTGTATCTCCAAAATTGGAACTTTACAGGAGAAAGAAAAAACATACTGTAGTTTTAATGCAAGTCAATGGAACCAGACATCTTTCCAAGTCATTTTGGACTGTTTCTCTTGCTCCATTCATCATGAACTTGCACACAATGTAAAGGGCAACAGGTGCTTTGAAACGGTCAAAAACTGAAAAATGAGCAGCAATATATATAACAGCAGCAATATATATAACACCAGCGATATATATAACACCAGCGATATATATATATATATATATATATAAATAAATAAAAGTATGCAAAATTATTCACTCACTCATCCAAATGATTTCAGGTGTTCTAATCACTTCCATGGCCACAGGTATATAAGCACCTAGCACCTAGGCCTGCAGACTGCTTCTCAAGTCAATATTAAGTCAAGAGGCTTTTATTGTAATTCCTTCTATATACAAGTACACAGTGGAGTGAAATTACGTTCCTCCAGGAACAACACGGTGCAATAAGGAACAGAAAGTACAAAGTGCGAATGTGCAGGCATAGAAAAAAAGAAAAGAATAAAGCTAGAAACAATAATACGATAAATTAAACAGACATTAGACACAGTAAACAGACAGGACAGTGCAGCACTGACACAGCACTCATTTCTGGACATGAGGTAGTGGAATAAGGTGCAGAGATATTTAATATGCTGTGATCTGTGAGTAACATAGTCAGATGACATTCATAAACACAGCAGTTACTGAGGTAGGAAAACAGTGTAAACACAGTGTTAGCAGCAATGTTCCAGATGTGCAAGTAGAGCTTGAAAAAAGGTGTGTGTGTAAAGTATGTGTGTGAGGGGGGGTTTAGTTCAGTCCTCGTGAGTTTAAAAATCTGATCATTTCAGGAACAAAGCTGTTGCAGAGTCTGGCAGTGATGACTTCTGCCAGACAGCAGCAGTGAAAAAAGTCTGTGTGAGGGATGGATGGGGTCGTCCACAATGCTGGTGGCTTTGCGGATGCAGCGTGTGGCCTAGATGGAGGGGAGAGAGACCCCAATGACCTTCTCAGCTGTCCTCACTATACGCTGTAGTGTCGTACAGTCTAAGGTGGTGCAATTCCCAAACCAAGCGATGATGCAGCTGCTCAGGATGCTCTCCACAGTCCCCCTGCAGAACATGGTGAGGATGGGATGTGGGAGATGTGCCTTCTTTAATCTCTACAGGCTCTCTTGGCTATGGAGTTGGCATTGAGGGACCAGGAGAGGGTCTCTGTGATGTGTCACTTTGTGCCAAGCGTGAAGTTTGGTGGAGGGGGGATTATGGTTTGGGGTTGTTTTGGGCTCGGCCCCTTAGTTCCAGTGAAAGTAAATCTTAATGCTTCAGCAGATAAAGACATTGTAGACAATTTCATGCTCCCAACTTTGCAGGAACAGTTTGGGGATGGTATCTTCCTGTTCCAACATGACTGCGTACCAGTACATAAAGCGAGGTCCATAAAGACATGGATGAGCGAGTTTGGTGTGGAAGAACTTGACTGGCCTGCACAAGAGTTCTGACCTCAACCCGATAGAACAACTTTGGGATGAATTAGAGTGGAGACTGAGAGCCAGGCCTTCTCGTCCAATGTCAGTGTCTGACCTCACATATGCGCTTCTGGAAGAATGGTCAAAAATTCCCATAAACACACTCCTAACCCTTGTGGATAGCCTTCCCAGAAGAGTTGAAGCTGTTGATCGCCAGAAAGGGTGGGCCCACACCATATTAAACCCTATGGATTAAGAATGGAACAGGGTCCTCTCTGTGTGGAGTTTGCATGTTCTCCATGTCCCCATGTCTGCGTGGGTTTCCTCCAGAATCTCCGGTTTCCTCACACAGTCCAAAGACATGCAGTCAGGCCAATTGGACATGCTACTTTGCCCCTGGGTGTGAGTGTGTGAGTGACTGTCCGTGTCTGTCTGTCTGCCCTGCGATGGACTGGCGACCTGTCCAGGGTGTATCCTGCCTTCCGCCCGAAGACTGCTGGGATAGGCTCAAGCACCCTGACGGAGAAGCGGCTTGGAAAATGGATGGATGGATGGATGGATGGATGGATTAAGAATGGGATGTCACTTAAGTTCATATGCATGTGAAGGCAGACGACCAGATACTTTTGGAAATAAAGTGTATGCATATATGTATGTATGTATGTATGTATGTATGTGTGTATATATATATATATATATATATATATATATATATATATATATAAGCGAATATATACACACACACACACACACACGCACACATATACATATATATGGGCACAGTTAGTATAACCTGCTTTAACTGTCTACTGAAAAGGTAATTCTTAAAAATCAGTTGAACGGTGTCTTTGTAAAAAATATTCTGTAATTAAATTTCGCAATCCCTATAACAGTTACAGTTACAGGCCAGTTACAGTTACGACTCAAAGCCTTACATATACTTATTTTCGCGCATGGTTTGCTTCCACTCTTTTGATGCCTGAGGCTGTTATCGCTGCCTGCTGTGCTCCACAGCTGTCCTCACTATACGCTGTAGTGTCGTACAGTCTAAGGTGGTGCAATTCCCAAACCAAGCGATGATGCAGCTGCTCAGGATGCTCTCCACAGTCCCCCTGCAGAACATGGTGAGGATGGGATGTGGGAGATGTGCCTTCTTTAATCTCTACAGGCTCTCTTGGCTATGGAGTTGGCATTGAGGGACCAGGAGAGGGTCTCTGTGATGTGTCACTTTGTGCCAAGCGTGAAGTTTGGTGGAGGGGGGATTATGGTTTGGGGTTGTTTTGGGCTCGGCCCCTTAGTTCCAGTGAAAGTAAATCTTAATGCTTCAGCAGATAAAGACATTGTAGACAATTTCATGCTCCCAACTTTGCAGGAACAGTTTGGGGATGGTATCTTCCTGTTCCAACATGACTGCGTACCAGTACATAAAGCGAGGTCCATAAAGACATGGATGAGCGAGTTTGGTGTGGAAGAACTTGACTGGCCTGCACAAGAGTTCTGACCTCAACCCGATAGAACAACTTTGGGATGAATTAGAGTGGAGACTGAGAGCCAGGCCTTCTCGTCCAATGTCAGTGTCTGACCTCACATATGCGCTTCTGGAAGAATGGTCAAAAATTCCCATAAACACACTCCTAACCCTTGTGGATAGCCTTCCCAGAAGAGTTGAAGCTGTTGATCGCCAGAAAGGGTGGGCCCACACCATATTAAACCCTATGGATTAAGAATGGAACAGGGTCCTCTCTGTGTGGAGTTTGCATGTTCTCCATGTCCCCATGTCTGCGTGGGTTTCCTCCAGAATCTCCGGTTTCCTCACACAGTCCAAAGACATGCAGTCAGGCCAATTGGACATGCTACTTTGCCCCTGGGTGTGAGTGTGTGAGTGACTGTCCGTGTCTGTCTGTCTGCCCTGCGATGGACTGGCGACCTGTCCAGGGTGTATCCTGCCTTCCGCCCGAAGACTGCTGGGATAGGCTCAAGCACCCTGACGGAGAAGCGGCTTGGAAAATGGATGGATGGATGGATGGATGGATGGATTAAGAATGGGATGTCACTTAAGTTCATATGCATGTGAAGGCAGACGACCAGATACTTTTGGAAATAAAGTGTATGCATATATGTATGTATGTATGTATGTATGTATGTGTGTATATATATATATATATATATATATATATATATATATATAAGCGAATATATACACACACACACACACACACGCACACATATACATATATATGGGCACAGTTAGTATAACCTGCTTTAACTGTCTACTGAAAAGGTAATTCTTAAAAATCAGTTGAACGGTGTCTTTGTAAAAAATATTCTGTAATTAAATTTCGCAATCCCTATAACAGTTACAGTTACAGGCCAGTTACAGTTACGACTCAAAGCCTTACATATACTTATTTTCGCGCATGGTTTGCTTCCACTCTTTTGATGCCTGAGGCTGTTATCGCTGCCTGCTGTGCTCCACACTGCTGCCTGCTCGCAGTGCGTGACCTGCTCTCTCGCTGCGCTTCGCTTTCTCTCCTGGTTCGCCCTTTATGTCCCAGCCTGAGCGCCGTTCAGCCGCCGTGTCTCGCTCTGAGTCCCGTAGTGAATCAGAAGATGGCGGAAGCTCCCCTACGGACCTGCCGGTTTTTCTGTCACCGATGTTCAGAAGAGATCAGCCCTCGCCTCCCGGTACGTCCTAGGTCTAAGCTGTGTTGAGTTAAACCTGTGGAGCCGCGTGTTTTCTCACGAAAACGCCACATTCTCCGCGAGTGTCAAGAGTTCGGGGACGAGCAGCTGCTGCTAGATAGCGTAGCCGCTAGCTGGCTAACCTGTTAGCATCGTCGTTAGTAACAGCGTTAACGTTCACTAGCGCTTAGCTGCCTAGCAAGGCTGGGGCTGGCTAGCTGCTAGTGAGTCGTGTTGTGTGGTTTTGAGGGGGTTTTGGTTCGTTAGCGAGCTAACCATGAACGTGCAGGGCCCAGTTTTCTTTTAAGGCGTTTATTATCAGATTAGCTAGATTCGCGGCTCCTCCGCGTTTGTATTTTGTTATTTATGAGCTAGCTACTTAAGCTAGCTAACACGCCTAATGTGTAGCATTGCTAGACAGCTCAAAGGTTCAGTGGCTAATTGTCAAGCTAAGCCTGCTGCTGGCTTGGCGTTACATTACCAGCTCTTGGCATGTGGCGTGAAACTGAGATTAGCTATGTCCAGTATGGTGCGGTTGGGTAGTTAAATTTGTGGACTGAAGCAGCTAACCTACACGAGTACAGCTATACTGGTCTGCATGAATTCGTGTAGTGTGTAATTTTGGCAGACCTGTGGACACATTTTTATATTTAAGGTCTCTGAATCCTTGCAATATACAAACACAGGCCTTCAGACTATATAGGTTAGCCACCTATCTAGGAAGAGGTTTGAACGAGTTTTCAACCACCAAATAGCTGACAGCGCGAAGACTGTGGCTTTCCTGTGAGAGCTGTCAGAGTCACCTGTTATTCTTGACACCTAAATAATTTTCTGTCATCTGGTGGACCGGTGGTGCTCTGAGCCTTTGGGCTTGGGTTAAGTGTCAGCTGCAATCATAAGTGTGAGTCAAAAAAGTTCCCAAGCTGTCACTTTTGGCTATAGTGCTTCATCTGTCATTGCAGTTATGGCAGTGTCAGCACAAACGTGTATAATTGTAATGATCCAGGCTTCTTCAAGTGGCAAGTGATGCTAAGCAAAGCAGTGAGTGCCTGTCCGTTTCATAATCTTCATGTTTGTCATTTATCCAGTCTTTTCATAAGGAGTAAGTTCATCTAGAACTGGGGGACATGACAAAACACAATACCACGATTCTTCAGGAACTTTAATTACAGTGCATGATGTATCATATATGTTACTGTAAAGTAGTGCCACATTTTTAAAATACTCAAAAACTGTGAATCCATTTACTTGTATTCAACAGCTTTAAATCCAATTAACCAAGACTGATGATGCTCTCTTTGTAATCAAACTTGCTGTTGGGAAATGTTTTCAAGTACTCACAATAACCATAATACACTCAGAAAAGCATTTTGTGATGTAATTTGTCACAATAATGACAAATATTGTCATATTCCTCAGCTCTTTGTTCAGCACATGCTTTGCTCCTTGTATGGAGGATAGTGAATGGTCTAACAAAGGTTCTTTGGTGCTCCGTTTGGCATCCTTTTCAGATGCTTTTTGCCTCTCATTGTACGTGGACTCTAGAATGAACTCGCACAGTATGGAGCCACTGTGAAAGCACTATAGAAGAGCTGCAGGTACTACTGCTTCCATGTCATGGTGGTCTGTAGGTTGCTGATGTCGGAAATGCAGTCAGGCTGATTGGGATGCCAAGCTCCTGTGCATAAAATGGGTCCTATTAGGCATGATGTAGGTTTAAGTTTATAACTACTTAAAGTGGTTTTAAGCTGTAAATGTAGGTTGCATTTAAGGGGGCCCTTGTAGGGATGAATGTTGAGAATCAATACTTTTATGTTACCAGCGGAATTAGTACACCAATAAAAAAAAAAAAACGCTGTTATACAATACCTAATTTTAATGCCATATGTAATTGTCTTATTTGGATATTATAGGTTGATATGTATGTTATTAAAGAGGCTGGCAACTCAGCTGATTATTGAGTGATTAACAGTGGAGTGGCCATGGCAACGTAAACAACGCTGTGGCAACAGGCCTTTTTAAAATGTAGATTTTGTTTTTGCTTTTTTAAGCGTTTATTTTCTGGCAGAAGTTTGATTTTGAATCTGTGTCAGATTATGGAAGTTAAGTTACGTTCAACCTAGAGTGGCTGCATTAACTGAGATTGTGTGAGTGACTAACACAGGTTGGAATTTCCAATCATCTCAACACCTTCATCATGCAGTGCTGTGGCTTGGTGACTATGATGGCCAACAGATAATTCAAGCAATATGAGTATTATTTGGCTCATATTTAGATGAGCCAACATACTATGCAGAAGAAGTTAATTTACCTGCACACTGTTCCCAGCAGCTCATCTAATGAAAGTAAAGGGAGAGATAAAGCATCAGTAAACAAGATCTCTAAAACCCAGTCTCACTTGTGTCAAATAGTGGAACTGCACTTTTGCCAAGTAGGCACTGCAGGCATTTTTTTTCTGTAATTAAGGCTGTGTGTTAGTCATTTTATAACAGTTAAGTAGTGTTTATAAAGATATCTGATTCAATCTCACAGCTAAAGAGATTTTAGTTTGGAAGTGGGGGTGAGGGGTTGGCGCTGAAAGGAGTTGCTGATGATAGGTCTGTTATAATTTTGGTCTGAGGGATTGATTGACATTGACATCTTCTGACATGGTCCCACCCACCTCGAATCCAACTGGAGAAACACAGAGCAAAATTGAAATGACCAACATTGTTCTTTATTTGCCAGGCAATAGTTAATTTATGCAGAAGCCTACAGCTAAAAGCATAATCAAATAAAGCTGACAGCCCTTTAAACATCAGTAATCTGTTGAACAAATACAAGCATAAATATAAATATCACTGCGACTGAACAAAACATTACAATCTTCAGAAACCAAGACTGCTGGGTACCATGCTGTGACTGGAACTTCCATCTGGAATAACTGTTATTTTTCTTTTTGTAAAACTATTTTAACTGTAATTGTCTATGGTATAGAGTAATGTTATTAAAAGTTTTGAGCGATTCCAAGCCTTAGTCTGCGGATCATCCTTTGGGTTAGAGGTCTGCATTCCCAAAGGGTTCCCGCTGGACCCACGAGATTCACCGCAATATCTTGCAGCGCAGGATTAATTTTCGATGTTGTGTGCAGGAGGGAGTGGGTACGAAGCATGCATGTAGAGAAATCCTGCAAATTATTGAATAGCCCAAATAAAGTAGAACAATCACAAAGTCATATACCTAAACAATATGAAGTGATAACAGTAAAGCAGTGTAAATGAATGAAGTCATTCTAAGAATTGTGAAACATCAGGTGATCAGCATGTTAATTCTTGTGGCTTACAAGGATGGCGGATCCTTCAGTTCAATGGCTGCAGCTGCCGAACCCAGCAAAATGCCAAAAGTAACCGTTTTGTGATTTTATTCTTGCTTTGTGTTTACTGGGTACATATGGAGAGTGGTGAAGTTACTTCACGGTAAACCTGGTAACCCTGGCTGTGTTATTTCAGCAGAGGATAATGTATTTGTGAATAGACTATTTCAAATATTGATACATTGATGGAACAGAACAAGCAGGAGGCGGACAGATGATTCAGATTTTTTTTTCCTGGGAGAGGATGGGATTGAGATGAAATCTTGAGAAAGCAGTCCAGTTCAGACCTCTACTTTGCATGTTTTCAAACGTTTCTGTTGTCCAAAGCTGAAAAAAGTAATTTAACAATAATTAAACTGCGGTAAAACTGGTCTTTCGCCTTGCTTTTATGTTTGCTGGGATAGAGCAGAGCGGCGAGTAGTGCGGTGAAGGCTTGTTAGTTTTTAAGCGACATTACGTTGACTGAGTTCCACAGAAAGAAAATTCTGAACCTCAACCCCTTATTTTCTGTTGGATTATGCTTCTGCTTTTGTGGGGTTAAAATTTGGCTAGATGAACATGGTGCAAAGCAAAATTAAGATACCAGAAATGAATTTGTTTTTCTTAGTCACTTAAAATGTTTTAGTGAGATTTTTTTTTTCAGATTATACATAGATATAATTGGCCTCCTTGCTTCCAACATGGTTGTTGATGACCAGTTTGTTTACTTCTTATTTCAGGTGTTATGAAATAATGGATCATATTTTTCAGTCTAAATTCTTTCCATGCCCTTGAATTAGTGGTTCTGTGTCTGTGTTAGACATTTTAGTCCACTCTTTCTCTGTAGTATCTATACTTAGCACTCTCTCGCTTTTAGCTTTAATGTACAGAGTGGAGGAAACTTGACATTCCCTCAGGCTGTGGTAAAGCTGGGATGTCACCTTAAATTTTGTCCCATTGTATGTCTTCACAACAGCTACAGTTGCATTTAAAGGCTTGAGAGTTTGTATGTTTTATATTGCGCTTGTAAGCTGTTGGTATTAAAAATGGGGGAAAAAAGGCTGTTTACCTAATTCCTAATTCTCTTGTAATTCCTGGAAACTCATCACACTTCCATTCTTGATAATTCTACATGCTGTCTACATGATGTGATCCTCTTTTCTCAAGAACACTCTGTCTGGCTTGGTTTAAATCTCTCATCACAAACAAGCCAACTTTTATTTGCCTTCCAAATTTATGACGTTTGATTAAATCAAACCAAATATCTAGTATATGGGAACTTATTGGATCTGTTAAATCATGTTATAAATTTTATACTGTCTATAAGGGACTGAATAGGAAATTGTCAACTGTTCTACAACTTCTGATTGTCTTTCTACCTTGCACTATAGTTTTCATCACACCATTTAATTAGAGGTCTGAGTCATGTTGCCCAAAATGTTTTTTTTTTTAGATTTTGTATTGTCATCGCAGGTCCTTTGTTGACATATGAGCGTTTTACTTTGCCTTTTTGGCCAGTACAGTGGCATTTCTGTCTGAGGGTTTTCTTGGTCTTCCAGATCTTACCCCAGAGTTTCACTTAACGCCTATTTCTTAGTGATGTTTTAGACAATGTAAATTTGATTTTATTTATAGCTTTTCCCTGATTTGCAGGCATCAGTAGGCATTTCACATCCTCAGTTGCTTAGAAGAGGCCATGATTGTTGTGTTACCACAAAGTTTGAAGAGTTAGAGTTTTTTTATGCTCTGTAATTGTAATTTCCTGATAATTCCTAATTACGGTTCTTGTCCTGCCTAACAAGTCATTTTCAGTTAAGACTTGACAAGTTCATAAAGTTTTGAGACTTTACAAACTTCTGCACATGTGACGATTACTATTTGAATGTTTTCTCTTTTTTTCTTTCTTTCTTTTTTTTTAAAGGATTACACCTGTCCACGGTGTGAATCTGGCTTCATTGAAGAGTTACCAGAGGAGAGAAGGTATGTCTTCCTGCTTTTGAGGGAAAAGAAAGTTTATGGTCAAGTTGCTTGGAGAGGAACATGAAGTGCTCATTTGTGTTTGCAAAGTGACCACACAAACTACCAAGAATTGCACAAGCTTCTGGGAAAAACAGAATCCTACAGTTTTTCGCTCTCAACAGGATGCACATGGTTCAGCTGATATTCAGTCCTGAAATCTAATTGTTGTACAAATCTCTGTATAGTTAAGAATCACATTAAGCAGCCTGGTAATAAAAAATAGGAAGGAGCTTGTGCTGAGAGAAATTGTGTTGAGCATTTCCCCTTAACCAAAATAGTTTAACATATAAAGATTTCTCATACAGATTTTTGCTCTAGGCACAATTTTATGTCCTCTGACAGAGGATAGAAACCATAGATGAGCAACTTGTACGCTCAATTTGGCAGCAGTGTGATCTGTAGCCATGTTTTATTTCATTCATATAATTTAGGCTGCTGCTGACTGCTCTGAAAGCCTTGTTGGTGTTGCAGTGTCTCTTCGGAGCTGAACCTGTTTCACTGAACCTCTACAACACTGTTCCTCCGGACTTAGACTGCAGTCATTAAGGCTAAAATCACTTTGTTTTCCAGGTCAGGTCTTTGTATCTGGAGAATTCATGCTGAATAATTTTAACACTGTAATTTAAGGAAAACTGTATTAAACTTTAAAGAACGCATAAAATAATTGCTTGTAAGTTGCAAGTAGAAACCATATGTAAACACTGGATATTATTATTAAGGCTGTGAATCGTCTCCATTAATTTTTGAAGGTCATAAGCAATTGTAGTAATGTTCAATAATGTATGCTGTGTGCTCACTTTTTGATGAATGTAAATTTATTAGGCTATTTTAAAACCACATTGGGATGAACAGTACTTCAGTCTTTAATCTTTGAGAGAGAGGAGAAAATCAAGCTTGAAAATCCTTGAATGTATTTGGGATTACTTGGAATGTAAGAGGCAGAGAATTAAACCGATTACTAAGACCAAACTTTGGAGGTGTGAAAAATATCCCTGCAGATTTCTTTGAAAAACTGAAAGCTCCTGAACAGAAGGGAAGCTGTAATAAAGGTTAGACAAACTATATAGTGAATTAGTGCTATTATATTTAGTTGTTTTTTTTTTTGTTTGTTTTTTTTAGACATGTGATTTACATAATCTGGTAAAAATGTTTTCTGCTTATTTTCCTGTCACTGAATTTTAGCTTGTATTTAATGGCTGTTTTGACTGGAAGCTGAGTTGATAGGTCTGATAGTTGAACTGACTTTGACTGTTGCACAGTACTGTAAGTATAATGAATATATTAAAGAATTTCAAACTTGACTGCCTGAATTGAGTGGTATTGTATGTTCACATCTGAGATTGTGTGTGTTCAGAACAGCATATGTTCTTTTCCTTAGATGGATTAGTCTAAATGCTTGCCTTCTTTGTTATATTAGCATTGAAATGGTTTGTTTTTACCTCCAGTGCAGAGAATGGATCCACATCCACACCCTCCACCAGTGATCAGAACCGTCCCCCATTTGAGGTGAGCTAATGGATTTCTTTCAGGGAACAAGCAGTGTTTCTTTTGGCTTGTGTCTCTTTTTATATTGGTATCAAGTGGCTTTTGTATTGCTGTCAAGTTAACATTTATAGATAGCAGCACAGATTCAGGAACCACACAAGTCTGTTATTTAGACATCCAGTTATTGTTTGATAATTCTTTTACTTCTTAGCTACATTAGTCTTGCAGCTCCAGACCACAAGAATCAAAATTGAGGCACCGAATATGTCTTAGCTGATCGACTACATCTGGGAATAAATTTGATCTTCTGCCTAACCATCAAATTCAGTGCAACTTTAAGTTGAATGTGCTGAAGATGGTTAACCTAATGGCTTTTATTTTCTTCAGAATGTGGACCAGACCTTGTTTACCTTCCCGCATGGCTACGGTCAGTTTGCTCTGGGGATCTTTGGTGAGGGCTTTGATTTGCGGGCAGGGCTGCCCACTGAGGACAACCGTGAGGCAGAGAACCGCAGAGAGCGGGAGATGGCCTCCCGCCAGCGTTACGGAGCCAGACAGCCACGGGGACGCCATGTCCCCCGGAGACAAGGGACGCGGCATGAAGGGGTGCCAACTTTAGAGGGGTGAGCACAGAATCAGAATTACTTTGCTGGCCAAGTACATGTCAATGCTGTCATATCAGAACCTCATAACTTTTTTTTGTAAATTAAAAATAATAATAATTTACGGGTTTAAAAAAAACATAGACCTGAAGAAATAGGTCAGCATTGTTTGCAATAAAATGTTATATTAATATAGATTAATACATATTACTACTACTACTGTTTAAATGTTGGATTCGGTGCCTTCAACAATAACAAACCCAGTATGACTACAAATGAATGTATAAAATTATTTGAATACACTATTCCTGTGTAACTTCAAGGTTATGTAATTAGAAATATTTAGTTGGAAGCTATATTATATTTCTATAGTTATATTTAATATATTGTTATTTATCCCAGAAGTGCCTGTTGTTGCCAAAATATTGAACATGACACACAAGTACCTTTTAATAAATTCTTTATATAGCAATTTATAAAGCAATTTCAAACTCTTGAATGGCATGGTGACCTGCACATCTGTGAAGGCACCATTAATGCTGAACAATATATATATGTTTTGGCAACATGTGCTGACATCCAGACGACGTCTTTTTCAGAGACAGTCTTGCATATTTCAGCGAGACAATGTCAAACCACATTCTGCATGTATTACAACAGCTTGGCTCTGTATTTAAAAAAAAAGTCCAGGTTCTAAATTGACCTGCTTGCAGTCCAGATTCATCACCCACTGATAACATATGGCACTTATGAAACAAGATACATGACAAATGAGCCCCCAAAGTTTTGAGCAGCTCAAATCCTATATCAAACAAGAATGGGGACCATTTCACTTTCAAAACTACAGCACTGTCTTCTCAGTTCTCTCCCCAGAGTGTTGTTAAAAGAAGAGGTGATGAAACACATTTTATAAACATGCCCTTGTCCCTTGGTTTTGGAATGTGTTGCTGCCATCAAATTCAACATGTGCATATATTTTTCAAAAAACTCAATTTTAGCATTTGATATATTGTCCTTGTAGTATTTCAAATAAACATAGGGTTTAATTGGTTTGCACATCATTGCATTGTGCTTTTATTAACATTTTGAGCAGCGTCCCAACTTTTTTGGAAATGACGTTGTAAACACTGGAGGTTAAACACTTTATGTTTGAGTTGCACAGTTTTGCCAGGAGGCATTTCCATGCGTGACATGTCTGAATGTGAAGCTAGGGCTTCTTCATGGTGATGCTCACAGCATATTGTAGTCATGAGTAGCTAATATTTGTTTTATCTGTGTAACTCAACTGGACTTTTTAGTTTAGATACGCTGCTAATCTTGGATCATATGGCTTCATGAATTTGTTGCTATGAATATGGAAAATTATTAAAAGATATCGCTGAAAGATATCAGATGTATGTAGGTCTTAAGATACCTTGGAGGAAGCCCTGTGGTCACATTAGGCATAGTCATATTGCATTTGCATGTATTTGGTTCACTGTAAGTACAAAGTACATGTTTTTTTTTAAAACCCAGCCCAAGTTTACCCCATGCTTTGACTGAGTTACTCCATATAACATGTAATGCTTCATGTTTTAACAGAATAATTCAGCAGTTAGTAAATGGAATCATCGCACCAACAGCTATGCCAAACATGGGCATGGGACCATGGTATGATAATATGTGATTTAAACTTTTCTTTATTTTAGAGATTTTCTACTTAAATATTCAGATTATGCTAAATTTGAAAGAACATCACCTTTGACTATTTTTGGACTGATCTCTCTTTACAGGGGAATGCTACATTCAAATCCAATGGACTATGCATGGGGTGCCAATGGATTAGATGCTATTATAACACAGGTATGACACCTTTATAGTGACATGCCTTAACTTGGCTATTTACTTTTGTATGTGTTATGTGCAACATGTATCACAATAATGACTGTTAAACTTTCTTTGGCTTTTTTTTTCTTTTTTCCTTTTCTTGTGCCTCTATTCACAGTTATTGAATCAATTTGAAAATACGGGTCCACCTCCAGCAGACAGAGAGAAAATCAAAAGCCTCCCAACAGTTCAGATCACAGAAGAGCACGTGGGTGAGTTACACACCTGCAGACTTTGTTTATGGCCATTGCGTTGTAGGAAAGTACAGGGGAAACTCCTGGCTAACTTTAGCTCCATAACTAGTTAACTGTTATAGTTGTTATCTAGGCCATTTTCTGATATCACTTATTATTGCCTCTTTTATGAGAATGAAACTTAGCAAGAGTTGCCCATAGCTGTAATTGTGTAACCCCGTGCTATCTGTGAATGCAACACATGCACATTTGATTGGTTCCCACAGCAAGCTCCAAGATCACATTTACATGTTATTTGCCTGTATTTATGTGACTTAAAGCTTTTGCTAGGCAAATCCTAAGTGATCTAGGTACATAGAGGTTGTGCAAGAACACAAGACAAAAAGCTTTCCTGTAAATTTGTTCTGGAGTAAGCATAACTGATAATGGATGATAGACAGTCTAAATATTCTTTGAAGAGATCTTTTCAAAAAATTGTGCTGAAGTATTTGTATCACCATTCAGAGTCCAGGACGTCAAAGAAGGGAATCATATTGTACAAAGTTTCTTTGCTCTTATGGAAGCTCTGAGTGTTTGTATATGTGTGTAGGGGGTTGTAGTTGTGAGAGCGATATTGTTCTAGCCCGAAGCTCTTAACATGCGTATGATTGAAATACTTTCTACCTCAAAAACCCACAAAATTCACAATAACAGTCAAAAGATTGGACACACCCACACATGACAGCGTAGTTTTTGTCTTTGCTATTTTTCCCATTTTAGTAAAAGTATAAGTGGAGCCTTTGGCAGTGTCTTTAGGAGCCATCTAGGGAGCTTTTCTAACATACTTTACAGAAGTTTTACATTTTAAATTTTAAATTTTCCAATTTAAAACTATGTACAAATTCATACAACTACCACTATTTATCGATATTTGTAGTTTCCTTAGGAACAAGATTTAAGGCCAAGCCTTCAGGTCAAAATTAGGGCTGTCAAACAGATTTTAGTTAGGCGTAATTAATTGCACTATTTTCTGAACCTTGATGTCGAGTTGGGGCAACAGTGGCTACACATTCCAACCAATAACTGTAAATACCGTATAAAGTTGTATGCAAAATTTTGAACACCCCTGGTGTTCGTTTTGTTGATTTTCTGTGTGAATTTCTATTTATTTGCAGAGTTTAACATGCTGAAAAACGATGAAGTGTAAAATGTGCCAGAACTTTTGCAAAGAGCACATTTGTTTTTATTTTTTTTCTCAATAGATGGTACTAGATTGATGTCACTCACTCGTAAAGCCACTGTTTGTACATTGTTAGCTAATAAAGCATCCTGACAGGTAAATTATAGCCATGGTGTGCTGTGTATTTCATGGCTGTAGTAACAACAGCAATAAAAAAGACAAAGTGGAGTATGTTTTTTATGGCATCCCGGCTGTCTGACATTGTGAGACAACTACATATTCCAAAGTTTGCTTTCATCATTGTGTCACTGGTAGACAGGTGAGGGATGGATTCTGTAGTTTTGATAATTTTCAAGAGGTCGTAGTTGTTCACCATTGACAACTGACACTGGTGCATGAATCACTTTTGGTGTTTATCTCTTTGCGTTTAGATTGCTTATGCTTGAGAGAACACTGGAATGTTCACAGGGCTCATATAACTTGAAGCTAATGTCAAGCTAATACTGAACCTCATCAACACTGACAGAAAACTTACTCACTTTTGTGGCCACAATGATGTTGAGGATGGTAAATGATTGTGTAGATGATGGTAAAGAGAGATTGTTATATGAATAATTAGATGAATAACTAGTTATTTGTAGCTTTTAGCTCCTGTGTTGTGCATGCTGATGCGTTATTTACAAGCTGGTTATACATATGTTACTGCGGGCAGTGTCTTGATTTATAAGTCATAGCCAGCATGGACTGCTCATGCACATTATGCTGACGAAATGTAAACAATATGCCCGTAGGACGTTTTTTTTCCGGGTTTTGAGAATCTTATGGGCATGTTAAATTCAGAAGTGCAGAAGTGTGTTGTCTGTAGATGATGTGTTACCTTAGTTTTGCTTAGAAAAATCAGCAAAACATTTGACCCATGGTGGCCCTTTGGAGTATGACTGTGATTTAAAGTCCTTGGTTGCTGAAGGTATCACTTCAAAAAAGCCATTTAAAAGTTGTATTTGAACAAGAGTGCTACAGCCACAGATTCTGTCATAGCACCATATAGTGTGCTAGCAGCTGTGCTTCAGCCTGTACTACCGCTAATGTGACAGGCTAAATCGAGATGAAAATGTTTGTTAAAAAATCCTTTTAAGCTGGTAATTATGACAGCTCTAATCAAAAAAGACTTTAGTATAATGAAAAACATACAATTAGGTGTGTCCAGATTTTGACTGATCCTGTATACACGTTCATTGTGTTCTTCTTGTAGTTATAGAAATAAGTGTAGCCTTATATATGAATCTCTCAAAAACACCACATTTTGCAGTCAGATGGCTTGGAATGTGATTGCAGAGAACACCTGAGGGTGACGACGACGCCGACATGTCAGTCAAGCGAACCGAAACTAAATACCGGGCGTTTGTGATATTCCGCCAGTATTAAACTCAGTATTTAAAATACTTAAAATATTTAAAATAAATGCTGCATAGTTTGCTATTATATTTTTAAAAGAAATGAATGTGTCCTTGTTCATGTCATTTAGTCAATGGTTAGGCTACTAATCAATTCCTAGTTTACTTTGGAGTATTGTTATTGCCACCTGCTGACCGTTCTTGGTATGGCTGTAGTATCTGTAGTCTCCTATGCTATAGAAGCAATAAGGTATGTGACTAGTTAAAAACAGGTATGGATTCCTGAACAGGCCTGCTAGTCCCAAGAGTTCTGGTAATCTGCACAAGCTTCTGAAATATAAGCTTATATTGGGTTTGTTTATCTCATGTCTGAATGTTGTTCATGTATTTCAACAAAATTCAACACAATCTATCATTGAAGGGACTAATTCAAAAGCAAAAATTCTTTGACAGTAATGAAGATCAGGGTTATACATAGACATATATCTGCGCCCAGGGGCCAACAAGTTATGTGTTAAGTGTGTCGCATACATAGCACCCCCACTCTGCTCACCTCCCGAGCAGAGAAAAAAAGTTCAGGCTCAGGAATTTTTCCCACTATCACCCCTGTATTTGATCCCCCCAGTATGTTCTTAATTTTCTTTTTTATTCTGTGTGGTGTTGAAATTACACTGGTCAGCGCACGTTATGTACAATTTCTAAGACTGAATCTCAAATAGCTACCTCCCCCTGTGTTGTGCACTTTGTAGGTCGTGGTTTCTACACCCAGATTGTACATTTAAATGTCTAACATTTAACATTAGTCTCCCTATTGGATACATACAGTGCATCCCTTTGGGTGTAGAAGCCACAGTAACTCTTGTAGTGCACTATGTAGGAAGTAAGGAGCTATTTGAGATTCACTCTAAGACCTTCTTTGCTATGGGGCTTTCACTTAACTTAGTCATGCCAAATGACTTGGCTAATTAGCTTATGTTTTGATGCTGACTACTGGATTAAATCAACCGTTATCATCTCTGACCGCAGCAAACACCAAGGGCTAGATTTGCAGACACACATTCAGCTTTTTACTTCACTCTTTTCCTCACCATTCTTTCCTTGTGTGGTATCAGGTGCTGGTTTAGAATGTCCTGTGTGTAAAGAAGACTACAGCGAGGGGGAGAGCGTTAGGCAACTTCCATGCAATCACCTCTTTCATAATGATTGTATAGTGCCCTGGCTGGAACAGGTAACACTGCTTTTCTGCTTGCTGCTTTACTGTCATTTCTGTTCTTTTCAAACACTGCACTTTCAGCTGACAATTGGATTTTGTGGCTTTGAGACACCGTGGTTTTAGGGATTGCATTATATGCTAGCAGAAATGTTTTTTGCTAATAACTTGATGGCCCATTTTTCCTGCATACACACTGCTTTTTTTTTTTTTTTTTTTTTTTTTTTTTTTAAAGATTAATTTTCAAACAGACAACTTAATGGAATTGATAGCATAGTGGACAACACCACTGTCTGACACATTTAAGATCAGAGTTTTTTTTTTTTTTTTGTCTAAGCAGGACATCACAGCTGTACCAATAAAAGAATACACACCCTTTGCAGGAAAGGGTCATGTACAAAACTTCTAATGTTGCATTCTCCTACCACTGTATGTGCCAAGCATGTGAAAATTAGGGCTGACCTTAACAGCAGTAGTAAAAATTTGTAACTGATTTTTTTCACAATGCGCAGATTCACTGTTACTGTGTACTGTGACGTTTTTTAAGCTGCTGTAAAGCTGTTTAATTAGAACAGAAAAGGAGGAAAAAAAACAGTGGTTTTCTACCCAAAGGAGTTAGTTGATGAAGCTTTGTCAGAGGTACAGTTGCTTGTGCTTCACTTGCGCTGGTGTGTCATGTCTAGCATGACATATAGCCCTCCAAGCAGTAGTTGGAAAGGATCACTATGCTTAGTTACTTGAAATGATTCAGCGAACTTGTCGTGACTCTGTGCTACACCGGCCTCCTATCACAAATTTTACACTCATCATTTTTACTGTCGTCCAATAATATGAAATGTTTCATTTAAGTAACGCATCGGTAAACCTTTTAAAGCACTTAAAGGTTTTTTTTTTCCCCACAAAAATTCTTTGGATGGAAACGTATAATAAAGTGAGAGTGTTGTGTTACAAACACAGTAGTGTTTGAATTGCAGGCCATCAGATTTCCATCTGATATTTAATATTGAGATATTGATATTTAGAAAATAAAAGCTCTAAAAGTGAAAGCCTGTCCCAATTATTACATAATATCTTAAGTGCAGTTATTTCATATCATCAGTTATTTAAGCTGACTGCAATATTTTCTACAGTTATTAGATATTTACAGTTGTTTTATGCTGAAATAAGCAGAATGTGAATTGAGTGCCTTAATGCTAATGGCTTTTTGTGCTTTAATATGCATGAGATGAACAAGAAAGGACAAATTGTTAATCACTATTATCTACACAGCAGTTAATTGTCAGCAAAAATTTCATAATGAACACAGGCCTAAGCGGAAGGAAACCTGCAGGCATGCAGAGGTTTTCAAAAATCTCCACCCTGTAGAGCTGTTTTAAGGTGTTCAGCACCTAAAAGCTTTTGTGTGAATGGGAGGCCATAGCGCAGTGAGAAGGTTATGTACGTTTTCAAAAATGTCCAAATACATGTGGACAAGGCCTGAATGTCAGCCAGTGAATTAACCACAGTACAAGTGATGGCACATCTTGTTAAGTGGTCGTGTGTGTGTGTGTGTGTTTGTGTTTGTATGTTTTCTGCAGCACGACACGTGTCCAGTATGCAGGAAGAGCCTGAGTGGGCAGAACACAGCCACAGATCCTCCAGGCTTATCAGGAATGAACTTCTCTCCTTCCTCGTCATCCTCTTCCTCTTCCAGTTCCCCCAGCAACGAGAATGCTGCCAACAACTCCTAAAAAAATTTAAAATAAATCCTCCCCCACGTACCCACACGCAACCCCTCAAACACATTATCATCTCAGTCTGACAGTGCTAGCGTGGCCAAACAGTATAATTCAGAACCTCCTAAAGCTTGAATACCTCCAGTCCCCCAAACACACACACACAGACAGAGTTGTCCCTCTTCCAAATCTCTTAGCAAAGCAGCAACTGCCCTGGAGAACTGGGGAATGTTCTGTTCTAGACTGTTCTAGATCAGACACAGTTCTGCAGTTACTGGAATAGAATCACCGTGGGGGCTGAGCTGAAACCTGACGACGATTGTCCAGAGTGCACCCTTTAAGGCCGGCACCACACCAGCGCCCTCTGGTGGCGAGCTAGAGATGCATCATCATCATCAGACTCACTGGGACAAACGCCAAAGGATACCTTGCTAACCAAGCAGAGGAGGAAAAAAAAAACACACATGCCACTTTCAACATACCTTCACCAATACTACAGTGCTTTTTTATCATTGAACTGGAGAATGATCATTCCTCATGGTTTGTGTCCATTTTTCTTTTCTTTTTTAAAAGCATGGTGGGCAATACGTGTCCAAATTTGGTGATTTTAATTGAAAAAGTGGGGGGTTTGAAAAAGAAGGAGGGGGAGAAAGACGTGAAGAAAGGTAGAAGTGCAGAACGTTCACAGAACTCTTCCAGAGCTAGTCTCACACATACCCACCTGCTCAGCCAGCCAATAACCGACTGGATTCGAATGGCATTTTAACGGAGACTTTCTTGCATCCCAAAAATGGGACACACATTCAACTAGAATCTTTTGTTTTTTTTTCTTATATTGTGTTTTTTATTATATGATTTTGATTTCTTTTTTTATTCATTTATCGGTGGCTAAGCGATGTACTGTATGTGAATACACATATAGTGATATTTATTAAGGAAATAAAAATAAAACAAGAACTAGATCAGAAAAAAGCCAACTGATATGAAATCGTCTCAAAAGGAGAAAAGAGTGTTGCTTTCCTCTCTGTATAAAGTATTTATTTGCACAATATTTTGTTTTCCTCACTATTAGAACAATGAACAAAGACGGTGAAACTACAGTTAGAATGAGATTGAGTGGTCCATCGAGCATTTGATTTTTAAGACTTTTGATTTTTTTTTTTTTTTTTTTTTTTTTTTTTTTTAAATATATACAGTTTATCCAGCATTTTTTAAGACTTCATTTAAGACCTACACAGCCTGGTAATAAATGTCATATTTCCCTCATCCTTAAGTGCAGCCACGTTCGTATTTTTTATTATTATTACTTTCTTCTTTTTTTTTTTTTTAAATTTTTTCATCTTCCCATTCACATATTCAGTGACTCAGTTCCATAAACTTTTTTTTAACTTATTCTAAGTTAAATGATTTGTTTTTGTAAATCATAATAAAGTGAAAGAAGAATGTACCGCTTCTGATTATGAAATGCATTGTTTCAGGAACAAAGACTGAAATGCAAAAAAACAAAACACCACTGGTTAAGCTATGCATCTCATGGGTAACTGACTGGGGAGATTTTTGCTACCAGGAAAAAAAAAGTACTGTGCACTGCGTACATATTGGCACCCCTGGTAAACTTGAGCAAATTGGGCTGTAAAAAACATTCTTTGTTATTATATAAAAGATCTTACACAGGTTCCATAGCTAAGAACGGTTGGAGCAGTCATCATGAAGCCTTTTTTGTTTTGCTGTTGTCATGCAGTGTCAGAAACTACATGGTGTGACTTACAAAAGTATTCAGGTATTGGAAGCCATCAGATTCATCTGGGTTACATATGACACTCACACAGATTATTCCAGACTGTTATTTTATTGAAAACCAATATCCTGGCAGATTTGCCAGTCAGTCGTTCAGGTTGGCTGGGTGGCCCTTGTGGACTGCAATTTTCAAACAGTGACCTAGATTCTTGGTAGGGTTGAAATGCAGATGTTGACTTGGCCGTTGCTGAACATTCATCTTTTTGTTTTACGGCCCCTGTGCTTGGGGTCATTTTCCTGCTGAAAGGCCAAGTTTCTCTTAACCTGCTTCAATTTGTTGAAGTGTTAAAGCTTATCTTCCAATATCTCCCTGTATTTTGTACAATCCAGCCATCCTTCAAGTTTAGTAAGAAGCCCAGTCCCTGTTTGGGAAAGACACCCTCAAAACATGATGCTGCCACCACGCTTCGTTGTTTTCATTGAGAAATGGACAGTGTCTTTAACAATTGCTTCTTTCTAGCCTCCCTCATTTATGGCATGTGGCAGACACTCTTATCCAGAGCGACTTACAATTTTATCATTTTACACAGGTAGGCCAAGGTGGTGTTAGGAGTCTTGCCCAAGGACTCTTATTGGTATAGGGTAGGGTGCTTGCCCTGGTAACGGATTGAACCCCTGTCTACAGTGTAGAAGGCAGAGGTGTTGACCACTACACTATACCAACCATCCCATTTGTATGCAGAGCTCTTGATATCAGTGACTGGTGCACCTTCAGTCCAGTTGCAGCCACTGAACTCTAGTTCCTTTTTGATGATTGTTGGCCTCCATGTGGCCTCTTTTTGTTCGGGCACTGAGTTTTGAGGGATGGCCTTGAATAGACGAGTCTGGGTGGTGTGTGGTTTCCATTTCCTCACAGTTGATATTAATCTGTAGCATTTTTTCTTGTGCATGTATATAACTTTTTCTAATTTGCTTAGAATGCTCTTTGGTCTTAAGTTTTAGTTTTGTATCAGATTAAGGGTCTGATCATTGGATATTTAGTTAAGGGGGTCTTTTATCCAGAAACGTGTAATGATTCAGTGGTACAGGCTAATTATAGGCCTAATGTGTCCTCATTGGGGCAGTTTCTTTCATTTGTGTAAACTAGGAGTTTCCCAAAGCTGAAGGGTTGAATATTTATCCAAACAGCATTTTTCAGTTAGCATTTTTTGTCACAATATTTATTCTTTATAAAACCCATATCACTTTAAATTAATTCATTGTCTTTTGACTTAAAACTGCAATTTCCCTCTGGGATCAATAAAGGATTCTGATTCTGAAATGAATGAAAGCAGCAGGAAATAGTGTCATTTATATTCCAGACAAATCTGGTGACCTTTACTGTTGCAAGGCACTGTAATTATTTGTAGTCTTATGCAAAAGTTTGAATACGCTTGGTCAAATGACCGGTTTCTAGACATAGCAGTGGCCAACCCTGCCTTTCTGTGTCCTGAAGGACAAGCGGCTTAGATGTCTTAAATGTGCAGAGTATTTGTTAAATAATGTTCACTTAATCAACAAAACATGAAATTTGACCAGAGGCTCCCAAACCTTTGTAAGCTATATAAGCTCAATAAGATTTCGTTATTCCTTATCTACATTTTTACCATTAAACTGGAGAGCCCCTCCTGTGCAGCAAATAGTTTTAATCAAATGTATATATATATAATTTGAACAAAACCATTTTCATATTTTAGGATTTTAGATTTATAAACAGTATAGATGAGCTGTATCATGAATAAGAAAGAGATACAGTGGGTTGCAAAAGTATTCATACCCCTTGAACTTTTCCATATTTTGTCACATTACAACCACAAACATAAATATATTTCACTGGAATTTAATGTGAAAGACCAACACAAAGTGGTATACAATTGTGAAGTGGAAAGAAAATTATACATGAATCAAAACATTTTTTACAAATAAAAAACTAATAAGTGTGACGTGCAAAAGTATTCAGCCCCCCTGAGTCAATACTTTGTGGAGCCACCTTTTGCTGCAATTACAGCTGCAAGTCTTTTAGGGTATGTCTCCACCAGCTTTGCACATCTAGTGACTGAAATTCTTGCCCATTCCTCCTTGCAAAACAGCTCAAGCTCAGTCAGATTGGATGGAGAGCGTTTGTGAACAGCAGTTTTGAGATCTTGCCACAAATTCTCAATTGGGTTTAGGTCTGGACTCTGACTGGGCCATTCTAACACATGAATATTCTTTTTTTTAAACCACTCCATTGTAGCTCTGGCTTTATGTTTAGGGTCGTTGTCCTGCTGGAAGGTGAACCTCCGCCCCAGTCTCAAATCTTTTGCTGACTCCAACAGGTTTTCTTCCAAGATTGCCCTGCATTTGGCTCCATCCATCTTCCCATCAACTTTGACCAACTTCCCGGTCCCTGCTGAAGAGAAGCACCCCCAGAGCATGATGCTGCCACCACCATATTTGACAGTGGGGATGGTGTTTTCAGAGTGATGTGCAGTGTTATTTCTCCGCCACGCATAGCGTTTTGCATTGTGGCCAAAAAGTTCTATTTTGGTCTCGTCTGACCAAAGCACCTTCTTCCACATGTTTGCTGTGTCCTCAACATGGCTTCTGGCAAACTGCAAACGGGACTTCTTATGGTTTTCTTTTAACAATGGCTTTCTCCTTGCCACTCTTCCATAAAGACCACATTTGTGTAGTGCACGACTAATTGTTGTCCTGTGGACAGTTTCCCCCACCTGAGCTGTGGCTCTCTGCATTTCATCCAGAGTCACCATGGGCCTCTTGGCTGCCTCTCTGATCAGTGATCTCCTTGTTCGGCCTGTAAGTTTAGGTGGACGGCCTTGTCTTGCCAGGTTTACTGTGGTGCCATACTCTTTCCATTTCCGGATGATGGATTGAACAGTGCTCCGTGAGATGTTCAAAGCTTGGGAAATCTTTTTATAACCTAAGCCTGCTTTAAACTTCTCCAAAACCATATTCCTAACCTGTCTGGTGTGTTCTTTGGACTTCATGATGCTGTTTGCTCCCCAATATTCTCTTAACCAACATCTGAGGCCGTCACGGAGCAGCTGTATTTGTACTGAGATTAGATTACATACAGGTGGACCCTTTTGAGTCATTAGCAGTCATCAGGCAACTTCTGAATGCAATTGGTTGCACTCAGGGAAAAGGGGGCTGAATACTTTTGCACGTCGCACTTATTAGTTTTTTATGTGTAAAAAATGTTTTGATTCATGTATAATTTTCTTTCCACTTCACAATTGTATACCACTTTGTGTTGGTCTTTCACATTAAATTCCAGTGAAATATATTTATGTTTGTGGTTGTAATGTGACAAAATATGGAAAAGTTCAAGGGGTATGAATACTTTTGCAACCCACTGTAAATAGACATCGACTGTGGACTGTTGATGGAAGCTAGCTGGTGAAGAATGTTAACTGCTGGATCTTTGTGTGAGTCATGAGTGTGCAGTTGTGCCTGTAAGGAGCAGGTTGCCCTCTTAGGCACTGTACAAAACTAAAACAACACAAATCAGACACTACACATGTAGTTGATGGACTGCATTTGGGCTAAGGAAAACAGTACTTCTTCGATTTTTCGCTAAACTGTCCAGGGTGTATCCTGCCTTCCGCCCGATGACTGCTGGGATAGGCTCCAGCATCCCCCCGCGACCCTGATGGAGAAGCGGCTTAGAAAATGGATGGATGGATGGAATTTACTTTCTAAATGGATACATTAGAGTAATAGGTGCAGACTGAAGGGGCCAGAACACGTGTCAAGCTCCAGTCCTCACAGGCCAAAACACTGCAACATGCTGCCTCATTAAACACATCTAATTCAACTTGTTAGCTAATTATCAAGGTGATCTCTGCTCCACTTTGGCCCAGAGGGTCTCCAGTTTGTTTTCTGTCCATCAGTTTTTTGCAAATTTTTAAAAATGCATTAAAAAAAACAAACAAAAAAAACGGAATGGAAAATGGCAAAAAGTAGAAAAACAAAAAACCCAACCAATTATCACAAAGATTTTTACAGTACGATGAAGTGGAAAAGTTAGAATATCCATAAAGCTGAAATATGGAAAAAGGTGATGGTAAAGGGTTTTTTTAAATAAACAGTGATGCATCACGCCATAAGTGATTGACGCCTACAGATGGCCTGATCGTGGTGATTTACAAAGGTTATTTTTGTCAAACTGAAAGGCTTGAAAAATGGCTCCCAGAATTGTCTGGTGAATTTGCATTCCCAGATGCTAGGTGGACTTTGTTGGGGTGGCATGGAAATATCAGGCCACATTAGATGGGCTGTTGCTTGTCCTGCCCAAGCTGCAAATAACATGGCCATAAAAATGGCAAATGACTGTAAATGTAATTCTACTTAAAGAAAATAAGTAAAATCCCTTCATCTTGCTTGTTTCAATACAGCCCCTTGCCATGGTACCCTGTCATCTAAGGCTTCTTTGCTGTAATGGATGGAAACATGACAATTTGCTTTTTTCTGCTGTGATTTCATAAACATTTGCAAAACATTTGAATGGAAACCCGGCGAATGTTATAGTTTTTCTTGAACACCTTGCATCCACTTGTGGCTCCACATGTGTGTAAGAAAATTTCCCACGCTTTTCTCTAATTAGACAGCCTTGTTCTTATCGCCTCTTGGTGTGCTTGAGGGAATGAAAAAGAAACAGTAATCTGCTGGGTCTCCTTCAGCTGTCACTAATCATGACCCATTTTAGCGCTCTTCTCTTTAACATAGTGACCTCTTTGACCACCCGCTGCTACATGCTGATCCTAATTGAGCTAGAACACTGTATGTTACCTAGAAAACACTTTGTTGCTCTTTTGCAGAAGGTATAGTATCCACTGAGTGCTGCCACTTTCAAAATGGGAAACCCTTTGGGCCTAGGAGAGCCCCCTGGGGAACTCCTTGATTCATTCTTCTCTTCTGCAGCATGGCAGGCTCTTAAACCTGGAACCTGTAGGGAAAAGCTACAGGAGATTATCCCATTACATGTTTGCTGTGTGTGATAATGGGAATGCCTTCATGCTGAATGGTGATTCCTCCTTGGCTGATCATGACACAGCTGTGCTCAAAAAGCAGGATTTCTTAGCCAGATTAAAAAGTCAAGCCCTGTTAACTAGGAGAAGGGACATTTCTACAACCTTAATACAGGTTCCTGAAGGTTCTTGGCTTGGATGTATGGTTCTAGGAAAAACCTTGCAGCTTTAAATGATGTGCAAATTTTAAGGTTCCTCATTCTCTCATGTCTCTCGTGGTTGGTTAGTGTAGTGGTTAACACCTTTGCCTTCTACGCTGTAGACTGGGGTTCAATCCCTGACCAGGGCAAGCACCCTCCACTATACCAATAAGGGTCCTTGGGCAAGACTCCTAACACCACCCTGGCCTACCTGTGTAAAATGATCAAATTGTAAGTCGCTCTGGATAAGAGCGTCAGCAAAATGCCATAAATGTAAATGTCTCACTTGCAAAAATTGTTATTTATTTGCCATTGCATCAAAGAACCCTTTCCGCACCTTTACTGTTAAGACTATAAAGGTGCCAGAAAGGATTTTTAGACTGATGGCCTAGACCAGGGGTGTCCAGTCTTATCCTTTAAAGGCCAGCGATGGCTGCAGATTTTTATTCCAAGTGAGCAGAAGCACACATGACCAGATGTTTGACTGAGGCCAGCAGATTGAGCAAGTGGAATGAGGTGTGCTCTTGCTTGTTTGTTATAACCTGCAACCACAAGTACCTTTGCAGGGAAGATTTGGCAGCCCTGCCAAAAAGAACCAGTTATTTAAAAAGAGATATACAAGTGTGAAGAGCCTCCTTATCAACATATCATTTCTTACCAACAACCTTTCCTGTCTTAGAACCATGCTTGAACCAAGAACCATTTAGGGACCTTTATTTTTAAGAGTGCAGTCCAGCAGACCTCTAGACATTCCTGTCTTTTCACTGCCTTGACTCATTTGGCGCAACTCGTAAATGTTATGAGCCCCAGAACAAAGAACATGGCTTCCTCAGTTATGGGCTTGGAAACCATTGCATTACAGTCTCATAGCAGTTGGTGCACAACAGGATTATTCCACAGAGTTCTCTGCTTTCAGACTCTTCTGAATGGCTCTGCTCTTAAAGGCGAACAGCTGTATGTCTAGGAAAACTGGCATCACCATTTATCAGATTACTTCTGAAGAGCACCTCCTCTTCCTTCTTCTCGCTCGGCTTTCTTTATCTTCCTCAAGATCTCGCGCGTCTGGCTCCTCTCCAGGATCAATTAGAATCTTTTCTTGGAACTCTGCCTTTTATGCAAATGAAGCCCAGAGCATCATACTTCTGTGTCATACCAGGAAGTCCGTGCTGGCGGTCTGACACTGCAGAGAGAGAGAGGGAGGGAGACAGTGTTGTGCAGTCTACAGTCAGCAGCAGAAGCAGCAGCCGAAGGTAAGAAGTGTGGAGTAAAGCGGATGCCATGACAACATGCTGACCCTTTTAGGCGGCAGAATCTCCTTGGCACATGGATACAGCACTTCAGACCACTGGACCCGGACAACCTTTCAATGTCATTGACAAACGGTGGTTCTCTCAAGGTATGCTTGGCTCCCTGGTGTTGCAACAGAAGCTTTAGGGATGACCAGGGGACGATGATGAGTCCGGTGACTGATGTGTTGGAGACAGTTGAGAGATGTACAGAGCTGGTTTGTTACTGTGGTGCAGTTCTCAAAAGTGGTTCTCTTATGAAGAACCACTATTTTTGTTACCCTAAATAATTTTTGTATGGATGGTTCTTGGGAGAACCATTTTAGATTTGTGACCGTGAAGAATCTTTGAAGTTTAAAGAACGTGCACACAAACACAGTGTTAAAGCTCTAGAAAAAAGCTCTTAAACTGGCATTCACTGTTAAATATGAAAGTGACAGAAAGAGTTCTGTGCACAATGCCATCGAACCACTACTTTTGGTTCTCTAAAGAATTTTTCAGTGGATGGTTCTTTGGAGAACCATTTCAGTTCATGAAATTTGTGATGTGAAGAGAGTTTTTAAAGTTTGTACAACCTAATATCAGGGTCTGAGAAGAACCCTTAAATTGACACATACTGAAATAAATGAAGCTGTCAATAAGGGTTCTTTAGGAAACACTTTAGGAAACTTTTGGTTCTCTAGAGAACCTTTCAATGGATAGTTCTTTGGAGAACCATTTTTCTAAAAGAGATTTTGAAGAACCTTTTAAAGTTTAAAGAACATCCACACAGTGTAGAGGTTCAAGGAAGATCCTTTACATTTGCGCACATACTTAATGAGGGAGCCTAAAAGGGTTCTTTACATGATGTTATAGAAGAACATTTAAGGAACTTTTGGTTCCTTAAAGAACCTTTCAATTAATAGCTCTTTGGAGAACCACTTTTGTAAATAAGATTGTGAAGAATGTTTTTAAAGTTTAAAGAACATCCACATACCGAAAGGTTCTTGACAGAACACAAGCTTCTAAAGACCTTTTGTACTGTGAAGAGTCATTGAGCCTTCAAAAGGTTCTTTACACTCACAGATCTCTTTCACAAAAAAGGTTCTTAAGGAAACAAAGTGTGAGTTCTTTTTTTTTTTTTATTTGTCGCACCTTTTTAACAGTATAATTTTAATTTATATAATGCGAAGGTTCTTTAAAGCTATAAAATGTTTCATACTCAGGTCTCCATCATAGATGGTTCTTTAGGAAACAAGAAGTGGTTTTAGCATCGCAGAACCCTTTATGGCATCTTTTTTAATAAAAATGTGTTGCGTTGGGTGATGGTCCCGACCTTATGCTTCCATATATATATATATATATATATATATATATATATATATATATATATAGATGCATACACACATACACATATGTATGTTCTAACTGCGACCCTATCTGGACTAAGCAGTTAACGACGATGATGATGATGCAGTATGTCGTAATTGTAAGTGTGTTCCTTTGACTCTATAATTGGTGAGAGGAATGTAATGATCACAGTATAGTTTATTAGCCTAATTAGAGGAAGCTTAGGGTTGCTAAAGGTAGACTAATCAACTCTTGGATGAGTAGGGTTCATTTTAAAGGGTTCCAAACAAATGATATAGATTTCATCTTCTCTGCTGTAATACACCCTGTGTCCAAATCAGTCAGGTGAAAGAGATAAACTAGGCCCCATCCCAGTGATGGTTCTACCTAATAAGCAATATAAGCAGCTGCTTAGGGCCTCAAGACCACCAGGGGCTGCCAACAATAAGATCTGGGTTATTACTGTACAGTTATACTGTCTAAGATGCTAAGAAAAAAGCAGTTGGTTAATCACGTCTCAAGAACGAGGATATGCATCTGGAGTCAGATCATGAAAAAGAAGAAGAAAAGATGAGAAAAAAGCTCAATGATAAAGGTATGTGTTTTGTGGTGTTATTGCCATGTCTCTTGTTTTGGCTTGTACACGAAGGTGTAAATAGCCACACATAAAACTTGAGGAGTCGTCACCAAAAAAAAAAAAAAAAAGAGACCAAACTACCTAAATATGTAGAAAGTATTTATTGTGGTAAAAAAAAGCCACCAGGATTAGATAAATCAAGCTTAAAGTTAGCTGGGTAAGCAAGAACTACTGCATGTTGAGACAGACCCCTGGATCCAAAATGCTGAGAATTATTATAACTTTATAACTATAACTTCTTCTCAGCAATACACAATTACCAGCTATAAGCTAAACATATATAATTGGATTATTTTATTACATTTACATCTCAACAGGTCTGAGACTTTGACCACACAGGTGCCTCACCTTATTTTCCACGAACAGACTGAGGATGCACATCCGCGACTCTGCAGCTAGGGGGCGGTAGGCTTTTTAGCTGCTGTGAGGAAACTGTCATTGAGCTCACCCTCCACCTCAATGACGACATGATGGCGCTGCGATTTCTTCACTTCTGCTGATTAGTTTGAAATCTACAGTCACCTGCAGCGCTGATCTTTAAATCCTGCTTAATAAGCGGCTGAAATGTATTAAAGATGAACTGCACTTTCAGACTGGAGGATTAGTCCCGGGGAGTTCAGCGTAGTGAGAAAAGTCGCAGGAAAACCTGGAAAGTTTGGAGAGAGAGAGAGAGAGAGAGAGAGGCCCATCTATCTATCTGTCTGTCTGTCTGTCTGTCTGTCTGTATTTGTTATGCTGTATTTCCTTTCACCTTCTGTCTTTCCTTTTTGTCCCGTCACTCTCTCCCTCGTCTAACATTCTTTTTCCTCCCTCTCGTTTTTTTCTTGCTTTCTCTCCCTCCATCTCTCTCTCCTACTTCCCTCCCCTTTCCTTCCATCTCTCTTTCTCTTGTCTCATCTTTTTCCTCCTTCTCTCTCTCTCTCTCTCTGATTGGTTCTCTCTGTGTGTGTGTGTGTGTGTGTGTGTGTGTAGGTAATATCCCCCCTCCTCTCCTCTATGGAGCGCACTGAGCTCTCCTCCTCCTCCTCCACCTCTGAAGTCGTCATGCAGAAGAAAGGCGCAGCCTCCAGCCGCGCGCAGAGCCGCGTGGACGAGTCCGGCTCGCGCGTCTCCAGCCACGCCGCCACGGAGGAGGCGGAGGACGGAGACGGAGAGGCTAAGTTTCAGCTTGCGAGGCTCAGACGCGGAGGAGCAGGAGGAGCAGGAGGAGGAGGAGGAGGAGGAAGCATCCGGATGAAAAACTTTAGCGCGGCGGAGAGGAAGGAGCAGCCGGCGCGTGCCGGTGATGCTCCGGGACGAAACGAAACGGACGACGGCGGTGGAGGAGGAGGAGGAGGAGGCGGAGGAGGAAGGACAACAACTTCATCCGTGACGCCGGAAGGACCGGCCGAAGCACCTGCACCGTCCGGCACCAAGTGCAGCAAGAACGGTGAGTGCCGGCGGGACTCTGGCGCGAGCAGCCTCCGCTCCATCATGTCCCGACAGGACGGTGGACCCAGGCGCGCCGCATGCAACTCCACGGCCAGCGCGGACGGCCCCAGCACGCCCGCCGGTGACCGGGACCTCCCGGACAAGAGGGACCCACGCGTGTCGTTCTCTAACGCGCCCAGCCGCAAAGCGTCCTCGGCGGCGCACGGAGCGCAGCAGCCGCGCAGCTCCGTCACCTTCCTCAAGTCTGAGGACGGAGTGCAGGCAGCGGCGGGCGGAGAGGACGCGGAGGTGCGCGGCAGCCAGGGCAGCTTCATGCAGAGGCAGTTCGGGAGCATGCTGCAGCCGGGGGTCAACAAGTTCTCCCTGCGCATGTACGGCAGCCAGAAGGCCGTGGAGAGAGAGCAGGAGCGCGTGAAGAGCGCGGGAAACTGGATTATTCACCCCTACAGTGACTTCAGGTAAGGAGAGTCTGGGAGCCTGTGGTACAGGGTCATATGATGGAGAGGCTCTTTATCTGAGAGAATGTGTTGCCTTACCGAACTTAAATCATGAGTAAACGGCCCTTGCCACCCACTTTATAGAGAAATCATGAGTTTGGCTAGTATGTCTGTTGCTGGCCTGCTGTCCAGCACTTTTAATGTTTACGGTTTCCACTCATATGGTCATTGTATGGCTGTGTGCCTTTACCAAGCACATAATCACTATATACCATATCAGTGCATTTTCTGCTGATAGCATGCTCTGCAGTGGTCTTGCTGTGCTACCTTTACCAATCATACGCATATTAAACTAGTACTGGTGCGCTTTTCATTTGCACATTAAGTTAATATTGGCACAGTCTTTGCTGGAAGCATGTTCTCCAATGTTCTGGCGGTGCTTTGACAAACATATGATCATTAAGTTACTGTTGATATGTGTTCTGTTGGAAGCATGTTCTACAATGTTCTTCTAGTGCTTTGTCAAACATATGATCGTTAAATTACTATTGGTGCGCTTTCTAGTGATCGCATGTTCTCCATTGTTCTTGCAGTGCTTTGCCAATCATATTAAATTACTATTGGTGCGCTTTCTGTGGATGCCATGTTCTCTAATGTTCTTGCTGTGCATATTGATCAATAACACAAGTCACTGGATCTTGAGATAGTATTAATAGCAAGCTTTAGACTCTGAGTAGCTTTGGGAGCTCCTCTGATTGGAATAAAGCTGAGGTTATTTACCGATCATGACGCACTGGGGTGGGTTTCCAGTTGGGTTTGGGTGTTAAGATTCAGCACCACGGACAGCGCGAAGCGCCACAGCGTTAACATCAGTGTAAGTTCAGCGAGAGTTCTATAGCCACGCTTGTATGACGCGGTAACTGCCTAAGAAGTTGTCAAGTAGTCAAATACCGTGGGTTTAGTTTGTTACTGGGATACATCTCGAGCGTTGACTCGCTAATGCGGTAATGGGTGCCTATATGTTTATAGAGGTGATGGGTGGGCGTCAGGGAGCGGTTCTGTTGATACGCTACCGAGCCACGTTGCTATCATATGCGTCATAACATCACAAGTTAAACGCAGCTGATGGAAATGTACTAGCCGTTCCCGTAGTGCGGTCATGTGTCAGCTTTCGTGACGTTTCCTTCCGTTAACCGGCAGCCTAAATGCTTCAGCACTGCGGCTGCATTTGGGGGGGAAAGTGAGGCTCAGGCTCTTTAGTCCACCGAACAGTGGGTCATCAGATCGCGAGTCAGACGTCATTAAGGTGTGTTAGATAATCTGAACACGCGCAGTAAAAATGCGGTCACGAGTCTCGCCAGCCTCGAGTTATGAGTCAGCAGTGCGCGCTGCTGTGACCTTGAGTTTTCCCCGCGCGCGGAAACGGAGACTTCTTCTTCCTCTCCCGCCGAGAGGGGCAGTTAAGGGAACGCAGTTGCTCTGACCTGTTCAGATGCTGTAGGGGAGGCTGTGGGTCAGCCAGTTTAGCCCCTATTTTAATACTGTATTAAAAATCACTGTTGCTGAAAATTTGCCTTTATTCTATAATTATACAATCATTGGCCATTTTATTAGAAAAACCCATTTTGCTTCCCCTTGCTGGCCACTTTATTAGAAACACCCTTCTTGTGCTTCCACTTACTGGCCACTATATCACAAACACCTTGTAGTTCCCCTTGCTGGCCACTTTATTAGAAACACCCACCTCGTGCTTCCACTCACTACAGGGCCACCATTGACCAGATATTGTTTTGCCAGTGGGCCATTCTCAACACAGCAATGACGCTGACAGAGAGACAATGTGACGTTGTGAGTGTATCGGGCTCTACAGCATTACTGGAGTTTTTACACATAACAGTGTTAGTGCTAGGTTGAGAGTGGTCCACCACCCAAATATCCAACCGACAACAGCTATGTGAGAAATCTATGTGAGAAAATATATCAGAAACTGACCACTGATGAAAGACTAAATCAGGCTTCTTATATACTAAGGCTTATTATTCAGTCACTACAGGGACTTGAATGCAACATGGCTTAGCTTTTCTTAGGCTATAGAAGTGTGTAATAAAACTGTGGGCCTGGCGGGGGTCCTGGCCTAAATGTGAGTATAAGTGGTTAAACTCTTGAGATATCTGGTTCCTGTCACCACCACTGAGAACATTTCTGACTCAGCAAGTTCTCCAGAATGCAGCATTCCACAACAAACTACTCTAAATGACTCTTTAGATCTTAATGGCAGAACGTGAAACTGTGCAGCGTGACCAGGAGTTACGCTGTCCTCATGTAACTGATCCACAGTAGCTCTGATCATCTATTTTGCCTCCTGTCCTCTCCTCTCTCCCTCCATCCAGGTTCTACTGGGATTTTACAATGCTGCTTTTCATGGTGGGTAACCTGATCATCATCCCTGTGGGCATCACCTTCTTCAAAGACGAGACCACCACACCTTGGATCATCTTCAACGTGGTCTCCGACACCTTCTTTCTCATGGACCTGGTGCTCAACTTCCGCACGGGTATCATCATCGAGGAGAGCTCGGACATAATCCTGGACCCCAAGACCATCAAGAAGAAGTACCTGAAGACCTGGTTCGTGGTGGACTTTGTTTCGTCCATCCCCGTGGATTACATCTTCCTGATCGTGGAGAAGGGAATAGACTCGGAAGTGTACAAGACGGCGCGGGCCTTGCGGATCGTGCGCTTCACAAAGATTCTCAGCTTGTTGAGGCTCCTGAGACTCTCCAGGCTCATCCGCTACATTCACCAGTGGGAGGAGGTAGGATGCCCTCCACTTTGTTTGTATGGAATGCTTCCAGTAACCTACATTCAGTCTCGTGCTGAGTAAACAGCAGTTCTAGAATACTACCATGGACAATAAAAGTCCACGCAGAGAGGGCTGTTGTAGAGCAATTAAGCAGCAGAACATGAGAGGGAGTGTGTTATAGCGATAACACATGACCTTGAGTGTTCTATTGCTTTTATACAACAGTTAAATAAATAAAGTAAGAAATGAATACATTCAGCTGTGAACATGGAATTTAATATGTTTTAATGTTAGCGATTGCTTTTGCTACAGCTTGTTGCTATGTCAGAGTAACGAGCTCCGCTCACTCACTGCACAGCCAGCAGTTTGGGAATTTAGTGTAGTCTCATCTTCAGAGTCTGATCAAATCGGCTGTAGGTCAAATGTGATCTTACAAGGTATCCATTTTCTGTTTCTTCTGCACAAAGTAAGAAGTAAAAACGTTCAAATGCCTTGAGCATCTCCTACAGCTGTCAAAGTCATTGCTTAGCAACGGCGTCTCAGTGGAGTGATACAGTGTGAAAAACCTGTGATGTTATGGCGAAACAACACGGTTAGAACACTTTTCAATCAATCAGCTTGTGTGGCCAGAACTAACTGTTTTATAATAGAACTATAAACATTATAGCCACTTAATAATCCACACTCTTAATGGGACACTAGAACCAAAACGAAAAATGTAACTAGGGCCAGAAGATTGTTTTCACATTGAAAGCGCATTTAAGAGAGTGCAATTTTCAAAACGCATGAACTGCTTATTGCCTACATGATCAAAAATGCTGTCTTAAATTTCAAGAGGGGGAATCTATCCTAATAACACAAAACTTGTGAACTGCCTATAGTTAAGTTAGACTGATCAGAGGCAACCAAACCTCCATGTGTTGTGACATCACAACCACAACTTACTGGCTGTCTGGCAAACTACATGCACAGGTCAAGCCTTAAGCCAGAAAAAGTGGATAATCTTCTTTGTTAAAAGAAAATAATTCTGAACCTTAATTTATAGAAAATAATCGCAAAACATTCCCAATATTAATCAGAAAAATCGCAATTAGATAGTTTTCACAAATTGTTTAACCCTAAATGTAACTGAAAATTGAAAATCTGTTGTAAACGTCCTGAGGCGCATCCTAAAGCAGTGCTAAAGTCAAATTTTCCATTTTAGAGACCAGGAAAACTCCATTCTGATGATGCATTTTGAAGGTTACTGCTAGGAAGCCGAATATCCTGCTTGCAGCTACAATGGAGAGAATAGGTTACTTTACCAGTAATGACTCATCAGATGAGGTTGTTAACAAGCTAAAAGTTAAAGTTCGCAGACTTACCTGGCTAAACTAGATGCCTTACCTCAGTGTGGCTTTTCTTCTCTGGCTGAAAGGGTAACAAACTTGTCTCTGGCATCCATTTTGTGCTGAAACAGTGTTGATTCAAGTTTACAAGTTAAGAGGCAAGTAATGCTAGTTTGGTTGTATTTATTAGCCTATTGATCAGTCGCTTTGTTAGATGTCAGGATTGGTTGACAGCAGTGGGATTCCCAATGGTTGTATGATGTATTCTCATAATGCATGCTGGGTATTGTGGTGAAAAAACATTCATGTACGAAAACAATGCCGAATCATGAATTCTCTCAACCTGGTGAGGCTCAGGAATATAATGGTAGCTACAGAATACTGACAACAATTAACATAATAAACTCTAGTTTTAGGCCAGAATGTTCCTTTGAAAATTAAGTTCCTTTGTAATTCTTTGCTAGGACTACATAAGGAAGAACCACTAATTGATATAGAACTTCTGCTTTACATGGTGCTTCTTTAAACTTTATTCAGACTCGCACGTCCCTGAACCAAAAGGTAAAGATGTAAACAAAATGGCTTTTAGACTCCTGATTTCTTGAATATACACTTCATATTAACATGCTGCTCCAAATCTTTCTTTTTTTGATTACCTCATACATTGGACTTCCAGTGCAATATACTCATGTACATATACTTATTTAAAAATTATTTATCTGCCGACATACATATGTTTACATATGCACTACACTTTGCACTACATTGTACTTTGCACTGCAATATACTTTGCATTACATTGTATCTTGCACTACATTGTATTACTTGTACTACCAATCTACTCTGAGCCAAGGCAACGAAATTACGTTCTTATGCGCACTGTATGGTGTTAATTTGACTGACAATAAAGTCTGTCTAAGTCTAAGTCTAAGTTCATTTAGACCACTAACATACAGCATTTTGGCATCACCTGTGGACTCATTTACTGACCTAAGTGTAATTGGCATAATCTGATGAAATATCTGTGGTTTGAGCGCATAGCTTTTTGTGGCTTGTAATATTTCTCACTCTCATCTGCAGTCTTCAGTGAGATTTAGATGAGGTTTTGAAGCACCTTCCGCTGGGAGCTAACAGTGAACAGGCTTCAGTCAAAGTCTGTTATTCTGCATGAGTAATTGTGGTTTAGCCACAAGAGACAATGTGTGCAGTAGCAATTCAGCCAACCACATGCTCATTCCAAATTCACACTGCGGAAAATGCAGAATATGAATGCATTGTGTGTTTCTATAAGACTTGTCAATACTTGTTGGGATGGCTTTTGTCATTCGGTATGAAAATGGAATGCACTGCAATGTGTTGATCTATATTAAAATTGAAATAGAACATGTTCTTATATGTTTTTAAAGCAGTGCAGTTGTTATATGGTAAGAATTAAAGCATTGTAAATAACTCAGTAATCATGCATATGCCTTTTTATGTCACTGCATTAACGATTGGGGTTGCAATGTCCAAGCCTTCCTTCTCCTTTCAGAGAAAAATGGTGTCCAAATAAGGCTTAATTTTACTTGCTGTTGATGACTAGCAACTGATCATTTTGGCCGCTCACTTCACACCATTCCACTCGGCATTGCGTATAGTGATCTTGAGATTGTGTGCAGTTGTTCGACAATGATTTTATGAAGCTCCTGAAACACACTTATTGTGGTGATGTTGCTTCCTGAGGCAGTTTGGGACTTTGTATTGAGTGATACACCACAGGAAAAGTGATTTTTACACTCTTACGTTACCACTCTGGACGTTCACGTGGTCTATTGCTTCGTGGCTGAGCTGATATCACTTTTATATGCTTCTATTACACAATAATAGCACTTACAGATGAACAGGGCAGATCTAGCAGGGCAAAGATTTTTACAACTCACTTGTGGCAGAGGCATCCAGTGGCAGTGCCATGTAAAAAGTCACTGAGCTCTTCCGTATGACCCATTCTGCTGCCAACACTTATGGATATTGCATGGCTATTTGCTTGATTTTATACACCTCTTAGCAATTGGTGTGGTTAAAACACTTTTATATAATTAGGAGGGTAGTCTACTTAATTTTGGCCGTACAGTGTATATTTTAGCATTTATTCAGTAATGATTTGACCTTAAAGCTCATGATATTCTGTTTATGTAGTTGATGAAATATGCAGAGCTGCTGTGATTGTTATGATAGTTTGCTATAACATTAGGCAATGGACATCAATATTTATACATTGAAATGCTGAAGGAATTGTGAATTGTGTTGTATCTGTGTCATACATTCTGTATCTGTGCGCATGTGCTAAGTTTGTATTTTAGGCTGCCTATTTTTGTGTTTACCCCTATATGGTTGTGGCATCAGTCCAGCTATATAACTGTGTTAGCCCAATGTCTTACGGGCTAGCTGGATGTCTGAGATCTGCGCGTGCATTGAATGGGCTTAGTCTAAGACCCCTGGATAAAGAGAGTTTGGTTTCTACGATGTGATCTATAGTTAGCTTTGGGCTCTCAAATGTAATGCTACAGCATGTGAGATATTGATAAGTGTTAGTTTTTGCCCTCATCCAAAGTTTTTGCCCTCATCCAATATAGCTTCTGTTGATTCACTGCCTCAAGAATGGCAGCAGCAAAGAAAACAAAACCAAAGAAAAATCAGGATTAGTTGAATAATAGTTGATTCTTTTATAGTTAAACCTATATACAGTATTATATACAGATGGGTAACAAAAAAGTAAAAGTGTGAGTAAATGAATGAAGGAACATTGCGAGTGCAGATAATTGCAGACATCTTTACTGCATTATAAACTTAGCAATTAAGCAATTAATATGTTACCGTGCTCTGTGGTATGTCCTAAAATGCTGAACAGGCCCAGCTGACCTTGATGTGTATCATGCCTAAATGACGGTGACAGAGGGTTGTTTATGGAGGCATGGATGGCAGAAGCTGTAGTCACAAAGACTGCTCAACTGTCTAGAGTTTCAATAGGAACAGTGACACCTACATATAGATCTATGGGAAAAACGAGCAAATACAGCTGGACATGATTGTGATGCTCTTTGCCTAATTATGAAATGTAAGGGAAAACAGAAAAGCAGCTGTTCCTCAGATGGCAGCAAGAACAATTTATCTACCGCTAGAGATATTATAGTAGAGTGGCAGCGTGTAAACTTCATTACAAAGACAAATGCACGTTTGAGAGTTCACTGGTGTAAATGTGATCCGGTCACATGAGTCATCCACTATATTTTCCACAAGTGGGAGAGTGCATGCACTCTGAGTGTATGCTAAGAGAACAGTGCAGGCCTCAATTTTTGAACTTTCGAGTGAGGGGCTCTGTTATGTTGTATGGGACCTTTAGCTGGCATGGTTTTGGCCTTTTTATCCTGTCAAAGGGGTCATCGCAAATCATAATAATGGTCTAATTTGATGATAACGGTCAGATGAGTATGAAAATGATGCAACTCATGCTTCGGACTTCACAATCACTAGATCTCAACCCAGTTAAGCGCTCATGGTAGAACTTGAGAGTGTACCAGTGTAGAGGGCCGAACAGGACTGTGGCCATCCTGTGAACAGATGGACAGTTTACTGAGTCCTAATTGATCACAGAGATGCTTATGGCCCTCATGTCACGGCTTTCCAAGATGACTAGGCACGGGCAAACTTTTGCAGACACAGAGGTCACTTCAGAACGAGAGAGAATGACAGAATGCAGAGGTACATTAAGACTTAATGTTCTGTTTTCTTATCTTTATAAGTGATGTAGGGCTTTTCTAATTAACTTAGCTTGTTAATCCCTCAGTCATTTCCTTAATTAACGTTTAATAATTTTTTTTTCACCATGCCTTACCCGATGCTTATCAGAAAGCGATTAAAGGTCTCTTGCTTGGGGAAACATTGTTCTTACCACTGCTTGAACCTACCTCTCAGTGGCTGCTGTTCTGAATGTAAGTCTAGGCTGTTTGCCCAGTATAGTGTCGCGTCTGTGTAGCGGCACAGTTAGCAGCTTGTTTCGGCTGGCAGCCGAGACTTCCCCAGCTTCACTGTTAATGTCTCCTCAGCGTTATTCTAATCCCCAGATACACTTAAGCACTGAAGTCAACATGTTTGGATCAATTATGGAGCCAGGGCCGGATCAGGTGGGCTCCATTAATGCAATAATGAGTGTGTGCCTATGATAATGATGGAGTAATTGGTCATTTTTCCACCATGTACCCTCAGAGTTATGTGCTTAGAAAGACTGAGTGTATTTCGTCATGTTAGCGTAGTGACAATATTTATTTTCCTTATTCATTTTTTTGTATTCAATGGGCTGAAACAAATTCAGTCCAGTGCAAAAATCTGATTATCATCCATCATTCATTGATCATATTGACTTTCTGTTTTCCTTTCACTGTTAAAGGAATAACCTGCATTTTTCCCATCTAATCTCTGTCTGCCTCTTCTATTGCATGCAGTCAGCTAAGACAGATGATAATTTGAATAAAAAAAAAAAACAACATAGAAAAAAGAAAGTTTTGACTTTTAATACTGCTGAAAAGGATATTAAATCTGTTTCAGCCCACTGAACACAAGTGTCCATTTGTGTGTTTGGTGGGAATGGATTTTCTGCTCTTTTCTAAGTGCAAGGAAATTATTGTCCACACCATTCAACCATACAGATGCGACAGATAGACATAAGGCTACAAAATGTAGTATTCCATTCTGTTAGATTAGATGCTGTCAACTGGATTGAGCGAAGCACTCTTTGGTCTTAGGGCTGTTGATAGCAGCCAATTAAAAACAGGTTTGTGACTGCTGCTTGGGTCATTGTGTCATTACCTTTGATTAGTCAGTATTGAGTAGCTGGAAATACTGCTGTCATCCATGCAGCAAACTCTGGTTTAAGTCCTACCCAGGCTAGCTCATCATACCATCCTTGGACAAGACTTCTAACTGTATATTCACACACTGCAATACCAGTTTTAACAAGCCCTTGTCCACATGGCCTCACCATTTCACCTTGAGGGAATCACTGACACCATCTTAAGGGCCATTTAATTACTTTTTTAGCTCACATGAAGCATGTTAGATAAGCCCTCTGAGGGACAAGGCATGGTGTGAGCACAAGTTTTGACTTGTGTAAAACACTTTTCTCAAAATTGCTCGTGAAGGCCTCCTAGCGGTTCAGGCCCCTGAGCATGTGCCCATAAGACCACTGGAAGATTGAGCTTGCATAGCAAACTATAAAATGACTGCTCTGCAAGTTATCTGCTAAAGGCAACATGGCTAACAACAATACATCTACAATGGATCTACACCAAAGTATATAGCCAGACAAGGCAGTTATTCACAAATTTTATGTAGGTTATGTTCAGACTTCTCAAGAAAATTGTGGCTAGTTTTTAACTCAGTGACACTAACCTAGCTGAGGGTGACTGTATTCCGAAAAATCTATTCCTTGTTGTCTTCACCTCTCCTTATACTTCTCCACTTGTATAAAGTAGAGACTTTTCCAAGTGGTGAGCCAAAACTGAAAAAGTTACTCTGGATAAGAAGGTATCTCAAATTATTGTGTATAAACATGCATAAATGTTAGTCCCTAAGTTCCAGAGTCAGAGAAGCTGTCCAGTGCTGAAAGTCACCGTCCAAAAATGCACTTGAATCATACTTGCACTGTATTAGCTCAGCATACAATCTAAAGTACAATTGCAGCACATAGTGCAGTCACATTAGTGTCCATTCATTTTTTTAACTGTTCACGTATCACCTTTTATCACCTATACTGACACAGTTTCAGCAGTGCCTGTAATTTAGGGTTTTTCAGCTGAGCTGTCCATGGTACTGAAAACACTTTTCTCTGTGCGGCCTCCGGTAAATTGGTAAATTACGAGCTGGAGTCATTTGGGGCGTTAGTGATTACACATTCAGAGTGCAGTGGCAGAGCTGTATTCTGCTGTAATTGCTTTAACCTTATAATCCTGCATCCTGCCATCCAGGGCCATCCTCTCCGCCTTTTCCCCACGGCCGCCCAGCTCTGACTCACAGACACTCCTCAAAGAGAGACTCTGATTATGCATCCAGGCCCCCAGCGAGCTCACTGAGACAGGGCAGGATCCGGCCGTGAAGTGACAGTTACACCAACAAATGGATGGAGGCAACAACAGCATTAATGGCAATAATAGCAACAAAGAGAAGAAGGAAGAGAAGAGAACAAAGAGCTAGTAAAAGGATTTAGTGCTGCTCAATATGGAGTTATGAATTAACTTAAGTTTTGGTGGAGGATTGGATCTGAAACCTCTCTACTTTCAAATCCAACAACCTAAAAAATACCTTCTCTTTCTTCTGTTTCCCTTGATGAAGCTTTCACAATCCCCAACACCACCCTATATCTATCTCCTTGGTCAGTCCTACCACGAGGGCCGGAGTGGGCCTTGTTTTTGGGCCATGATGTAGACCAGCCACCCCAAACTGTGCATTTTTATCTTCTTCACTTCTTACTTTTATTTATTATTTCATACTACACTGAGATAACCAAGGTGGCTAGCTATAAAAATGAAAACTGGCAAAAGCTTTTTGTAACATTGGGGAGCGATGATGAGGAGGACTCATATGTGAAGAGAAGAAAGATTTATTAAGGGCAAATCCAGTATCAGGGTCAAGATGGTCCAGGGTCAGGTAGCCAACATGGAGAGATTGGGGTACAGAGATGATAAACAACATAGAATAAACAAATAATCAAAGACCAAACACTTCAAACAATACTAACACCTCAAACAAAGCCCAGCAACAAACCAGGACAAACACAGAGCTTAAATACAACAGTGATAACGAGGGATAGGTGAATAACAGGTGGTAACAATCAGGGGCAGTGTCTGGAAACAAGGGGGCAGGACCGGGAAGAAACAAAACAAATGCACATGGACAGGACTGGGAGGGGACAATTGTGACACAATCATGATGGTCAATATGGTACAAATTCATGCTAGCATTTCTCACTGCCCACCTGCTCGTATATGTCCTCATCTGCCTTACAGAACTTATTTGTTCTTGTTTTCTCTGTACCTGCCACCTTGTTTTTTTCTCTTCATTTGCAGTTCTTGCTGTTCCCCCTAGTCTTTACTTGTTTCATGTATGAAAATTGCTACATCGCTAATGTTGTGTCATCCATTACCATATTTACACCATCATGCTGAACTTGATATCTCTCAAGGCCGATTTTAGCATCTTATTCAAATTTACGTTCCACCTTAAATATTGCCACTATTACAAGTTAGTGCCCATACTGGCTGAATGTAACCGCTACATAATTTAAGGTGGAATGGGAAGTAAGAATAATGCTTAAGTGGTTCTTTGCTTGGTAAAATGATTCTTTAGATTGATGAAGTTCTACGTAGCATTAAAGTTCTATGTGGCACTAAAAAGGATTCTGCCATTGTTACAAGCTTGACATCATAACAATAGAAGAACCCTTTCTAGTGCTATATAGAATCTTTTTCAAAAAGCTTCTTCATAGAACCATATACAACACATTCTCCATCAACCTGAAGAACCATTTCACCATGCAAACAACCATTTAAGCATGAAATGGTTCTATATAAAATTTATGGTTATGGTAATAACTATAATAACTATATATGGTAATAACCATAAATGGTAATTTATGGTCTATATAAAATTGATATATAGTACAGTTCCCTTTACTAAAGAACGCTTGAAGAATCACCTTTTCAAAGACTTTGTTGTAATATTGAAAATCTATCCATATTGTACAGGCCTATTAGGTGGAATGAGCTGTTACAAAAAACATAAAGAAACTCTTTGAGAGAACTTTGAGAACTTGAAATAAATGACTATGCATAGATAATTGAAGGGATTTCAAAGTATCTCGCTCAAAAGTACTAATGGAAGCAATCAAAGGTGGAGAAAAGCATTGCATAGATCAGTTTGTTTGTAGGCAATATTAATGTTTTATGTACACTTAAATTTTTTGAAATCTAGTAAAATTATACCTTTTTAAAACTTATATTTCTCTCCAAACTAGTCATGGCCAATTCCACTTATTACATAGGTCTTCCGATATGACATGACGCTACCAACCTGATAGGGTGAAGGCTAATACATGCTTCAACTGAGACGTGAAGCGCCACTGTGGCTAAAAGAAACTGCCTCTGATGCAGCGTCACTGGACAGCTTAACACGTCTTACATCTGCGAACAGACTTATTTATCCAGTTATCCTGTCTTCCTGCCATGGATAACTATGGAATCAGCTGGAATTTAACTTGCAGTCTCTGTATAGGACTTTCAAAACAATCAGCGTTGAAACTTAGTCGAAAGCCACATAGCATAAACAGATAAAGCAAAGTTCTTTGATGATGTATTAGTATATCAAGTGTTTTCTAAACTAATCACAACCACAACAACTGTCATGCTTTAGGGCTACTTAAAGTCTTCTGAAAATGCTAAGTCATCTGCAGTGTACCTTTATTGTCATACAGAGTTTTCCAGTGTCACCAGTACTTTACTAAGAACGAAGCTTAGCTCAAATTAAATCAGGAAATTTTGATTTTAAAGGTCAAGCTCCATCAGCTTTCCCTCAGAGATAGTTTGAACAGTCAGGTCATGTAGACCAAAGGGCAGTTTCACTGCTGCAGTGATGTTCATAATACTAAGTTATGTTAGACTTGTGTGAGAGTGATCTAATACACACAGTGTATGTTTCTATAAAGTAACTTGGCCACACTTTATTTGGGTGGTCCCCTATAGATGATCTACAGATATTTATGCTATTAACAAATTAAAAAACAGATAAAACAGACAAACATGGGCATTTGAAGCTTGTAAAAGATATTCCATGTATTTTATTTGAAGCTTGTAACAGACGTTAACAAGTATTTTACCTTGTAGCAATTTTACCATGACCTTGTTTCCATTTCTAACAACTGAATGAAACCTGTTTAGATTACAGCTCATATTCACAGTCAGTGATGTATCGAGAACTTCCAGAACGCCTAGAGTCAGAGCCAGTTTAAGTGGAGCCGCTTCTCATTTCTCCCATTATATCAAAACCCTGTCCTTGCAAAACCCTTGAGGTCACTTGCAAATAAGTCCTCAATAAATGGGAGTGAGTTGAGCAAAATGGCTAAAAATGACAATTTAATCAGGTTTCTAACTATTTATGAGGGAACGTTTAATTTTAATTTAGGAAAGAGGAGGGATGTTTTCCATTTAGAAATCAAAGAAAATGTATTGATATCTTTTCATTTTCCCACACACAAAACAGATTTTGGGCAGTAGGATGCTAGCATTCTTTGATTCCTTTCTCACTAGGATTTCTTTGCTAGAGTAACACAAAATTGGTCCCATCCATTGTAAATCAAAACGCTGCCAGCTCATAATTATGTTGCTAGTTCAACTAATGTGCAAGGCCTTCAGACCTAACCAATGGGAGAGCTCACATAGCTATATGTATTTGCATACCGCAGAGAAAAAAGTCATAATTGGACAAATTTCTATTGTACAATTCAAGATTTAACCCTTGTTTGCAAGCTAAGTTTAACAATAATAATAAAAAAAAGATTACAATGTGTGCCCATTTAAATAGAATGAGCTTGAATTAAATTGAACTAAAAACAACTTGTATTGTTTAGTTCCCAGAAATGTATTAGACTTTTTGTGAAGGCCTAGAAGGCCATGAGACCTCCTCTTTGATATCATGCCATCTTCTGTCAACAGTTCACAGACCTGAGTATTAGTTGATGTGAAAGCTTGGTTTATGCAGAATATTCTCTTATGCTCTGTGACAGTATAATGTGTTTATAATACTCTGCACATAAAGTCATTTGTTTTGCTTGTTGTTAATGTTTAAGCGAAGCAATTTGTTTAGCATGTGTGTGGTGCGTTCTGAGTCAGAGGCGAAACCGAAGCCTGATTACCTTCGCGGAAGACTCATCAGCTCCCTCCTGAACTGCTTACATTATTCTTAGTAATTGAGCCACCCTCTGAGAAACAGTTTGCAAACACAACGATTGTTTGGATGAATGTGTGTTTGTGGAGAAGTTGCTGACATATGCAGTGCTAAAGCAGGCGGCGTGTTTCTCTTGAAGTGGATAGGTGTGAATAAATGTAGAGCACCTGTCACTGATTGATGGGCCGTATCAGGCGTTGACAAATGTCCTGTGTCTGATGGACATTTGATGTGGAGTTGTCCGATTAATCAAAGCTAATCAGCCTGTGTTTCCTGAGTTTCAGTCAGGAATCCAATACTTAAAGGAACTTGAATGCATAATGCTGAATAATTCAATTTGATTAATACAGCTTTCTTAACAAAGTAGCTTCACACAGATCTGGCTCTGAAGTAAATGCACAACATCTGTATTCTTTTATGTTGATCTTAGTCATATTTACACTTTATATTAGATGATTTGCTACAGCAGCCAAGGAAAATGGTAGCTGTAACGAGTAAAAAGCAGGTGAGTAGATGTGAGTTATTTAATTAAGTGGCCCTCCAGAAATATGTAATTCACTTTTAATGAAGGTAGGTCCTCATCTGGAGTCAAGTAATAAGTATGGTGATTAACAGTTATCCAATAATATGATATAAAGTCATGTATACACACCCTGTGCCCAATAACCTGTTTGTTAAATGAGCTCTGCTGGAGGTGGCACAAATCAATGCAGTGAATTGGGGGAGTTGAATAAAAATCTGCAATACCTCTGAGGGAGTGTTTGTTCTTCTAACAAGCCCAAGTTCCAAATACTACACTTTTTTCAGTAGTGGAACTTTCTTTGGTGCTATATAGAACCATTTTTTGAAGAAGCACATACAAAAGGTTTTCCAGCACAGATAGGAACCATAATACCACATAAAGAACCCTTTAAACAATCATAGTTCAAAACTTTGTCCTTGTTTTACACACACACACACACACACACACACACACACACACACACACACACACACACACACACACACACACACACACACACACACATATATATATATTTGGAGTAATTTAGAGCATAACCATAAATACTGGCCGTCCTTGAGGAGAACTTTGGAAATGGCTGAGTCAGAGGCGCCCAAATATTTTGAGGGCCAAAGTGCAATGTATATAGTAAGTAAAGTAAAGGTAGGTAGGCAGGTTTACAATCAAGTTTTAAAATGTGTTTAGTAACATCACAATTTACAGTGGTAATCAGAATTGTATATATATTTATATCAAATATTAAAAATATTTGTTCTGTCATTGAACATTGAACAAGGGTGGGATTCCGGTGGGCCAAATCAAAGGTCCTCATGGGCCAATTCAAGCCCACAGGCCACATTTTGGCAGTTTATATACAAGTTAACACATTCAGACACATCAAATCTCAATGTACAATTTATTTGGCTATTTGTAATTGAATAAATCTACCTTCTTGCTGCCCAGATTGATAGAATTACGTCTTTTCTCAGATGACTAAGACTTTGCGCAGTACTGTCCATCTTCAGAAGTTGAGTTACAGTGGCATGATTTGCTTGCCTTTGTCCTGGCTGCTCTTTTGGTTCTTTATGCACATTGTAATGCACTGGAGAGGAAAAAGCTTTGTCATGGAAAGCACAGTCAGGAGAGAGAGAGTGCAGGGCCCTCTGGGTAAACTTCACTAGACTTGCCTGAGGTGCGATTAGCCATCCGTCTACTGCAGAACAGCTATGTTTCCATTGCTTAAACTCACAAGAGCTCTGTTGTTCATACAGTAGAGAAACAGTGAGGAGAAGAAGGAGTGATCAGAGAAAGGTGCTGGTCAAAGTAGCGCTAAACCTTTTTGTTCCTGTTTTTGTGGAGAAAGCAGAAGATAAAAAAAGAATATTTAATCTTTACTGTCACATTCTAATGAAATTAATTCCTTACCTTGGAAAGAACAGGCTTTTTCAAAAAGACCTTTGAATCAGGAAAGCTTATGAGAAGCAACAATGTCAATAAATGTAGACAGTTTACATGAACAGCAAAGCCAGAAGTGTGGAATTAACCTATAATGGGGCATTACTACCTGAAACTAGCGTTTCATATGTGACTTGTTTTGCAGTATTTTAGCTCAGCCTTGGTTGGACAGAATTCACGATTTTTCATATAATCTTTGGGAATTCTGACTGCTAGCCTAGCCACTAATCTACAGGCTAATAATGTGATGTGGAGCGATGAGGCGGGCGTATGTGCTGAGATAAGCGAGTTTTATTTTGGGCAAATCCAGGGTTTATGGTCGGAACAGTCCAGGTTATTATAGTCAACACGAAGAGATTGTGGGACAGACATGATGACAGAACACAGGCTAAACACAGAGAACAAATTGCAAATGATACATCCAACAAACGTACAAATCAAGCAATCAGTAAAAAGACCAACAAGAAACTCAGGAAAAAATTTTTATCTTAATTTTTATGTTTAGTTTTTAATATATATTGTCTATATAGTAACAAGTAACAAACTGTAAACAAAACCTTGTTAAGTACTTAGCAAAGTTAATTACTTGCTTGTTAATTTTCTTCTTGTTACTTCTTCGCTGTTTTTTCATTGCTGTCCCTTTGCTGCTGTAACACTGAGAATTTCCCCATTGTGTGACTATTAAAGGATTATCTTATCTTATCTTATCTTATCTTATCTTATCTTATCTTATCTTATCTTATCTTATCTTATCTAGATAGCCAGCTTAGCTACCTTGTTAACTTCAGCTTTTAGCTTTTTGCACCTATCATTTGAATAACACCTAGTTTCTCTATTGTAATAATGATTTGAAGATGGTTACTACAGTTATGGTGGCATAGTGAGTAGCACTGTCACCTCACAGCAAGAAGGGGTTCGATTCCCCCAGCTGGGCAACCAGGTCCTTCCTGTGTGGAGTTTGCATACTCTCCCAATGTCTGCCCCCAAAAATCCACCCTATATCAGTTATCGTTTTTACATATTCCTCCCACTTTCAATACACATCACCAAAAGGAGGTTAGAGTTTGTACTAGAAAAACAGAATACTGTGGCACCACTGTTGCATATAAGCATGTTTAAAACAGACATAGCGAAGGTTACATTTTTCAGTTTGCCCAGAGTGTCCCTGTAATGTTAATTTCATGTGATGTGCAGTTAATGTGGACTTAATCGAATAGCCTACTGAAAGGGTTAATTTACCTCTGGCATACCATTTAAACACAAATATGCCTCAAAGAATCAGGTCAACCCTTAGAAGTTCAGAGATATTAATGTGGATTAGTAATATTATTGCATTGTGTCTGATTTACAGGCTTTATTGTGTTTTAATGCTCTGTGATTTCAGTATAATGTCTAGTGTGTAGTGTTATGTGTATAAACTAATTCCAAAAATGTGACAGCAAGTGAAATGCAGATAAACACAGAAAGTGGTGATTTATAAATCCAAACATCGACCTTTGTTAGAATGAAAACAGATCAAAGACAAATATGTAATGTTTTATCTTATCAACTTTATTGTTTTTTGTAAACATACGCTCATTCTGAAACTGCTGTCTGCAACATGTTCCAAAAAAAGTTGAGACAGGTTCAGTTTAAGATTAGAAACATTTTGTTTAAAAAAAAGTTCTGAAGAGGTAATGCAATCATGCTTGGTTATAAAAGGAGCATACAGGAAAGACCAAGTCTTTATGGGCGAGGATGGGCCAAGGCTTGGCACTTTGCCAAAAATGCATCAGCAAGAAATCAAACAGTTTAAAAATAACATTCTTCAATGAGCAATTGCAAGGATTTTAGGTATTTCACCCTCTGCAGTGCATAATATCATCAAGAGATTCCGTGAATCTGGCAAAATATTTGTGCAAGGATGAAAATCACAATTGAATGTCTGGCACCTTCAACCTCTCAGACAACACAGCATTAAAATGTGACATGTTTCTGTGGTGGATACCACCATATGAACTCTGGAATACTTTGACAAAAAGTTCTTAATAAACATAAACCTTTCAGATTGTTTTGGGAAATCCTGAACTTCATGTTGTCTGCACCATAGAAGAAAAGAACCATCCAGATTGTTACCAGTGTAGTTTGAAAGCCAGGCTTTGCCATGGTCTTGGGGGGTATTGTGGTTAACTTGCACGTCTGTGAAGGCACCATTAATGCTGAACACATTTTGGAGCAACATATGCTGCCTTCTGGGCAACATCTTTTTCAGGGATGTCCTTGGTTATTTGAACATGACAACACCAAACCACATTCTTTGTGTTAGAACAGCACAGCTCATGTGCAGGTTCTAAATTGCCCTGTCTGCAGTCCAGAGCTGTGTATGTTTGAAAACATTTGGAAAGTACGATACTGAAGGCCCCATATGGCTAGACAGCTAAAAACCTGTGTAACCAAAAATGGGAAATATTCCACTTTCAAACTGGATCAGTTTGTGTCTTCACTCCACAAATGATTATTAGGTGTTGTTAAGAGGAAAGATGATGTAACAAAGTGGTAAACATGGCCATGTCCCAACTTTTTTGGAATGTGTTACAGGCATCAAATTTGGAATGATCATATAAGTACAAAAAACTATTTTCATAAAGTAAAACAAAACATTGTTGTTTTTAATTTAATACAGGTCAAACAAAATGTACTAATCATTGTTTTTAATAGCATTTCACATACTATCTAAACTTTTTTGGAATTGTTTTTGTGTTTTAATCTTGAAATAAAATCAACCAATTCATTTGATTTACATTACTGAAGTATCTATATATTTACATAAAGAATTATATTTATTTATGTAAAGAGTTACATTTCCACTCAGTTTACATTGACTATTGACATTGACAATACATTTTCATCAAATTCAGATCTTAATAAATATCTCCTCTTTTGCTTACAAACAAAATTATGGTACGTATTGAAAGGTTGATCTGTACTTTCAACAGGACGTCATCCCCCTGGCTGGACTCTCACTCACTGATCTTTGTGTTCCCTCATAGATCTTCCATATGACGTATGACCTGGCGAGTGCTGTGATGCGGATCTTTAACCTGATCGCCATGATGCTGCTGCTGTGCCACTGGGATGGCTGCCTGCAGTTCCTGGTGCCCATGCTGCAGGATTTCCCCTCCGACTGCTGGGTCTCCCTCAACAAGATGGTGGTAAGCAGATGAGAGGAACCGAATGCATTTTGTTCTTTTCTCTCACAAATTTATGCAATTTTCTCCTTACTCCAATAAACTTCATCTGCCAAGACATGCTTGGTGCCTATGATATCTGTAAAACTACATATGTGTTAAAATCCAGGCCTAATGATGGCTGTTGCTGTTTATAGCTGCACATTCAGTCGTGTCCACATTGGAAAAGTGGGATTTTTTTTCATTTCAACTTTGAAATTCATTTAAACTTGAAACAAAGAAAAGTCCTGACAAGTAAAATGAAGAAATATTTAAGATTCTGCACATTTTTTTGGTACAATATTCTTATCTCTTCCAGTGAAGTTCATGTTCAGATGACTTTCAGGAGGATTTGATCTACTCAGAGGCTTTTGCACAAACTTGTGGAGTCCATGCCAGCTCGATGCACACTGTCTTTAAAGCAAAAGAAGTACACATAAAATACTGAGAAGGTCTGGTTCAAATTTCAACCACTGTTCATTCAAATTGCTTTGTTGATAATAGAATTTGTCATTGTAATTGTAATTAACTTAGAAAGGAATGCAAAATAGAAGCATTTTGACTAGTGGTCTCAGGCTTTTGGACCACACTGTACTTTTATGTCATGCAGTAGAGGCATTCGGGCCTAAAACTAGCATTTAATATGTTGTTAGTTATGTATTCCTCATTGGTTTGAAAGAATTACGGATTTTGTGTCCTTTTTGTGGTCTTATCCATCAATGCTCTCACACTACAATACCCAGCATGTATTCTGCAAATACATCATACAATAACTGTGCAAAAAAACCCTGATGGGTAGCAAGAGTACTGATGTAGATGCTAATAAATAACAAAAAAACCTATTAGCTAAATTAGCTAAGCAGATCAGTTTTGCCTGAATCATCACTTTAAGGAGTTCCAAATTTACCAGACTCTAGAGTTTGAATGCATCAAACCATCTCTTTGTAATTCATTTCTCTTTTGTCTACATGTCTGTAGAGAACTGGGGCTTGGCACAATAGTCCGTATTCTTTTTCAGTGCACATTATGAGTCTTCATCATTCAATTCTGTCATGCAGCATGAACGTGGCTCAGTAACAATGGCTTGAAATATGCTGGAACAAGAGTAGCATTGCCAATCTGGCCCAGCATGCATTAATACAGCACAATAAAGCTCCCTGCTATGCTAATGCTAAATAGACAGATCGGTTCACCAGCCGAGCCACAACGCAGGAGTGGCATAATTGAATTGAATTGAATAAGGTTTATTCAGCTGCTGTGGCATGGATACACAACTTAATGCTTCCAGAAGCATGGAAGATGGCTCATTGGGGGTAATTGCTGGAATCGCATGTGGCCTGCCATGCCTCGTATCGCTTACATAATGTAATTTGCTTATGTGATAAGCATTTCAATTAGCATAACTGATAACTGCTGTACCTTACTTATTGAGGTACTTATGCTGGAGCATTGGCTACAGCAAGCAGAGAAAGTTGTATACTTTCTACACTGTTGTTCAGAAGTTAGGAATGACCAATCAGAGGTTTTCAACAATACAGTCTAAGCATAGGATGCTTTGCCCAAATGTAAACAGAGGATCTGATATTTTTTGTATGCTAAGATAGCCAGCACTTCACACTCCCATGCAGCAATTTTTTTCTGTCAAACTTTATGAGCAGTTGTCAGCTCTGCATGCCATGACTGAGCCTTTCAGAGCAAGATATAGATCTTGATGAAAAAAAATTTTCATGACATCATGTCTTTTAAAGTTATTCAAGAGTTTGTGTTTGGTTAGTTTGCATGTCAATGCAATGGTGTGTAAAGTGGCTGTGATAATGTGTATGTGTTCCTTGAAAACTTGTGAGATAAGCATTTTAAATTGGCCAATTAACACTACGTAGCGAAACTAAGCAAAGGTTGCTGCAGTTTCTCATTAGGTTTAATTAGATTTTTACCAGTGTTCTGTAAAGCTTAGCTTGCAAGAGCTGCTATGATAGAATGTGTTTGTAAACAGAGCATGGATAGTTCAATTGTGCTGATGGAATCCAAGTACTGTGGAAAACACTTAATGCCTCTTTATTTCACTTTCAATCAAAATAACCATTTAATGCAAGTTGTTTAATTTTCAGTGTCAGGAAAAAAAAACATATTTACCACCACATTACACATAAACCTCAATAACTAAACATCACATTTATCACACTATCACGCATCGCTGTGCCCACTCTTCACCTTTATTACAGTTTCCATTCATTTCAGGATACTTACTTTGAGTTTTTCAAGGAAATCTGCAGCGATATTTTTCCACAGCGCCAATGTTCAGTCTTAGAAGTTGGGGTTACGCTTTATTTGGATAGTCCACTTTAGATATATTCAAGTTACATTCAACTACATATCTATTAAGTTTACCATAATTTTCTTTAACTCTAAACCTGGTTCTAATCCTAACCCTAACCTTTACCTCTGGGGCTAACCCAAAACCTAAACCCAACCCTTACCCTGGTCCAAATTCTAACTCTAACACCACCTCTGTGTAGAATCAGCTGAGTGTCAACAAACAGTTTGTTAACAATTTGAACGTCTGTAGAGAATCTATAGGGAACTATAGTGGACTATCCAAATAAAGTGAGACTGATGTTGGTTGCATTTTCTGCTCTCATGATCCAAGTAATCCCATTTTCTTTCTCAGTAAGGACTTTCAATTGATAGTGTTGGTATAGTGCAGTGGGTAACACATCTGCCTTCTGCACTGTAGACTGGGGTTCAATCCCCTGCCTGGACAAGTACCCTATATACCAATAAGAGTGCTTGGGCAAGACTCCTAAACTCTACCTTCGCCTACCTGTGTAAAATGATCAAACTGTAAGCCAAATGTCGTGTTGGGTTGTCTTGATTTTCTCCTGTCTCTTAAAGATGAGAGCTTTAAGTGCTGTTTATATCTGATGGTGAAGTTTTGCTTGTCTACCAGGTCTTGCGTGGTTGATGGGAGTTTTATTTTCTTTAAATCTTTTGACATTTTTTAACTCCATTTTTGAAAACTACTGGTTTTCTTTTCACTTATTTTCCTTTGACTTTCTTCTTCCTTATGTGAGTGTCAAATCTTGCATCTAACCTCCTCAGAAACATCTGAAAAAATAATGAACTAGAACATAGTAGCTGTTTGGAATGGAAATGAAATAAATCAGATTTGAGTGAAGATTTCAAGAGAAAATATTGGGATTTCAGTGCAGAGTAAGACGCAGGAAACATTGTGCTTTAAAGGCAAACACTCTTTTAGTGAACAGTGGGAGGTGGGGCTGCTCAGTGCTGCTGAAGGGACGAGTCAGAAGTCATAGCCATACTGCCATATACTCTCCTGACACGAGGCACCAACACTGCATCAACTACCCCACAGCCCAGCACAGAATAACACAAACAACATGTACACGTGTTAAGCCAACAACAACAACTTGTTTACAATAAAAGTTCTCTAGCGTGGTACACTCACCATGGCCACAGCAGCGAGTCCAGTAGTTGGACACTATGATATGCTTTTCTTCTTTCTTTTTCATTCTTTTCATTTAATCTCCTCACTTTTTTTCTCTGATATTTATGGCTATAATGAGTGGAGTGATGAACAGGGGAAAACGTATGTGTGTATGTGTTTATGTCTGTGTGTGGCGTGACATGCAGTGGTGTTTGGCATAGGAGTGAAGAGTGGCAGAGTGTTGACAGCAGAGATAAAAGAGTGTGTGTGTTTGTGTCTATCCGTGTGTGTGTGTGTGTGTGTGTGTGCATGTGTGCATGTGTGGTGGGGGTGTAGACGTGCCAGAGCAGCTGCTCTTTTTATTCATCCTTCTAACACACATGAAAGAAATTCTTTATTGGACCAGGACAGCACACACACACACACACACACACACACACACACACACACACACACACACACACACACACACACACACACACACACACCAACCCCTATGATTTCCACTGATGTTTGTGATGACTGATATCAGTCTGTCTAACTGTATAACTATAAATATATATGCATCATTTTATCAAAAGTTGGCTGTAAAATGTGCTTCCTTTGAAGGCATCATTTTGAAAATAATATTGTTATACTGGAAAAAACACAGATTTGAAAATGTTGTTCATTCTAAATACAGAAGAATTTACAGTATGAAGCGCATACAGTGAAGCCTGATTACGCACAGTTCTACTAGTATAAAGTACACAATCAAATTTAATAAAATGTATTAAAGCTAGTTGGGTAAGATTCCATAATAATAGGTCCTAATCATCATCAACTTAATAATTATCAAATAGTTTATTAATGACTGTTAATAATGATATAATAGTTGTGCATATTAATCAATAATTGTCATCATTTGAATGATTAACTTTTCCTCAATCAAACATTACTTTGAATGGTAGAAATCATCATTTGAAAATGAGATTTTATTGTCAAATCATTTATTATACTTTGTTAACATTGATTTATTTATTTTGTTGCCCAAATGACCTCAAAGTTTAGGTCTTCCAGTGACATTGGGAGAAAAAATGTAAATAGAACTAAACGTATCCAGCTTGGAGCCATTTAGCTGGTTTTTGGAGATCCCATTCATTTTTGCCATATGGCAATCTGGCTTAGAACTGGAGTTTCACCGACTACAGAGAAAAGACTTCAGAGGTGTATTGCCCAAAAGGCCTGTCGCCCTGCTTCAATGTTTCTCCTGACTATAGGAGCTGAGATGAGCTGTGTTAGTCACTAGCACAGGCTTCTACTTAGATAGCTATCATGAGCTAGCTAAGCAGTAAAGTTGACTGTAGTGAAGAAAACAAACAACAGAGAAAAAAAAAACAACAGAGACAATCACAGTCTTCAACCGCTCCTCTAGACTGTTTAACGTCAGTGCTGTACAAGGTAGGACTCTGCCGTTAAATACAAGGTCAGCAGTTTAAAATGTTATTATTTTCTTGTTGACTCTAGAAGCTATAATAAAGTTGGCTAGCTGCCAAGCTGTTGGTGGTCAACCTCACTGTAATGATGTCTTTGGGGCATAATGTATTATAGCTATGCCACTGGCATTGTTTTCATGATTATGTCATCTGTTATATATTGCTGCTTTACTCTACTTTTAATGTAAGTCAGTGGAACCAGATTTTCTTCCAAGTAATTTTGGGCCTTTTCTTTTGGTCCATTCATCATGAAATTTACACACAATATAAAGGGCAACGGGCATTTTAAAATTATGTCAAAATATTTAAAACAAAAATGGAGATACAAGATTTTGTTCCAACAGCAGTGATATGAGATTATAAATATCAGATATTATAAAACAGTGAAGTATTCCTGTTTGCCTTGTTTAAGGAAATCAATATGTTTGAACTCATCTTTATTTAATTTGACTTTAACAAGACAAGTTATCCAAAAGTCATAAAAAGTAATCCGATTATGTTACTTTAAAATAGTAATTCTTTAGGTTAGATTACATATTACATTTATTAACATGTTATCAAGAATCTGTACTGGAATACATTTTTTAAATAATCCTCCCAGCCCTGATCCTAGCAGTCTGTTTTTTCACACACACACACACACACACACACACACACACACACACACACACACACACACACACACACACACACACACAATAAGTGATTAACCCTGTAAATGTGCACTACAATACCTCATTACACTGAATGGGATTTTTGCCAACGTTCTGTAAAGCTTGCTTTGAAAGAATGCATTTGTGGGTGGATCAAGAAGAGGTCAGCTTGGTGTCGATACATTTTTACACTCCAAAAATTATTCATTTCCTTCTATCTGTGAACAGCAAAAATGAATTAAAGGTATCCGAGGTCCGTATGGTCAAACCCTTGACTGGATTTTAATGGAGTTCAAACTGCAGACTCATATTCACACTGAGCAGCTCATATGACATATGAATGAAGATTAAATTAAGGGATATCCAAGTAAGCCCCTCTCCTTAAATATAATCCAGCAGGTTCTTCATGAGATCAGGTTGGGTAATGCTGCAGTCTCTCATGGGGTCTTAAACCCTCCAGAGATCAGACAGAGAGAGGGAGACAGACAAACATCAGAGGAAGAGTTCAGAGAGAGAGAGAGAGAGAGAGAGAGGGTGGGCACACAGACTAGGCTTGAACCAGTTAGCGATTGATGTATTGGGAATAGCCATCATGTTGGACTATTTTAATTTAAATGATCCTGAAAACGTGGTTCTGTGGCTTTAATGGGAACCAGAGTAAACCATGTCTATCTCATAAGCTGTGTTTTCTTTTATTTTGTTGTCCATGTCCTGTAGCAACTCTAATCTGTTGTCTGTCTTTGCAACAGGGCAACAAAACATTCTATAGCAGCTCAAGGCAGAACATTTTTATGGATGATGGGATAAGTGCTGTAGAGCTGTAGCCAGTCATGCATGAAATGTATTTTCCTCAGAAAATGCAAACACAGGCTGAAATGATTTCAAAGTTGAGGTTGCATCAAAGGTAGTGCCTAATATTTATCATTTTGAGAGTGCTGTAAGAATATTATAAGATCATAACCTTTTTGCACAGATTTCTAGAAGTGTTTCAGTGAAATGATCTCACTGTATTGGCACTTTATTGTTTTAAGGAATATACTTTTAAGTTGGTGCTTAAACGTTTGTGAATCCTTTAGAATTTTCTGCATTTCTGCAAAAATCTGACCTAAAATGTAATCAGAAATCCTAACACAAGATAAAAAGAACCATATTAAACAACTGAGATAAAAATATTAGACATGGTCATTTATTTATTGAGGCAAATGATCCAATATTACAGATCTGTGAGTGGCAAAAGTATGTGAACCTTTGCTTTTAGTATCTGGTGTGACCCTCTTGTGGACAAAAACTGTAATGAAACATTTCCGGTAACTATTGATTAGTCTTGCACATTGGCTTGGTGGAACTTTAGCACATTCCTCCATACAATACAGCTTCAACTCTTATGTTGGTGGTTTCCTACCATGAACTTCTTGCTTCAGGTCCTCCCATAACATTTCTATAGGATTAGGTTAGGTTCTTAAACCATTCTTTTTGGTAGAACAACCTGTTTGCTTATGGTCATTGTCTTGTTGCATGATCTACGTTCTCTTGAGTTTCAGCTCATGGACAGATGTCCTGACATTTTCCTTTAGAATTTGCTGGTAGAATTCAGATTTCATTGTAGCATCAATGATGGCAAGCCATCCTGGCCCAGATGCAGCAAAACAGGCCCAAACCATGATACTACCACCATCATGTTTCACAGGTGGGATATGGTTTTTATATTGGAATGCAGACTGTGCTAGATCCCTGTTCTTTAAGTAAAACAGGGTGGTCAATCACACCTGAGTGCCATCCCCTTAATTGAAAACACCTGACTCTAATTTCACCTTCAAATTATCTGCTAATCCTACAGGTTCACATGCTTTTGTCCCTCGTATATCTGTAATATTTCATCATTTTCCTCAATGATTAAATGACCAAGTCTAAATGTTTTATCTCATTTGTTAATTTGGTTCTCTTTACTTTTAGGACTTGTGTAAAAAATCTGATGAAGTTCTAGGGCAAATTCATGCAGAAATTTCTAAAGCGTTTGCAAATGTATCTGTGAATATAGCAAGATAATCTGGTACATTCACAGAGAGAGTGGTGGAACAGAAAGTTGGAATAGTGTGTGTGTGTGTGTGTGTGTGTGTGTGTGTGTGTGTGTGTGTGTGTGTGTGTGTGTGTGTGTGTGTGTGTGTGTGTTTGTTTAGAGAGCTCCATATGCTGAGAGGTTGACAAATCGTAACATTAGTCTGTACGCACAGCGGCAGATCGTCCATCTTTAAATGTATTAGAATGCCAGAGCTTGTTGGAGTCTCACACAGAGACTCCAACTGTCTAATCTGTCTAACTAACACACACACATAAGGTGATGGGAAACAAGTAATCAGACACTTTTGTTATTGTTTTTAATAAATTTCCAGAGGATATACCCAATTCAAAATTACACACATAATGTCTTTTGACTTTATACTAAATTAAATCTGAACAAAAAAGTGTGTATGTAAGTAGAAAGTTATGGTTAAAAATCAAAACTGATAGGGAATATAATATTCAAGGCTATATAACAATAGAAATTAATGCTATCAAACAAATGTGCAAATAGCACCAGGAGTCATTATAAAAGATGCTCCCATTGGTTGGGAAGATTTCATGCCACGAGTAGCAATCATGGTGAAGGTGGCAGGGCTTCCTAAAGTTCTTAGGGACAACAGTATTAAATACTCAAATGGAAGAATGTACAGATCCATAGCAAAGACCTTAAACATTCCGGTAGGTACAGCTGTTTCAACAATATTCTAGTGAAAATTTCATGGAACCATGACTAATTGTTCCTATGCAGGTGCACTACGCGAGATTTCACAACACACTCTCAGACTAATGATAAAGAATGTAAGAGAGAAGCCAGCAGGTTTTCAGGACAATCTGAAAGGAACAGGAATAACAATTACACAGAGAATAATAAGCAATTAATTGAACTGCAACCATCTCAGTTCCTACACCCCACTCAAAACTCCCCAGCTAAAAAAGAAGCACAGAGATGTGTGTCTACATGCACCGAAGCATTTAGGCAACTCAGAACTCTTTTGGAGCAATGCACTCTGGTCAGATGAAACAAAAACATAACTCTGGCAAAAATTCAGCTTATCATGTTTGAAGAAGAAACAGCTGTTTGTTTGATCTCAATAACACAATAAGAACATAAGTATGGTGGTAGGAGCATCATGACATTGGCCTGGTTCTCTTTAAACAGTACTCAGACTTTACATGGCATTGAAGGAAACATGAATAAAATAATGTACCAGAAAAGTGTAGAGAAGAAATTCATCTCATTAGCCAAGAAACTGAATCTAGAGGCAAGACATTTCAACAATACAACAATCTCATGTATACAGCTACAATTACTCAAGCCTTGAGAGTGTGAGAGTGCTTGCATGGCCTAGCCAATCTTCTGACCAGAAACCCATTGAAAATGTATGGGTGAGATTACAAGTAGGCTTTTGTAATCTTGGGGACATGGTTGGCCAAGAGGAGTGGGCCAAAACTTAACCTTAGTGACAAAAAGCTAATGCCTTCTTACTGTAGATGTCTCAAATCTGTAATGGCCAGCAAATAGTGCCATATATTCCTTTAAGTTAACCCCTTAATTGGACAGAGCCCACCAGCAGACCCAAAGTTTTATTACACACTTTTTTAACCTATGAATAGCTCAGCCAGTTTGCAGTCAAGCCCCTGCAGTTACTGAATAGTAAGACTAAGTATGTAAGAACCATAGAATTTCAAGTGGTTAAGTACCTTTATTGTCATTATACTTGCACAGAACAATTAGATTCTTTTCTTTGCATATGCCAACTTAGAAAGCTGGGGTAAGAGTGAGCATCATATTACCGGTTGCCACAAGCTAAAAAGAAGAAATAACCATACTGAAATATACAACTACATTTAAATTCACAGATTCATTTTGATGAGTGACCCCAAAGGGCTTTTACATTTGTATACTGTAGTATTTTCACATTATCAGTATGGTAAGTTTATTATGTATTGTAAAGGGTTGTTGTGCCTATTTATGAAATTCTGACAGCCTCTTTTCACACCAAAACAGAGTTCGAGATAGTACAAAGCATTAGTAAATCCGCCCTCAAGTATAAATTTGACGTGGATATATGTACCAGACATTTGTTAGAGTCCTTGGGTTTTCAGGGTTTTGGTGTTAGATTCGTCTTCCTCATGCTCAGCTGTGAGTGAATTCACTGTAAGTGAATCATTACAGATGCTTCAGTGACACTCACACAATGTGTGTGTGTGTGTGTGTGTGCATAACCGCTATTGTGGCTATTTGTTCATTATTTAACATTCATTGTTTCTTTTTACTTGCATACAGTTGCCAATTGTTCCTTGAGTATGAAGTGAATTGAGACATTTATATAGAATTTAATCATAATCCTGGTGTACTGTATTGCATTTTCTTTTATGAAGCAGTGACACTGAGCCTGTTATTGTGGCAGATTATTGTAATATGCTTTATTAGGAGCCTCAGACATTTTTATGACCACACTGAATGAAAATGCATATAAGTAATTGAGTTTGCACATACAGAGAATCAACATGAATGTTTCATGTCCCTTTGTGTGTGTGTGTGTGTGTGTGTGTGTGTGTGTGTGTGTGTGTGTGTTTGTGTGTTGGGGGGGGTGTGTGTGTGTGTTTTGCATTTCCTTCTTCGTTTGTGGGATTGTCAGTTCATTATTGACACTGGTGACATAAATCTGTCAGTAGATTTATCAGAGGTCCAAGGACAGGCTGAATACAACACACAGCTGAAGCAGTCAGGTGCTCTGGAGTGTCCTGTATGTGTCCTATGTTTTATACTATTATAATATTGCTTAAAGGGGAATTGCATCTATTTATCAAACCTACTGTATAATTAAATGGTTAAGACTCAGAGTCATTCAGAGTGGTGGGATATGAATTGTGCCATTCTAGAGTAACTTACTGAATCAGAATTGTTTACAGCAGTGGTGGTAGAAACCAGATATCGTAAGCGTTTAATCCCTCTTAAAGCCCCCTCACAGAATGTTGTAACATGAAGTGGTTACTAATACACTGTTGGATGTCTCAGGCATTGTTTTATGGTAGTTTTGAGAAGGTTAACCCACCTATAGTGCCTGACCTCCAGCCAATGATATTTCATTTGATATATTATGCAATTTATATATTAATAATTTATAGAATTTAAAACATAAAAATAGTCTAGAGTGCAAAACAGTGTTCCTGAGAGCTTTATCGTTAGCTACAGATCAGTACCTAATTTGGATTTAACTATTTAGACATTTTTAGATTTTAGATTTTTAGAATTAAAAACCAAATCATGGTAGAGAGATACATGCAGGGCACAGCAAGGCAAAACAGTCTCCAAAGAAAGTTATGAGCATCTTACTATCATCATTACATCTCAGAAGATGTATTGGTTCACTGTTCATTTTGGATAGTAGAATGAATGGCTATGTTTGCATTCTAGACATCTCCTGGTTCCTATTACAACCACTGTAAGGAAAATCTGAATCGGCAAGCTTTTCTACAATGAACCACTTCACATTGATCCACACTGAATGACTTGAAAACTTGTGGAATTCCCTTTTAACTTGAGCAAAAGTGTTCTGTTAGACTGGAAATAAAGTATAGAGCTCCAGCAGCAAAGCAGAGGAAACTTTTTACATATTGTGGTGCTGTCATTAATTGTGGTTTATTATGGTCATGTATGACTATAAATATGCACTCAGGCCAGTTTATCAGAAATTTGTACATTTGTAGCTACCTTAATGGAGGACATTTAGAGACAGTAGCTCATCTGTAGCTCCAGAGTTTGTTATTCTACAAATTCTTTTGAGTGGTGGGCCACTCTCAACCTAACAGTGATACTGATCTGTGTAAAAAACCCCAGAAACTCTGCTGTGCCAGATACACTCTTTATTGGAAACACCTATCTTTCTATGTTTCATGAGTCTTTCTGAGTCAAAGTCTGAGTCAATGGCGTTCGAGTCGCAAGTGTTTCTCGATTTTGTTCTCGAATCCAAGTCAGTCGAGTCCACACTTCTGTCTCTATTGTTCTCTCTTTTCTGCTGCCTCTCTCTCTCTCTCTCTCCTTTTTTCTCTCCATCCATCCATCCTTTTTCCCTTCCATACAAACATACCCTATTAGGAGAATCTCCTAGGAAATAGAGAGAGTTAATGAATTCCAGGCACTGTTGACTGAAGGGAGGGTGGTGGTGGGGGGTTGGGTGTATGAATTGTCAGATGGGCAAATGCATTATTATGCACATGAAGGTTGCTTCCTCTTCTTGGGGCAAAAACCCTGGAGAGATACTATATGTGCTCTTCTGTCTGCTGCCATATGCACACACAGCGTCCCCCCGGATAAAATAAATGCTGCTAACGTAAGCCCAGGAGACCACCTATAGCCTGAAAAGGCACTGAGAGTTTACCACTGAGTACTCCTGAGTCACTGCCACCTTCACTGCCTGACCCTCAGCAATGTTCAAAACATAAAAAAGGTTTATGTATAGTGTTCTTTAGAGCCTTGTGGCAAAAGCCTTAATCATTAGCTACAAATTAGTATGGCTGGACCTGAATATTTGACCGTTTGGATAGGTTTCAACTGTTTGGACAGTTTTGTCTATTTGGATTGGACTATTTGGATAGGATTCGACCTTTTGGATAGGTTTAGATTATTTGGTTAGGTTTAGACTATTTGGTTAGGTTTAGACTATTGTGATTTGGCAGTTAGATTAATCTATTTGGATAGGACTCAACAATTTGGATAGGTTTTGAGTATTTGGATAGGTGTCGACTATTTGGAGTCGACTATTTGGAGTCGACTATTTGGAGTCAACTATTTGGAGTCGACTATTTGGAGTCGACTATTTGGATAGGTTTTGACTATTTGGATTCGACTGTTTAGATAAGATTCGACTATTTGGACAGGTTTTGATTATTTAAATTAAACTATTTGGATAGGACCAGACTATTTGGATTCAACTATTTGGACAGGATTCAGCTATTTGGATCAATTTGACCTATTTTGATTCAACAATTTGTATAGGGTTCGATAATTTGGATTCAACTATTTGGATGAGATTGAACTATTTGGATTTGACTATTTGGAAGGATTTGACTGTGGATTTCACTATTTCGAGAGGTATTCCGTTTTTAATTTGGGATTTCAGATTTTTGTTCTCTTTTATTTTATGGCTGATTGTAGGCTATCAATAAAGGCAGTCTGCAAAATACTGTAATGTATGGGGTTCTGGGGAGAAACTTGGATGACTCGAAGTAATGGTTCATCATGCAGCTTTCTTTTTAATTTGCTGAAAATAGTACCAAACACGGTGAGAAGAAATGCAGTCTCTCCAGCGCTAACAGCTGAAACACAGCCCTCTGCTCTATTCCAGAAAACTGTCCACTGTATTCAGAATCTTCAACATAACAGTCCTGTATGAACGTACCTAAAACAGCCCAACATAAACTTTTCTTCTCTATAACAAATCAAACTACTTACAACATGATGTGGTGACACCACAATACATTTTGTAAGCATGTTCTTTTACTATACTATAAGTTTTTAATTGCACTGTTCAAGTACAGAAATACACACCATCTCAGCTCAGGTGCCTGACATCCCACTTACTGACAGCAATGAACATCAGCAGTGCACAGAGACAATATTTTAGCATGTGTTTTTTTTGTATAGATGAAATGCTTTCAGTTTTAACAAATTGTCTTACAAAGTGCAGCTTTAACTATTTATATGTCTGTTGTATTGATCACAGGCTAAAGGTAGAGCCTCCAAATGCTAACCAGCTATAAAACTGTGATAATTCCTATTTATGCTAGTAACCGACTCTTCCTGTATGCTCATCCCACACATTCTGAGATCAAGAGGGTGAATTCATTTTGCTTTGATGACAGAACCTCCTCAGTCGAGTTGGTGTAGATGAGATACATCATCAGTGCAGATGAGATACATGTGTGAGCCATGCTGAAATGAAGCTGTTTTGGAGAGGCCCACTGGTTGTCCTCTCACAGATTAAAGCTGTATATTACAGCATGTCCGCCGCTCTTTAAAGCGAGGGCAGCGGCGTGTATGATAGGAGTCAATGGCAGTGGAACGCTGGCCGCTCCAGATAAGGCGCAGTAAACAGGCCGGATTGGAGCGGACAGCAGGCCGAGCACTGAGCTGCCGGATGATGTTTATGCAGCTTATCGGCCGCTGGGCACGCGAGAGCATTTGAGTCAGTGAGGCTCAGAACATACTGCACATAACCCTATCACTGTACAGCAGAGAGAGAGAGAGAGTGAGAAAGACAGTGAAAGAAAAAGATGGAGGAGAAGAGGCAGGGGCAGAAAATGGGGATGGAGAGAGATGAAAGAAAGACACAAGAAGAAAAGAATGAAGATGTAAGGATATAGATGGAAGTGAGAGACAAAAGAAAGGGAGATAGAGAAGTGTGGGAAAGAATAATGGAAGAGAGAATAAAGTGAGAGAAAAGAAAAGAGGGGAAAGCAGAAGAGATACAAAGCAATGTAAAAAGAGGAAGAGATGAGGAATTCAAATCGAAAGGATAGAGACTCTTGAACTCTTACTCTGCTCTCTCCCTCTCTCTGTTTCTTGGTGTTGTTTGTATGGTGTAGTACATTAGTGTTGTGATTAGTGAATGGACAGAGAGAGCCAAACAGAGTAACACACACACACACACTCACACACACACACACACACACACACACACACACACACACACACACACACACTGCACTCCTTTGTGCTCAGTGTGGAGTGGGACAGTCTTGACTGTCTCACTTATTTGGTGAATAAAAGTGTGTGTGTGTTCCCGTGAACTCTTACTCTACTCTCTCTCTCTCTGTTTTTCTCTCTCATTCTCTCTCTTTCTCTCTTTCTGTCTCTCTCTATCCTTGTCTCTCTCTTTATCTCTCTCTCTCTCTCTCTCTCTCTCTCTCTCTCTCTCTCTCTCTCTCTCTCTCTCTCTCTCTCTCTCTCTCTGTTTCTTGGTGTTATTTGTATGGTGAGTACATTTGTGCTGTGGTCAGTGAATTATCAGAAAGAGCCAAATGGAGTAACACACACACACACACACACACACACACACACACACACACACACACACACTCTGCACTCCTATGTGCTTAGTGTGGAGTGGGACAGTCTTGACTATCTCACTTATTTGGTGAATAAAAGTGTGTGTGTTCCCGTGAGGACTCTCTGCTTCTTCTATTTTCAAGCCTAAGTGCTCACATTCCATCTATTATTCAGTCCTTTTCACTCCACTCTTTTCATCTCCGGCCCTTCGTCCATCTCTCTCTCTCTCTCTCTCTCTCTCTCTCTCTCTCTCTCTGACCCTGACCTCTACAAGCTTTTTAAAACTGCACTTTTATATCAGCTACCATCAGTCTCTTCAAGCGTTTCCTGAAAAACCTGCAAAATAAAATCTTCCAGGTGTAGTTCAGCCAAAGTTTATACAGTTTTCTTACCCTACATGTAGAGGTGTTTGGTGTCCAACATTTGTGAAGCTGCAAGACAGTGGTGAAACGTGAACCAAGTCTAGGCCAGGGGTGTCCAATCTTATTCGCAGGTTCATTTCAGCAAAGCAGGTCACATGGTCAGTTATTTGACTGAAATCCTGAGACATGTTCAATCTCAAAACTATCTCAGTCTCAAAAGCCATTTTGCTATGGTTTCTGGGTTGAATGATGTTTTATTGAAACAGTGTGAAACTGCAACAGGCTTTGAGCATATGTTTTCTTTCATTTGATGGGTGTGTCAGAGATGTTACCCAATCAGCAGTGACATGTATATAAAGCATGCCATATTAAAAAGGTGCACACACTGCACACAATGGATTCTATTAAAGTCCTCAACAAATACAGCTGCTGTAGCTTGGTGTGCGCAACAACTAAAGGTGTTAGAAGATGAATGTTGACGTATTGAACACATATTTAAACCCATCCCAAAACCTTCAGCTACACCGCCTTTGCAGTTCGTCTCAAAGACAGCAACTCCTCGTCTAGGCCTTCAGTTCAAATGTCAAAGCATTGTCAGAAAGGAGGAAAAAATGTTCTTTGATATGCTAATTTCAGCTAGCAGCCCTTTTGGATTGTAGTAGTATGTTGGCGCTAAGCTAACAGCAATGCACATGTACAATTTTTTTGACTGCTCTAGATTAAATAGATCTAGATTTTATTTGAAGTCTGTAACAAACATATTTTACCTAGTAGTAGTTTTTCAGAGCTGCCACCGCTGTCCATTGATAACAACTGACTGAAACCTACTTAGACTGCTCACAGTCAGTGATGTATCTAGGATTCACAGAAGGCATTTTGTTCTCCAAATCTGGTCCCACCCATTTGAAATCAAAACATAAATGGTTTCACTCTCAGTTCCCAATTATGTTAGTGGTTAATCTGACACGTTAGTCCTTCAGTTAAAGTAAATCCTACCCAATGGGAGAGCACACTTGGCTGTATCCACCTAGATACCACAGAGAACTCCTGATTATATAATATTCAAAGAGTACTATGTCCTAAAAGCCCCTGAAGGTTCCCCAGTGGTAAAAACAGTCAAAAGTACATTGCATAGCTAAGAACAGTAGAGGCAGCTTCCTTGGAGAATCCCCTTTCCCATACTTTGGGCAAAGGTTTGAGGTAAATGTGTGATATATAATTGGTGTTATCTTCATAGCAGCAGGGCAAGACAGAAGCAAACTACTATAGCTGCTTGTTACCCTGACTACATTTGGGGTAATAAGGGGAAGCTAATGTAAACTAGATTTTTGGCTGAATCTTTGCTTTAAAGTTTCATAGCTTCGAAATTTGCTGAATGCACAAAAAGCTCAATGAGATGGACAGTGTGGAGGTTTCTGCTAATGATGTTGGCGTTTGTATAAGGACAGTGGGTGCTCCTCTGTCTCCTCGTGAGGAGTTCTAGGCAGCATGGGATGGCAGCATCTGTAATTAATCTTGCCTTGGGAATTAGGCGGTTGTCAGTGCATGTCGGCCACAGATGCATTTTAAAAAGGGCAGATTTAATGGTGTCTTTGAGCTGGACAGCAGGAAAAAAAGCTCTCCGCTACAAGACTTCATCGGAAAACTGACCTACCAGCATTCCTCCACAGGGTGCACACATATCAGATTCACGAAGAAAATCTTACGAAGGATCTTAAGATAAACACTGAGAAGTTCATAAGAATGCTTTTAAAGGACAGAGTACAAGTTAACCAGATTAACCTAGCTAAAGGAGATTTTGTTGCCTGTTTGTTGTTTGGGCCAAGCGTTGACGCCATTGCTGAGACATTGCGAGTTTGATCCCCAGTGATTCCACAGCTATCCATGGCTATGATGGTCAACACTCTCCCCATCATCGTTCTAGCCAACATCCTAACATACTTTGAGGACTTAACAGAATTGGCAGTTATTGTTCTCCTCTAAGCATGGCGAGCTGTCGATCATGTTACATTAGCAACAGTTTAAAAAGTTTCAGAGGAAGCTCATGCTAGCCTTCACCTTCCCAGCTTGGTGGCATCATCACACAAAATAAATGTATTATTTTGACTATTGAATATTACCTATATACAATACTATAGAGAACATTTGGGCACCTGAAAAGTAACCTGTTCAGTAAGTGTTTATTTACTCATAAAAACACTAATATTAGAATAGATAAATATAAATGCAAATATAAGCTATTCTATGTATTTCAGTGTATTAGTTTGACCATTTCCAAACTTCTCCTTGAGGGAGACCAGTGTTTGTACAGTGCAATCAGTGTTAAAAAGTTTTATAATTGAAAAAAAAAGAAATTGGAAACACAGAAAAAGTTATGACAATATCTTAAATTCTGCACTTTTTCTATAACCTTCTTCCTAAAATAGTTGCAATCAAAACAGAGTGCAGTAAGTAAACCCTATATTTAATTGAAAGAAGTACAAAGATACATATTTAAACATACACAAAGTTTGTTGTTTTTTTGAAAAATATATGCCCATTTAATATTTGATATCAGCAACATATTTAAAAAAGTTGGAATGGTGCTACAAAAATGGTGAAGTTGTGTAATCCTAAAAAAGCTCCTGATGGAACATTTCACAACTAATCAGGTGAATTACAACTAGTCAGTATGATTGAGTATGACAGATCATTCCCAGAGAGGCTGAATCTTTCAGGAGTAAAGATAAGGAGAGGTTCACCACACTGCAAAACACAATTCAAGAATAAGGATTCTTTAAAATAGCACAGAATTTAAACAAAATAGCAGGGGATTTAAACATTTACAGAGCATGATATCATTAAAAGATTCAGAGTTTTTGGAGAAATAAAGGGTCAAGGCCAAAAAACAATATTGGTTGGCCGTGATCTTCATGGCTTCTGTATTAAAACAGGCATGATTCTATAATGGAAATCACTGCATGGGCTCCAGGATCACTTCTGAAAACCACTGTCTGTGAACACAGTTTATCACTGTATCCACAAATGCAAGTTAAAACTCAACCATGCAAAGAAAAATCCATAAACAGGATCCAGAAACACCAGTGCCTCCTCTGGGCCTGAGCACATTTAAGATGGACTGAAGTGAAGTGAAAAATTGTCCTGTGGCTCAATTAATCAAAATTTAAACTCTTTTTGGGAATCATGGATGCTGCATCCTCCAGGCTAAAGTGGAGAGGGACCATCCAGGTTTAAAAGTTATCATCCATGATGGTACGGGGGTGCATTAATGCGCATGGCACAGGTGACTTGCACATCGGTGAAGGATGCTGAACAATACATTCAGGTTTTGGAGCAACATATGCTGCCATACAGACAACGTCTTTTTAGGGAAGGCCAAACCATATTGTGCATGCATTACAACAGCATGGTAAAAGGCTCCATAGTAAAAGAGTCCAGGTGCTAAACTGGCCAGACCTATCACCCAGTGAAAACATTTGGTGAAATGAAAAATACAACAAATGAGACCCCAAACTGTTGACCTGCAAAAATCCTATATAATAGTTGGTCTCCTAAGTTCCCAAATGTTTACAGCGTATTGTTAAAAGAAGATGTAATGCAACACAGTGGTAAACATGCCCCCGTCCCTTTCAAACTTTTTTTTAAATATATTGCTGACATCATATTCAAAATGGGCATATATTTTAAAAAATACATTCAACATCTATTATGTTCTGTTTGTACTTTTTTCCATTAAATATAGAGTTTAAATGTTTTGCACATCACTGCAATCTGTTGTATGTACATTTTGCACAGTGTCTCAACTTTTTTTGAAAATGAGGTTTAAACTCACTGTTCAGATTGAAGCAAATTTGTGAAATCAACCATGTGAAGGCCTTTGTCCAAAATGGTCTGATTTTCCTTTCCATTGAAACACATGTTCAGATAACTCTCTGGTAGAGCTGATGTACTACTCAGAAGCTTTGGCACAAATTTATGGAGCCCATAACAAATAATCTCTCTCTCTCTCTCTCTCTCTCTCTCTCTCTCTCTCTCTCTCTCTCTCTCTCTCTCCCTCTGCAGAATGACACATGGAGTGAGCTGTACTCGTTTGCTGTGTTTAAGGCGATGAGTCACATGTTGTGTATAGGCTATGGGCGGCAGGCTCCGGAGAGCCTGTCCGATATTTGGCTTACCATGCTCAGCATGATCGTGGGAGCCACCTGCTACGCTGTCTTCATCGGCCACGCCACTGCCCTCATCCAATCGCTGGACTCCTCTCGCCGCCAGTACCAGGAGAAGGTAGAAGAAACGTCCCATCATATGTTAGAATGATCCATGTGCTTGAACTGAGGTGAAATGTTACTTGGTAGCTTGGCCAAAAAACAAAAACAATCTTATGTCACCTCAGCTCAAACATAGATGATCAACCAAGACATGTTTGATGTCCAAAGTTTTCTTATTTAGTTTTGCACTGGAACTATGATGTGCCCTACAAGTATTGGAAGATCATAGCCATGAATTAGCATCATGCAAACTACATGACTACATTCAGGTTCCACATTACAGCTACAAATGTTTTTAACTGTGAAATGTACTGTTTTTCCATATTAACTATAAAGTAATGGATTGATGCAGTTTGCACAGTGCTAACAGGTTGCTATAAACTTCCATTACTTGTTAGCTACGTTAGCCTCATAGCTCTAAATCTAAAGAACCAAACTTTTGACATCAGACAATATTTGGCTGATTGATTACATTTGCTCAAGTAAGATTTTTGGTCATATCATTGCTTCAAACTATCCAGCCTTGTGTCAAAATGATCTATGGCCATGATGGACCAGTGAGGTCTGCCCAGTCAGATTCCAGGATGTGAATCTGTGCATACAAACCAAAAGCAGCAAACTTATCCTACCATCTGTTTGAATCATTTGTGGCAATGGAAACATGAAGGAGCTGTCCAGTTGGGTTCTTCTCAGTGCCGCTTCAGAAGCCAACAGCCAATGATGCGTTAGAATGATGCATAGAGCTTTCCAGCTACACAAGACAAAGATGTATTGGCTGCAGGAGCACAATGTAACTTCAGTAGCAGCAGGAATTGCTTTCTTATTGTTTGTGAGAAAGGTTCACTGGCCCTGAGAGTCAATTTAAAGCCCTACAAAAGCTTTCTCCAAAGGCCTTGACATGGTTTTCTTTGCCATAGTCTGTTACATAACTTGGCCTGCGATGGACTGGCGACCTGTCCAGGATGTTTCCTGCCTTCGGTCCAATGAGTGCTGGGATAGGCTCTAGCAACCCCTCTCATGACCCAGAAGGATAAGCAGTTTAGAAAGTTTTTGTGTGTGTGTGTGTGTGTGTGTTATATAACTTTTGCCAGTGATTTCTATGAGTCCAAACATAGACAGACCTTAAATGAATGGTAAGTTAGAAATGTGTGTAGAGTGCCAATCAACCATGTAGTGCTCTCTAGCTCCGTTGGACTGTAATGTTCTCCAGGAAACACTCTACATTTTTTGGGTCACAATAATATAAATTGTGAGAAATTTTTTTGGTAATAAGTTCAAATTGGTGTAGTTAAAAAGGTTATTCCCTTTTGCAGCCAAATCCCATTGATGTGGCTGCAAAATATTCTGCATAATTCAATCATTAAGATGTAAACAAAGTCATTCAGAGCAGTTTGATGTGAAATGTTCCATTACAGAGAAACTGACCGAGTCTCTAAAACAGTCATCACCGACCCCACACCTGAAGATCTACTTTCCTGCAGAGTTTAGTTCAACCTGTCATTCCAACTTGTTTGGAATTACTTAGAATTACTTTATTCACATCTCAACCATTGAATCATGCTGAATTAAAAAAAACTTGATGGAATTCTCCTTCAGTGTGAGGTGCTAACCAGCAGCCAGTTAAGAGCATGTGCAGTTTAGTCCATAATATGACCTACAATGCAACTCTAAAAAGCAACCAAGAGGAATACAGAATGTCAACTACAACTGAGTAGTTCTGATAGATGACCAGCAGAATGTGGTTATTTTTTTTGCTTCTTCTGCTTACTCTCCAACATTTTTCATATACAGTTGTATGCAAAACATACAACTTGAGACTGTAGTATGCTACAGAAAGTGTAGGGGCAATATGGCTTGTATCCTTTTTTGCACCATAAATGAGTTTTTGCACTGAGAGAACTTGCACAAAGGCCAAACTGTGATGAGGGAAAAATGAGAATAAACCACAGACAAATAACTGATTTGTCTATTAATCAAAACAACCATTAGTTGCAGCCCCAGCCTTCCACCACAGAACTTGACCAAGTTTTAATTGGCATCATCTCATACAGCATGAAACACAACTTAATAGACCACTGTTATCTCAGAATTTATATCAGGCTTTACCCAGTAACAACATGACCAAAAACAGAGCACATAAGACAAAACCCTCCAGAGATTACTCTTGCTTTCAAATAACATAGCTGTTTCATCACCACGCTATCAGACTGTCTGGAAATTGGTACATTCATTACGCTTTATGAAATTTCCTCCCTCATATCAGTAGAGCTTCATTTTCAGTCAATTAATTCAATGTCAGTTTTCCATTTAAGCTCATGCAGCACTGTAGCTGGTGGGTGAATTGAGGACAATGCGCAGGAGCTGATTGTTGTTGCTGTGGTCGGGGAATAGCAGTCCTTGAGAGGACGCTGGAGACATCTCAGCCCTTTTTTAACACTGCACAGACTAGCGTGCAAGTCCCATAAGACTAATGTGGCTCTCTCTCTCTGTTACTCCAGGGAACATTAATAGACTTGAGACTGACACATCAATCTGTCCAGTTACTGCAGTGGCAAAGATTAAAATAAGTAAAATATCAAGGCATACTCAATCATAACTGCCACAAAACGATACAGTTTATTGAGGCTTGCAGTACTATCTCAGCTTCAGAGAGCAGTGCACATTCTTAATGAGAAATAAATCTAATTTATGCCGTTTTTCTCTGACCCCGAACATTGCCAAGACATGTTTGATGTCTGAAGTTTGCATATTCAGCTCTACAGCTATGAGGGTAATACTGCTAATGAGTAATGGAAGCCTAAACATTTAGCATTGTGCAAACTGCACACACTTTTCTCAAACTGTGTCTAGTAAACTTAAATATACTTAGCTATGTCTTATGTCCAGTATTTTGGACACTGTGTGCTATTCATTATCAGTTAAAATGCTCAAAGTATGGACAAACTTAAGGCTTTAGCATGATTGTTAGAACTTTTTAGCAATGCTACATTCTTTTCCATTATTTGCTAGCTGCATTAGCCTCCAGTGAAAATGAAGATACCAAACATGTCTTGGCTGACAGACTATATTTGAGGTAGAAAAGAAAAATCCAAAAAGAGATCTCCTTAATATCTCAGCAGTTGCTCCACGACAACAGTGACATCAGATGGAAAGACAAAGGAGACTTCTGCTTACGTCTCTTGCTGCTCAGATATTTCTCCTGAGTAATCTCATATATGTCTGCTCTTGAGTTTTAGTAAAGATCTCAGTGAAGTCACACGTTGTCAGGGCTGCAAAGTTTCAAGAGTTGGCCATGAGACTCAAGCAGTTTGGCCAAATCTCATGCTTGCATGCCTCACTTAACATTTCTGACAAATTTTTACAAAACAACCTACTGATGAATCTGAACGCTCATGAAGTTTCTTAATGCTGCTTAACTTTTACTGATTACTTGAACACAAGAGAAAAAGACTATGCTAGTCAGTTACCGTCGGTCCATGTGTGCTGTAGATCAGTGGGGGCAAGACCAGTTTCCATAGCAACAGGGAACCAACAAGGGCGAGGCGATGTGCGAACTAAACGCAATGCACTTGTGTGTCAGAGAGCAGAGAAAACCTTTACTGAACATCACTTTGTAGCTCTTCACTTTTAAATTCATACCAATCAAGAGTAGCCAGGTAAAGAATCTGGCAATGCTACACCCAGTAGTGGCAGCAGGACTGATATTTTGGGTGGGCATGACAAGTTTGAGTGTGGCCTAAACCAAAGTCCTTATAGGAATGTCTGTTCACTTGGCGGCCATCTTTGCAATGCCACTGGGCAGTTATTTCCAAGACCAGACTCCTATCTGTTTGCATGAGGAGAGACCAAAATAATTGAAAATGTAATAACAGTTTCAAAAACATATTTAAAATAACTGATAAAATCTGACCAAAGAATTATATATACAGTAGTTTGTAGTATTTAGCTTAGCAATGCACAAAAAACATGTTTTTTCAGATTATTCTGGCTACTGAGCTTACACATAAACCTCAACATATTAAACGCTAATTCCCTATCGCATTTTCTTGCACGTCTTTTGTCATGTTAGGCACTTTGTAGATATAAAATATAATAATGTATCAACTAAGCGTTTGCTAAGCATCATTCAAACTCTGCAGTAGGATATAAATTGCAGTAGAAGACACCAGCTCACTATTCGACCAAAATGCTCATAATAAAGAAGCATAAAAATATGTATCCCTTGATTTGCACAAAGAAGCCATATAAACCAATATAACTTTATACTGTGCTTGTGATATGCTTGTGGTTTTCTGTATATTTTTCACCCAACCCAATACAGTCCCCCCAACCACCCCCCAACTACTAAAGCCTCCAACTATCCTTCCTCCACCCCAGCCCACAGAAACCTCACTTGTAACAAAAATGTAAAGGTTTGCAGCCCTGCAATCTGCACGGATTTGCCAAGATAATAATCTAATCTGTTTTACCAAGAAGATAATCAATTAAACTCTCATCTCTCCTTATAGCTCCTTATTTTGTATAAGAGAATGACCATTCCATCTCCTGAGCCATCAAAGAGCAATAAAATTTTCAAATGTGGAGGAAAACTGTGTAATTGTCACATTTAGCCAACCTACTGCAGTCATGGTTGTTAGATTTGGCTAATACCTTTACAGTTTCTGCTGATTCGCTCTGGCGTTTTCAGAAATTGTCCTGACACCACATTGCCCTATGCACAGCTGCGATTTTGCTTTTTCTAGCTTTTTTATTATTACTTTGATCAATCTAGTGTCCAGCTGCCACTGCAGTCAGTGTGATAGCACCAACACAATTATCACTGTTGCTAGCTCTGACTGAATTAGCCTCAGCTGTAATGCTGTGTTATTAGCTCTAATAGTACATATAACCTCTGGCAAAGTGGTCAGGCTCCCTGAGTTTGTCCAGCTGAATCACGGTCCTGTTACCATGCAGAAAACCGAGCAGAGCCATTGGAGTCTTCTGATTGGACACTCAGAAATGCTAGTGCTAATTGCTCTTACTAGCCAGTAATGTAAACCGGGTGTGGCCTCAGGTGGAGGACACACAGCGGGGACGTGTGTTTGGGTGTGTGCATATGCTCATGGGATTGTGGTCATGGCGTGTGTGGTGTTTGTTCACGAAATTACACTGTCTCACTGGACAGCCAGGCTGAAATTGATGAGGCAGCAAATCAGTGTCCTCCTGAAGGTGACATGGCTGTGTGTGTGTGTGTGTGGGTGTGTGCGTGCGTATGCGCGTGTATGCTATAGCAGTGTCCTTGAGAGCGGCGTAATGAGCAGATAGAGGAAGGGGGGGGGGGTAGAGTGCTATAGGGAATGTGGTGTAGGTGGCCTGCTTGCCTGCACTGTGGACTATATTTCTGGAGCTGGTTTTTGGGGAATTCTCTCAGTGCTTTAGTCTGAAGGTGACTATTACAGGAGAGTAGATCAACCCCCCCAGCCACCCCCTCCCAACCCCACCCCACGCTGCCTCCTGCTGAAAACATCCTGCACCAGGTATTTCGTTTCAGCCTTCAGAGCTGTAACTGTACCTTTTCTCATGCCACTGCGACACCAAAAGAAGAGCTCTTGCTGAGAGGAAGCACTTCTCTTTAAAAGCAGCTCTTCAGCCAAAAAATGCTAACGTGGTTAACAGCGAATGAATGAGGATGGCGGATAGTCAGCATTATTTCATTTCGCATTATCCAGCCAGCTTTTATTCATTCTTAGCTGTGCGTAGCACTTATAAGCCGCGTGTTCCTTTAGTTCGTAGAAGGTGCCTTACTGGTAGTATCCAATGCAAGTTGTAATTTAAGGCCCCATATCATTAAAAAATACATTTCCCTTACTTTTAAAATAACAGCAATAAAAAAAATTACTATGTAAGCATTGTTAAAGTTTCATAAGGCGCCAATGACTTACAATGCATATAAAAGCTAAAAGCTAGAGCAACCTGATTTGAAGTTATTATGATTGTGATATGGTTGTGACTGGATCCTCCAAGTTATGAGACTGTTAAGGAGCCGAAATACAACTATTGTGACATGCACACTAACACTGCTGCACACTGAACTGACATCATAATACTAGAAATTTACCAAAATACAGCAAACAAACAAGCAAGCTTTGTCAGTAGTAGGGTGCAGTTTGAGTGGCTGGTGTTGATATATAATAACGTTAAAGTTTAGCAGACTTAAGCCCAATCCCATTTTACCCCTTCGCCCTACCACTTAGCCCTTAGCCCTCATGCCTAGGGTTAGGGTGTCCCAACTTTTGTTGAGATAGAGAGGTTGGGTGAAGTGTTAGGGCTACATGGCCATCAAAATGGAGGATTTTCAGAGACATGCTCCAAAAATGGAAAAACCAGCAAGAAGGCTGTGCAAGCAACCAAAGAAACCCACCAATGTATTTTCTTTGTTAAAAATTACACTAATCATTATATTGTCTTAGTTTAATGTTGTTTCAAGTATTATGACCCCTTTCTTCATTACAAACACAAAAAATCACTAATGGTATGGTAATGTTGTGGTAGCTAGCTAGCCCATTCCGCCTTAAATAGTCCAGCCGTACTGACACCTGGAACACCAGAAGGTAATTTCTGCTCCATTTAAGATGGAACAGGAAAATTTGAACGAGAAGCTGGCGAATAGCTGACTTCACCTTCACATCATGAAGTAGCAGTGGGTAAAAATAAATAATTATTGCAAACCCCCCCCCCTCTTTAAAGGCATATGATGCCCTACATTTACCAGTGAGGTTACTGAACTTTAATCTCCTTTGCTATCACTGCTAGTAGCCTGTTAATGAAGTAATGTTCTTTTTAATTTGAGGGTCCCATTTCGTAAAGGAAGATTTCCACCACTACCCTTTGTAGCTCAGCTCTAGGGGGCAAGGTGACATTTGAAAACAAGGGGTAGAGGGAAAAATAAGAAATGGGATTGGGCCTTACTTTTGCGTGATGTCGTCTCAGTGCGCAGTGTTAGCCTGCTTGTAGTGTTCATGTAGCATTAATGACATTTTGACCACTAAGCAGCCTCGTAATTCAGAGGATCCAGAGACATTCATTGCAGTTTACGCCGGACAAACTATATCGCCATTTTTTTCCACCACAGTGTGTGATAGCAGTGAGAAAACCTTTGATCCAGAATTCTTAATATGGGCATGACGCTAACTACAGATAACCCACAGCTTTAGAGGTCTATGGCTGTATGATAGTTGCATAGTGCATGCTAGGTGTTGTAATGAGCGAACACTGATGAATGAAAACATGAAAAAATTTTAATTCTCACAAACCAAAGAGGCAGAGAGACATAATGCTACAGTACAGCACACTGCATAACATTGCAAATAACATATTAACCTCTTGTTTAAGACTGGAATGTATCTTTATGAGTTTATTCAGAGGATTGTAAGCTAAGCCACAGACTCTAGAGTCTGATCTCACTGGGTCTATAATTATTCCCTTCAGAGTGACTCCTCGGTTTCTATATCAGCTCCTTTCACTCCACACACCGCTGGCCACTGCTGCAGTGTCTTATGGGAACGGATTGTTCATATGAGCAGCTCTGCAATGTCCTAAAGCTGCCGTACACATTTTATACTGCATGTGTGTACGTTTCCCGAAGGCAAGGTTGAGAATGCACCCACACACACTCATATACACACGCTGTGCCTGAAGACAGAGTGTGACACACACACACACAGCCCCCTGTCCCTCCACATATGCTCCACTAAATGATTCTGTCTACAATGTGCGATTCCTTCAGGTGTTTGACCTACTCTCCGCTCTGGTGGCAGTGTGTGTGGGAGTACAACTGTGTATGTGTGTGCTCATGCATCCTACAGGCCCAAAGTTAGGGAATTTTGATGTTAATGGACATAAACAAAATAGGATGTGACAAAATCCCTGCAGCAATAGTGCAAAACTAAACCTCTGTTTACACCTCATCTTTTCATGTGATCTGGATCAGAGGTTTCAATTCAACTATGGGGAAAGAGGGACGCATTGCTCATACCATTTCACCCATTACAGTGTTTTGTACTAATTATTACAATAAAGGATCTGTTGCATTAGGAATGTACCTTCAAATGATTATTCAATCTGCAAAACATTCTTACCTGACACTTCAAATGACTATAATTATATATTAACCAACATGCTATTAATCTCTCACTCACCAGGTGCACTCACAATTATAAATCAGCCTCATAACAGGTGTAATTGGTTCCTTTAACATCATTAGTTTTTATATAAAACTGTTCATCAACCTCAGCAATAGAAATGTTCTTATTATTACTGTCTTCATTAAAGCAATACACCTCTAACCAACAAGTTACAGTGCATGATGTGATGTAGAAACATTTTTCTAGGGTTAACAAAGTAAATAAATTTGCTACACATACTAGCTAATGAACTATCGCTAACAAACAAGGCTATAACATTAGCCTGTTTAATCTAGAGGTACACTATCATACACAGGCTGCTTAGGCTGCTTCATGTTTAAACATCTTGAACATGAAAAACGGAGTGGGCTGAGTCTGCCACAGTAAAGGAACATGAAAGGTACTGACTGGGCATGGACTGCATTTCCCATGAGTCTGTGTGCAGGCATTAAAGAGAACATGTCATTCGATTGGTGTGTAATCTGCAAATCAGTACATATACAACAACCAGTTGCCTGTGTTGTTCCTCATTTTTCTCTTCTATGCAAAAGAGAATGACAGTTTTAACATGGCACTGTTCAATTCTGTTACATGGACAATTTTTTTTAATCTATATATTAACATGGCTGTTAAGGATACTTAGCCTCTCTAACAAAGAAACAACATATTGGAGTGAGACAATGAAAAACAGTGACATGAAGTCAAGGTTAACCAGCTTTATCAATGGATGACAAAGTAGGTTATCAAAAGAAACTCATTTCAGGAGATGAATTGGGAGCAGCAGGCCTTTGTTAAGTGGGGGCAGTCCAGGGGGCAGCTCTTTCTCCATTAGCAGAACAGAACTGAATGTCCCGAGAACGCAGAGAGAACCGTTCTACTTTGCCAGCACTTCGCTGACAGTAACGTCACTCGCATACAGTAGAAACAGCAGTGTTATCACAATAAAAGTCCCGTGTAATTCCCCTGTTAAACGTATGTTTTAATAATGTTTTGATTTAATTGAACCTTACATTTGTTTTAAATGTATATTAAACATTCTGTGTAACTTATGCCACTACTGCTGCTACTAGTATTACTAGTAAGTACTACTACTACTAAAGTAAATAAATAAATAAAAATAATACTACTACTAATACTAGCAGTAGTAGTTGTTATTGTGGTCTGCAGTGACAGCAGAACGGCTAGTAAGCACTGACTAAGATTCACTTAAATTTAATATAGTTATAATTCATACTTTGAGTCACTGTAATGGAATATAAAATATGGGTAATTTCTTTCATTTTAGTTTACAATATTAGGAAAACTTTAGTTGAAAAACTTCATGCAGTTAAAATGAATGTTTTTCTATTGCATATTTCAACTGGTCCCCAGGCTGGTGACCCCTAGGTAATTTGAGTTTGATACCCCTGTGCTACCCCCAGTTAAATTAGATAACTGTAGAATAGCTTTACACTGTCTGCTTCCGAATGGCCTGCACTCTGTGTGTGTGTGGTTGTGTGACCATGTGTGTGGTTGTGTGTTGTGTGCGTGTGTGTGTGAGTGGTTGTGTGTATGTGTGCAGTGGATGGTTTTATAGTCTCTATAAACATGTGCTGGATGCCTGTAGTAAATCTGAAAGATGAAGAATCAGATTGGATAGTGATAGAGTGAGGCTGAGTTGGACTCAGAAAGACAACATTCATTCGTTTTTCCTCCACAGGTTTCACACTCTTACTTCTGATAAATATATACTTGTACTGTATTAGCACAGTAGTGCTGATTTTTTTTAGTTTTACAGTAATGTATGGATAGAGAAAAACTGAAATTTATGGGATGCTTCAGATCAATCTACATTATAAACAAGTAAATATTACATTTTCTTTCTGGAAATCTAGTTTCTGTTTACAGTACTGTGTAAGGTGCCTGTTGGTGTAATTTTAAAGGGAAATTCCACCAATTTCTCAAAATTCCTGCATAATAAAATTGTTCAGATATAAACAAAGGCAGAGTGGTTTCTTGCAAAATGCTCCTTTGTATTGAAACCTGCTGAGCCAGAATTGTTCACAGTGGTGGTGATACAACTAATATGCTTGTTGCTAAAAGCTCCCTCAAAATAAGTTATTGCACAAAATTACTATGAACACATTGATGCCTGAGACATTGTTTCAATAATTTGAGGTAGGCATTTGGTCTGACACATATATTTGTAAATACATTTACGGCATTTTGCTGACGCTCTTATCCAGAGCGACTTACAATTTTATCATTTTTTCACAGGTAGGCCAAGGTGGTGTTAGGAGTCTTGCCCAAGGACCCTTATAGGTATAGTGCTTGCCCTGGTGGGGGATTGAACCCCAGTCTACAGTGTAGAAGGCAAAGGTGTTAACCACTACACTAACCAACCAAATACATTCATGGTGGAGAGGTACATGCGTGCCATTGTTAGGCAAAATAGTCCCCAAATAAAACATTTTTTTCAGATTTACCACTATTTTACTATAATCAACATTACATATAAAAACTCAGAAAACACATGTACATTTCTCATTGTTTTAGGTACAAAACAAAATGGCTATATTTGTGTTGTAGACATCACAACCCCTGGTTGCCATCACCACCACTATAAAGAAATCCAAATGAAAAACCTCTATGGGGGGCATTTATACTTTAGTTTAGTTTTTGGTTCACTTAGTGTTCATACTGATATAATTAACATTCAACCAAAAGTAAATTCTGTCTCTGGTGTGTTTAGATGTTTTTCATCTGTGTTGTATTCATGTTTCAAACAAACTACAGAATTCATTTTCAACTTATTTGGTATGCCACACTTTGGATGGCAGCATTCTCACTTGCTCTGACAAATCAAGGACAAATAACAGAGGAATCACTCTAGAGTTTGTTTCAATCAAACCAAACCTGCTAGGTCCGAATGCACCCTGAACGACTCTGATCATCTCAACCATTCAATTATGCAGAAATTGAAAAATCGTCTTTGAGAGAAGCAAATGAAAAAAGTTTAATCAGAACCAGCTCTATCCGGTGTGTAAGACATTTCTTTTAGCATAAAGTAACAGCACACAGGACATGAGTTTATTAACTTATGCAAGCTAATTTAATGCTTAATATCATCTGATACCACAATTTATTTAGAAGATATTGTGATATTCAAACCCTGACTCTTAGCCTACAGTTTGAGCATATTAGGCCAAGCAAACACTGTTTTGACACAGGATCAACTTTTACTGCAGGCTCGAATAGAGTAGCCTATAACATCTAGTGCTTTCACTGCGCTGTTAGTGCTGTTTTATTTTGCCTGTTATTATATTTTATGGCCCTTGAGTCACTCTCAAGAGCAGCTGACGTGCTCTACTGATGTTCTGCCTTGATCGATATCGATCAAAGCGTAATTTAACTGTTATGATGCTTTTTATTTTGCAGTCAAATTCCAGGCCCTGTCACTGAAACTGAATGGATGTTTCCTTGTGTTTAGCTGAAGCTGCTGTGACGGTTTTTATGCTGAACAAACCTTAAACACATGCTGACTTCCTGCAGGTGCTCAGCAGTGAAATATGCTAAATGGTTGAAATAAAGGAAGAAGTTGCAGTAAAGGGAACCGCTGTTGACTGACACAACTGTTTATGCGTCACCCAGAAACTCTGTGTTCTAATCTTGCTCTGCCCACAAATATGTTTGATGAACAGTTGCTGTCGCAAACCCCATTCAAGCTAATAGTACTTTTAGGTTTGCTTAGTAAGGTTAGTTATTGTCCCTGGTCTTATGTAAAGCTGTATTATGTAATCAGAATGGAAATGAAGAAGAATTTATCATCTTCCTAACATTAGCTTGATAGCATGACTAAAGCATTGCATATGATCTTACGCCCATAAAAATAAATACCATTTTAAAAGCACACTCCAAATATCCATATTTTAACAAGAAAAGCCTGTCCAACTAAGCAACAGTTGCTATGAAAAACCATATCTGTGGGTGGAGCATGGATGGGTCCATTCAAATCATTTGAGAAATTACCCTTAATGGTTTTTGATACATTTGATTTGCATCATTATTAGCATTTTGCATTTTGAAAAATTTTTAAGTTTGCAAAACATGACAGTTAACAAATGGACATTCAGTTGACCACAGGGAAGTACAATAAAGGAAAAAACCCACTTTGGCTGAAATTAATGCAGAGCTGTGGCTTACCTTTTTAGGTGACCACGCTGGTATTGCACAAAAATGTAGCAGCATGCAGAGGAATACATTTGAAACATAATAATGATTTATTATTCAAAAATATCCAAAGAACATGATTAGGTTTTCATATTGAGTGAGTGTTGGAGTCTTCAGATGAGCTAACAGAGCTTACCAGTACAACACTGGATAGTGCTGAGGACTCAACTTCTTATAGGTGGATGATGGGCCAATAGCAATAGTAATAGCAAAGTGTAATATAAAATACTTAAAATACTGTGTTTTCTTTATAATTAGGTTCATCTTGTTCAGTAAACATATACTAAGGATACCCTTTGGATATTATTTCAGTCACCAATAAATGATCAATACATTTCTACATATACACATGTCTTTCCTCTCAATGTAAACTGAGCAGTCCTAATCTTGAGTAACAGTTCCGTAAGCATTCCTCTCACTAATCACAAGACTGATTGCTCTTGCCTCGCTGACACAAAACAGTTCCAGAGTCAGAAAAAGCTAAAGTTAACTCAGCATGACCAAAACCTAGCCAGCTAGACCACCTGTCTGTAGCTGACTGCAGCCCGTCCATTGTTCGTTCGTCTGGTCCTTCATTCAAACATTGCTTCATCTGTCTGTTTGTTCGTCTGTCCGTCCATCTGCACGTCCTTTCATCAGTTTTTTCATGTATTGCTTCATCCGTCTGGATAATTTTAGTTCTGTAAGAGCAGCAGAGCAGGCTAACAGTGTTGCACAGTGAGCTGTCAATCACTGCTCATTAACCACGCCCACAATGTTCTCAGATAAGTCTGATCAGCCATTTTTAAGCTGTTTTATTGTATTTACGTCATATATTTTTCATTAGAGCTTTGCTGGATGTTTAATACAGCACTCAAGTTTAGTATCATACACTTATTTTTAAATATTTTGCTGTCTGTCTGTATATTTTCTGTCTTTCCCAGATAAAATGAAACAACCACCCGAATAGTGATTTCAGTATACGAATACCTTGAACAGTTAGCTGTACACATCCCTATCATTATTTATATATAGTTACATAACTTATTACATTCACATTCAATTTAGTTTCAGCTTCATTCACTAGCAGCTCAAAGGCTGCACTTCTGACTTTTTTCAGTGTGTTTCTAGGTTTAATTTTTGCCAGTGTAGATTTCACAAAATGCAATTACTCAAATAACAAACATTGTCACCCCTTCAAGTCAAGTTATTAATTCTGTACTGTTTAAATGTAATCACACAATTACATGACTGATAAGAAACTTGCATAACTGTCTCACAATTAAATTTACATTCTATATCAACAGGTTTGAGTCTAACTCATTACTGAATTAAAATCACAATAAAATATCTGCTCTTTTATGTACAAAAAACAAATGTGATATCAAATGAACATTAGAATTTGCACTTTCAACAAGCTGTGAGTGAGAAATAACTAAGGTAAAATTACAACATGTTTATGGTATAATTTCTGATAAATATGACTAAAGGTCAGTGTCATTTATTATGTAAATTGCATATGTATTCATACTGGAAGATGTTTGTTCTTTAAATTTTGCGTGATTACAAAAGTTGCTCAGACTAAAAATATCGTTATGAACTACTTCTGGCTGCTTGGAGCTGTAAGTGTTCCACACTGAAAGCTCCACTGGGCTTTTTCAGAAGCAGCTGCAATCCAGTACAGTACAGCCGGAGGAGCCAGGCATGAAGAATCTCCCTCTCCCCCTCTCTGTGTTGCTAACCCTCAGTGGTCGTTTGTCTTCCATGTGCCACATCTTTCCTTATCGCTTATCACCTCTTTTCCTCCATCTCTAGCCATTTATCTAATATGGCTCCTTGCCATTACTCTACAGCTAAAAATACATGGCATCCTATAGCGAATTGATCCCGCAAGTCTCTTCACAGCAGCTATGGGACTTTAATTGGTTGTTTGTAGTGAGTAGTGCTCTTAATCATTTCAATATTTAATCAACATACTCAATAGTTGAATGACTTATGCCTTTCAAAGGTGGCTCAGCTCCACAGATTCAACAGGACAAAGGAAAATGCGTAACTGCAAAATGCATTAGTGAAAATCCCGAGGGATACGGCCTTACCTTATAGAAGTTCTCAGGAGGCCTATCACACTGCTGCCTGAGCCATGACCTAGATGCCATGCTTTTCCAGCTGTTGTAACAAAAACAGTGGATAACCTCTGGATGTCCATAACCTCTGGAGAGTTTGTAAAAAATGGGTCTTTACAGGGACAGAGAACCACTTTTGCTTTAATGAAGAATCTAAAGAACCATTTGTACATTTGTGTAAATGAGATGTGCAAGCGTGAAAAATCCTTTTAAATGTTGAAGAAACTCTATGAAATGTAAAGGTTTTATAGGCAGATTGACAGGTACAAACTTAGAAATGATGGTTCTTCAAGGGAACCATGAACACTCAAAGAACCCTTGGTAATTAAGTATATAAATACATAATTACATCTAAACTGTACATTATAGCAAAATGAAAGACATAACTCTGATTAGCCGTTATACCTAGCTGAAACACCATCTGTCAGCAACTTGCAATGCTGTCATATCTTTGCTCCAGCTGTTTCATACCGCTTCACACCTCCAGACTTCATACACAGTCATGTGACCTTAATGAGTCGCATGACATCGAGGGTGTGAAATGCCAGGAAACTCATCAGCACTAATCTGACCTGATGAAGCCTCTCAGATGAGCAGTGAAACGTCTTCAAGATTATACGAGTTGTTGTGATTCGCTTGGTCCTGAACTCCAGTTGCATTGAGTTCCTATTTGAAAGCACTGAGGATTTTATTTGTGGTGATTAGACTAAAAAGCAGTGAAAACACAAAATGTTCTTCTGTTCTGCAGCTCCCTTGGTATGGAGCTGCTGTGCTGTATCTTCTTCCATTGTTCTTGGTTTTGCTGCAGCAAAATATATTAGCAAAATAACCATAGTCCCCACATTAGCGAGGAACACTACTTCATTATTTATTGCAGTACCCACCACACTGACCCCAGATGTGTCCAGCATTTTCATAATCAACGATTGTTGACAGGAAAGTACTTTTTATTCATGGTGTTATTTCACTGCTAAGTATTGCATTTTAAAGAGTTTCCCCTGTCAATTGAGATGGGTCTGACTCCATTGTGTCACTCAGGCAAGACATGTTGTCTAAAGTTTGCTTTTTATTTTTGCATATTTTTACACAGAATTACAAAGTCAGTGTGTACAGTATAAAATAAATAAATAATACATGTAAATGTCCAGCAGCAAGGGTGCCAGACAAAACCTATTAATGAATATAGAAGTATGTTTTCTCAGTTATGGTAAAATCTGTAAAATTATAGTCCTTTAATTTCCCCTAATTAAAATGGTAACAGCCATTGACATATATGCAAATGTCTGTGAAATAAACGTGTTTTTCTTTTAAAAAAAATAGTAAAAAAAATCGTCAAGTTGTGCAGCACATTGGTCATGAATTTTTTTTCCCCCATCGATTATCATTTTAGAAATCACCTTTACTATTAGAGCTATTCCCTCAGTTCTGGCCATAAATGTTAAAACTTGGTAAAAAATAAGGATGAAAAGCATCTCCACAATACTGCTAATTTCTGCAAGCACCCCAGTGGGATTCTAATAGTATGTTAGTACTAAGCTACCACCAATTCACATGAACATTTTTGTCTGGTCAAGATTAAATGTGTACATTTGAAGCTTGTTAGAGGCATGAACAGACATGTCATCAACAGACATTAAATGGCAGCGCTTAACATATATTTGACCTTTATCAGTTTTAAAGTGACTGTTTCAGTAAAGATTCCAGCCAAAGAGCTGCCGCTGTTTTCCATTTCTAACACCTGACTGAAACCTTATTAGATGTCAGCTTGTATTTACAGCATCTAGAAGTTCCAGAAGAATTTGTCCCACCCATTTGAAATCAAAACATGTTTGGTTGATTCCACTCTGTTTCTACTTATGTTAACTGTTAATCTGGCACGCTAGGCCTTCAGCTCAGCTCCTGATGTCCTAACCAATGGAAGAGATCGTTTGGGTGAATCTAGACACCACAGAGAAGAAACTCCCTAACCAACCTAAATATCATATTTAAATAAATACTTACTATAAACGTTTAAATACAACAAGCATGATGATGATATAAAGTAAAAATAAACTTAATTACAGGCATGTATTATATTTTATAACATGTTTTTTTCACAGACATCATTAGGCCTTCTCTAAAGGTGAAGAAGGCTCTGAAGTTTCTGGTGACACTGACTGCTTTAAGTTTAAAAAAGAGCCAAAGTACAGGCGGGTGGTAGCTCACCGCACAGCTCCGGGGCAGACCGATTTCGGCTCAGCCTGTCTGCCTGCAGCTAAAGCTGTGCTCAGTAATATAATGAACCGATTTTTTCCTGAATCAAAGGGATGAATTAAACATCCCCCCACATCGTGCTCTGAGGGGCCTCAAATTAGACTAACTCCGCTTCCAGCAGGAAGCCACTGCGACAGAGCAACAGGAGGGTTAGCATGCTGCTAGCATGAACATTGTATAGTGCTGTGCAAAGGCTTTGAACTGTTTTTCTGTGCAGTGAGCTCTTGCTTGTAAAAGTGCCACTTAACAGAATTAACACAAATAAATATTAACATTGTAAAAGTAACAAATTCGTTCTAATTTTTTTTCTTCAAAAAAGTGAATCATATATTGTGATATAATACAAAGAACACAGTTTTGGTTCTTTGACTGCAGGCATTGACTCGATTTGCATGAAGCACTTGATTTAACTTAATGAAGTATTGATTAGACAAATGAGGTGTTGGTATAAATAGGGCTGGAATGAAGCTGACATGCTGACAGTTTATTACATTCATGTTTTTGTATTTTTTATAATGTTAGCACATAAACCAGCAAATAAACAATCACAGTTCCGGATAGACAGGTTTAAATCTAGTTTTCTCAGCTGACTTAGACCTCCACACAGCACTATATATGCCCACGCACAGACAGTTATGTTATGCTAAAGGCTTAGCTGCTTAGCAGAGATGAGGCCTTCCACGTTTTCCACTTAGCTGATGGCTGACGGTCGGACTGAAGTGTTTTGTTTTTGCTGCGGGATTAGAAAATCTTTAAATAGGGATCAATGTGGCGCCCTTGTGATGGCGTGTAGTGCATTTAAAACTGCCCAGGCAAGGTAGTGGTTTGGTATCTTTAAAATATTCCAAGAGAAACAGGAAGAAGATAAAAGACATATGTGCGTGTGTGTATATATATATATATATATATATATAAATGTGTGTGTGTGTATGTGTGTGTGTGTGTGTGTGTGTGTGTGTGTGTGTGTGTGTGTGTGTGTGTGTGTTTGTATGCTGTGTTGCTCAGTAAAGTCTTAGTCTCACACGGCCAGCGCACACACTGCTGACAGATAGCTCTATAGCACATAGAGGAGAGAGAGAGAGAGAGATATGTATGGAGTACCAAATCTAGTCATACACTATGATTTCTGTTCTTTTGTGACATTTTCTCAGTCTGTTTCATAGCCTTGAGGCTGAGGAGATGGGCTAATGTGGACATTAGCATTTTCACTGTTCAAATTTCAAATGACCCCCAGCAATATAATCTCTTCTACGAGGACCAGCATTCTCCAACTGTATGAAATCATTTTGTACACTTCATGTTTTGCTTTGCTGAGACACATACACATATATACAGACACCCTTTTGGCCTGCACGATATGAACAAAAAATGGTATTATTATTATATTTTAAGTTTATCTACATCCAGTTACATAAGATAAGATGCCTTTATTGTCATTGCACAGTGTACAATTGAGCAGCAATCCAACAGCACTTTCTACATACAAAACAATTAAACATAAGGCTAAAATATATAAAGTACAGATTTAAGGAAGAAAAGTATAAAAAATCCTAAATATAAAGAAAAAGGACTATAAAAACTGTGTATTCTAAACAGACAAAGAACAATAGACAAGTGAGGTAGCAGTTAGTTATTGCACATTCCTTGGATAGCTTATAGGAAAAACAAGGATACATAGATATATACTTCAACTACATCCATTACCAGCAGGTGTATAAAATCAAGCACGTGGCTGTGTAACTATGCAATCTCCATAGACAAACATTGGCAGTAGCCCTGACTTCAACCCCACTGAACACCTTTGGGATAAATTGGAATATCGATTGCAAGCCAGGCCCTCTCGTCCAACGTCAGTGCTTGACCTCACAAATGCCAAATGGGCACACATTCCCATAGACCCACTCCCAAACCATGTGTAATGTCTTCCCAAAAGAGTGGAGACTCTTATAGCCAGAAAGGGGAGGCCAACTACATATAAATGCCCGTGGCTTTGGAATGGGATATCCAACAGAGTCATATAGGCGTGATGGTGAGGTGTCCACATGCCTTTGGCCTAGCATACTAAGTGCACTGGTGAATCAGTAATGTGGCATGGTTAAAGATTGGCCAAAATTGTATACTTTTGTTGGATTACATGAAAACCTTGATTCATTAAAACAAGCACAGAAACACTGATCTGGAACAGTGGTTGGTCAGAAAGCTCACAGCACAGTAAAAAACAACATGACGGATCTGAGGGCTCATTTGTATATAGCAGCCTTCTGTAATATTGGTATTGAGAGAAACAATATCATGATTATGATTAACAAACAACATATTGTGATGTACTAATCTGGGGTAGGCAATGAAACAGTAAAATGATACACATTTTAGGTGTTTTCAAATAAAATTATAATGTTGATATGTACCTCAATCCAGTATTAGCATCAGGCTTGAACATCGAATAGTTGGGACTTTGGTACACTGTTGCAATGTTTTACTTACAACACAGAAAGATGAGACGTCCAGCCATTCATTTATAACAGCATAAACCAGCAGGCCAGTTAGCTAGCCAGCCACTTAAATAAAGAGTAAAAGGCTGTGAATTTGTGGAAAATGTCTTGGAACAAGACTGGCAAAAATATCTGGTTTGGTTATCAGATTTAATGCCTTGCAACCAGTATAAGCTTTTTGTTATCTTCAGGGCCCTAATACAAAGGCAGTGTCTCCTTAGCAGCACCATTAGCATTAGCTTGGTGCTCTAGAGGAAAGACAAGTGCGTAATATGGCCCCTGAGGAAGAGGGTGATGCTCAGAGCTGCAGGGATTCTTCCTCCTCTCAATTATTCACTCCCAGACGTTTGGCACAGCGACTCTCTTCTTTTCCTCCTCCCCTCCTCCGTTCTCTCTCTCTCTCTCTCGCGCGCTCTCTCTCTCTCTCTCTCTCGCGCTCTCTCTCTCTCTCTCTCTCTCTCTCTCTCTCTCTCTCTCTCTCTCTGTGTCTTTCCCTTGACAGAGCTGGAGGCAGTGGTGAAGGTCACACTGGGGGCGTTTGTAATGCCCACACGGCCTTCTCTATAGATCAGTCCCATTGCTCATCCGCTACCCCTCTCCCAGCTCACAATTATCTGTCACCAAGAGGGGCTGTACGTTTGCAAGGCCCATTTTACACGCTCTCTATTTGTGGCTTGTCATTTTGGTGCGGCTTGAAGAAAGAGCAGCAGTCACTTATGGCTAAAAACTCTATGCACTGAGCTTTGGATTAGGCTACAGTTGTGCTATGCTCTACAAAGCTTGAGGAGTTAGCTTATGGTGGGGATTATCAAACAGCGACCCACAGCCTGTGAGTAAGTTTTGTCTGGTCTCAGTTGTTCTAAAATTAAAATAAATCTGTAAAAAATATATAGCGGGAAGCACTGAATACTGTTCTAACATCAACAACTATTTAAGTGTATTGGCGCATACAGAGATTTTCATTTTCATGAGACAGCAGGCGTTGTGTAGAGCATGCTAATGTGCTCTGTAGCCATCATTTATAATAGTAGCTGATTCATTGCAGATCAGACTGGTTAGTGAAACATTTTTGGAAAAACAGCATAATATATATATATATATATATATATATATATATATATATATATATATATATATATATATATATATATATATATAAATCTATTGATTCCTGGCAGAAATTTTCATAGTCTTTCCTTCCACAAACATAAAGCTAACATCCGCTCGCACTTCAAATGTTATGTTAGCATTGAGGTAACGGTAGTGTATATTCACTGTTCCACTGGGCTTGATACCACTGATGGAAACTCTACCTTAGACACAGAATCTATGGCTTGCAAGAGGCAATTAAGTAACACATTCACTTTTTTTTATGAATACATAAATAAATCCTTTAGCCTGGCCTGGTGTAGGGTCATGCCAGTTCCCGGTCGGTCAATTATGCACACAAAAACTACTTCATTGCTAATAGCCCCCTCTTGTGGAGAACTTTAGACCTGCTAAATGAGAGGGAGTAAATTGTAATACTTGCTTGATTTGATATGGGCTTCAGAATCATTGCTAACATGTGCAATTTGAAAGAGCACCTGGTCTATGGTATCAGAAGTGGCATTTCAATGGAACGTACCATGAGTGCAGTTTAGCTTTAGTGAACTTTGACTCACAATCTTGCATTTTCAACCAGTAGTGCTAATACTGTGATGTGTTGAACTCTGAAAAGGTGGTGCTTTATAGCACTGAACCACCAAAATGGAGGAAATGCTAACCAGTGTCTACACACAACCCTTTTATCATGATTTCTCCATATGGATATGTATAAACACCTGGAAGAGAGCAGAAAGACTGTATTACTGTCATTACTTTTTTTCTTCTTGTTTTAAACTAGTTATCCAGCTTGCTGATTGCAATGTTAGCTCCATGGCTAACTGCAGCTGCACACAAGTCACCCCATAGCCACCAACCATGCCAGTTATCTACACTTTTTTTTGGTACAGATCAGTATGTAGCACTTCAGCAAGCTTCATTATGTCCACCTTTTCCACTTTTTAATGCTTAATGTTTGTGGTAGGCGAATTAGGCAGTTTGCTATCCTTGGCTACACTGCATAAAATTCAGCCCACCACCACAAATCATGGCAGTTGTCTAGGTCTGGTCTAGTGTGTATCACTATACGACACTGGCCGCAAATGTTTTATAGTGACTTTATAGTGCTTTTCTTGAAAGCTGTTTGTTGTCAGAATCTGTACTCTATACACTGCTTCAACTTGAGCGTCAAACTTAGCCCCCCCAAGTGCATGTGTATAGGGATTTGTGTGTGTGTATATTGTTGGCTAAAGCGTGTGCTTTGGCACTTGTTTTGCTGCCTGTTGAGTGTGCTGTAAATCAGAGACAGCAAGGCTGGCATAGAGCAGCAGCAACTGTCCCTGAGCTTAACTGCCACCACACATCTCACTGTAGTCCTGCTGACAGCCTGGCCTCTGGCACACACACACACACAAACACACACCTATAAATCACACAACACCAAACACACACACAACACATACGGGCTACAGAGAAGCACTTTAACCCTTAGAAGTTAGCAGCAGCAGTAGCAGAGGCATGGTTGTCCACTGTTACCCATGTCATTTGATATGAATTATTTCTCAGTTCTTTGCACTGATAATGGTTTGACTTTGATGAAAAGTTAATGGTTTTGTATCCTTTACATTTTTGACATCAAAATAAATGAGAAAAATCAGAAGTACTTGTGGGTTCTTGTTTCAGTAGAGGCCTTCAAGAGGAACTGGAGCTTTCCACTTTTGCTGTTGATGCACCTGATTGTTGGGTTGATTTGGTGAATGATCTTTTTGCTATAATGTACGTGGGATTGAACACGTTACCACCTGGAATTGTGGCAGGGTTATACCTGAAAACTGAAACTATAGCTAAAATAAAAAATTTGCAGTGAAACTAGTGTGGTTGTAAGGTAAGCTAAAGGTAATTTTCAGAAACACCAAAACTAAAACTAAACTATAATGTCCACTGCAGATCTAACTAAAATGAAATTAGGTTGTTCAGTAAAAAAACTTTAATTTTTTTTGTGCATGAATGGGAATTTAGAAGTGGATCCTTCAGTATTTAAGGAAAGCTGGAGCCTAACTAAATCTACATACATACTATCACAGCACTGATCATAACACAAATAATTAAAACTAAACTAAAACTATTTTCAGGAAAAAAACAATATTACTTTTCTGAGCATTAAAACAAAACAAAAACTATACGTTTTTCCCTTAAACTAACTGAAACTAACTGAAATCAAAAATATAAATATAAATAGATAAATAATAAAAATAAAGCAAAAAGGTAATGAAAATTTAAAAACTGTAACAACCCTGGCTTATAGAACTCTTAAGCTTGTAACTCTTTACAATATTCACTGCACAAATCTGTCAGCTTTTATTTATTTATTTATTTATTTATTTATTTATTTATTTATTTATTTATTTATTTTCAATTCAGTCAGTTTGCAGAATAACCCCTTGTATATGGGGGGTCCCAGGTTGGCTGGCTACTTCAGTGTTGGCTGGCTGCCAACTCACTCACAGCAGTGTGGATGCTGCTTCAATGGCAGCAAATGTTTGGTTTAATGATTCTCCTTTTTTAAATTCACTTTTCTAGTTTGGTAATGTGGTCTTACACAGTAGATATACATTTATATATGACCAGTTTTACCATAAGTATGCCTTTATGTGCAGAGAAAACAAGTGCACTCTATTGTCATTAATTTGTCCAAAGCTTGTTGAAAATGCTACCATTAGTGTATAGGTCCACTGCTATCTGTAGCCAACAGCAGACTAGTAATAAACTCTCCCCTAAAGCTTCCCTTCAGCTCCTCACAAGCACAGTGCTGAGATGCTGGAATGAGTGGCTAAGCCTCTAATCCCCACAGAAATGGAAGCGTTGCAGAAAATGACATATTGTCCTGCTCATGCCTGCCGGTAAATGGTTCAGTTGCTAATTCTTTCCCATTTAGATTCAGTTCTATTCTAAATGGGGGGGGCAGGCAGCCTCTTTGACATCACATAGAAGACTGTCAGTCCACTCAAGGGTCAATCTCATCCTCTCTCTCTCTTTCTCTCTCTCTCTCCTCGTTTTCACTTGCTCTCTCTTCACCTTGAGTCAAGCACTAAACACATTTAACTTTATCAAGCCATCAATGAGTGCAGTGAGCTATTGAGCTATCACTGCCTGGCCTTCTTTTTCCAAAGTAATGCTCATTGATCTGTGTCTCTTGTTAAAAAAGCAGAGTAGCTTAATGGCACTAGTAGTTAAACCTTTGTAGGGTTCAGATTTAAATAGGAGGAGTTTTGTAGATGGAGCTGTTAAATATTTGGGAAGGGTAAGAATTGGTTTTCTGTTTAAATATATATTCAACAAAAAAATACACAGAAGCCTGAACAACTCAGTGGCGCTGGGGTGGTCAGTCCATTCTTCTGAGAACACCAGCAGCTTCTTTTCTTCCTGTTTGTCTATTTCCTATTCTCAGTTATGGCATCCTGACATCCATTATAATTTCACTTGCTGTCCACTTTTTAAAAAATGCTTACCTTGTACTTCTACACACAGGCCAATTTATTACTGAACAACTCAGTGGTTGTTCAGGTTTTTCACTTTATTACACATGGTTTCTTGCTACCATGCAGATGTACTTTATTTTTATTTCCAGTTGAGTTATTTCACCTCCATGTGAGTTGTAGGAAAAAAAGGCCACATCCATTACACATTTGTCATTATTTTTTTGGAAGTAGGCCAGCGGAAGCTTAAGGGTTGAAAGTTAGATATATACAGAAGTTGTACATAATAGTAATAAAATTGCCCATATTTGAAAATTCATATGTAGACAGAATACAGGCAGCTCTACTTTGCTTGTGCATTGGCCTTATTATCGTTCTACAGGTACTTCTAAAGCCTTAACAGGTATTTCAGACACTTGCATCAGCAGATGGTGGAAGGTAGATGTAGTTGTTTACAGGACACATACGTGTTGCTTTAAGGTTAATGTTTCACCTCACTGGTGCCAGAGGTTGGCATGGCCTCTGTGTTGCAGCTATTACTCTTTCAGCAGAAGTTGCTAACTCTGCACAGGTACACACATATGACTCAAGTGCTCAGGTCAGCTACTTTTGGGAGGCAAAAAGAGATTCTCACAGGATGTATACGTGTTGCTCTAAAGTTAATCTTTTCCCCTAGGGGTGCCAGAGCCCGACGTGACCTCTTTTCTTTGCGTTTTTTACATTAATCCTCAGAACATGGCTGTTCTCCTTCTGTCCCCACAAATAACCCAGTCTGAGGGATGTTTGCCTCATTAGCTAATGATCCCATATAAGGTCAGCAGTGCTGTGGGTGCAGTGCTGCATCTGCTGTGTGTGCATGCGTGTGGTTCCAAACATTTTTCCAACTTTGTTGATAAAAACAGAAAAAAACAGACTGAACTTACCATATATATAATATGGTATACATATGTATACACACACTATATTGCCAAAAGTATTCACTCACCCATCCAAATCATTGAATTCAGGTGTTCCTATACTTCCATGGTCACAGTTGTATAAAACCAAGCACCTAGGCATGCAGACTGCTTCTACAAACATTTGTGAAAGAATGGGTCGCTCTCAGGTGCTTACTGAATTCCAGTGTGGTATCGTGATAGGATGCCACGTGTGCAACAAGTCCAGTCGTGAAATTTCCTTGATACTAAATATTCCACAGTGAACTGTCAGTGGTATTATAACAAAGTGGAAGTGATTTGGAATGACAGCAACTCAGCCACAAAGTTGTAGGTCACATAAAATGACAGAGTGGGATCAGCAGATGCTGAGGCGCATAGTGCACAGAGGTTGTCAACTTTCTGCACAGTTAATCACTACAGACCTTCAAACTTCATGTGGCCTTCAGATTAGCTCAAGAACAGCGTAGAGAGCTTAATGGAATGGGTTTCCATGGACAAGCAGCTGCATCCAAGCCTTACATCACCGAGCGCAATGTAAAGCATTGAATGCAGTGGTGTAAAGCGCCTCCACTGGACTCTAGAGAAAGTGGGGACGTGTTCTCTGAAGTGATGAATGACGCTTCTCCTGACAATTCTATGGATGATTCTGGGTTTGTCGCTTGCCAGGACACTGGTGCTTGTCTGACTGCATTGTGCCAAGTGTAAAGTTTGGTGGAGGGGGGATTATGGTGTGTTGTTGTTTTTCAGGAGTTGGGCTCCGCCCCTTACTTCCAGTGAAAGGAATGTAACGCTTCAGCAGACCAAGAGATTTTAGACAATTTTATGCTCCCGACTTTGTGGGGACAGTTTGGGGATGGCCCCTTCCTGTTCCAACATGACTGCACACCAGTGCACAAAGCAAGGTCCATAAAGACATGGATGAGCAGGTATAGTCCTGACCTCAACCCGATTGAACAGCTTTGAGATGAATTAGAGCAGAGACTGCGAGGCCTTCTTGTCCAACATCAGAGTCTGACCTCACAAATGCGCTTCTGGAAGAATGGTCAAATATTTCCATAAACACACCCCTAAACTTTGTGGAAATCCTTCCCAGAAGAGTTGAAGCTGTTATAGCTGCAAAGGGTGGGCCAACATCATATTAAACCCTATGGATTAAGAATGGGATGTCACTCAAGTTCATATGCATATGAAGGCAGACGAGTGAATTGGCAATATAATGTGTGTGTATATACATGTATGTGTGTGTGTGTATATATATATATATATATATATATATATATATATATATATATATATATATATATATAATGTGTATGTGTGTGTGTGTGTGTGTGTGTGTGTTACAGAGGTATCGTTTTACAGCCTGTCTCATATTCACAATGTCTTTGTCCTCCCTCAGTATAAACAAGTGGAGCAGTACATGTCCTTCCACAAACTTCCGGCAGACTTCCGACAAAAAATCCATGATTACTACGAGCACCGCTACCAGGGAAAGATGTTCGATGAGGAGAGCATCCTGGAGGAGCTCAATGAGCCACTCAGAGAGGTGAGACGGAGTGTGTGTGGATGTGTGTGTGTGGGGGGGGTTAGTGTAGATGTCTGTGTGTAAACATCCATGGAAAAACAGCCCCTCGAGGCCCCTACAGTTGCCCCTGTTCTCTTCTCACTTTCCAAAACAATAAAGGGATGCTGACAACCAAATGTGTTGTGCTGTACGAGGCAATCCTTTTGAAAGAGCAGCACATGTCTTACTCTGTGTGCTGTGGCATCATTCATTCTATTGTATGCCTGGATATAGACCAAAGGATCAGTACATGAGCTGCAGTGGATTGTTGTGCCCTAATTATTATATTTATCCAGAAAGCTTACATGTATATGCACAAAGAGGTGGATGACTGGTCCTCACAGCTCACAACTTTTGTTTTATCCCTATGTGTCATGAGGTTGGGACCAGTTTGAGAACCACTGACCTAAGGTCACCTTGTGCAGTGACAACAAAAGTGGAACAAAGCACCCCCCGCCCTCCCTCTTTGTGCTGTTGAGCAGTGGAATTATGATGGAACACCATCTAACACCTTTGAGATGAGTTGGAGTTTATGGTGTTCTGATGTTGCAGAACTGATCATCTTACATCAGTACCTGACCTCACTAATGCTCTTTTAGGTGAAGGCTATCAAATCCTCACAGCAATGTTCCATTATCTAGGGGGTCAAACTCCCTATTACCCTTTATTAACTGAAGAAAAAGATGAGCAAGTGTCTTGTACACATACTGCATATACTGTATGTATACACGTATTTGTGATAGTGCTATCTTGAGAATGATGCTAAAGGCCACATATCTTGTTGAGAGCACTCATCAGCACTCAAGCCTTTCAGTTGTTTAAACCACCTTTGGGCAAAAACAGCAAAAGTGCTTTTAACAATAGTTTGGGGAGAAAACAAACTGTCAGATCATTATCAAGGGCAAACCTGCTCTTCATACCAAGGAGGACACGTGTCACGTGAACAAGTGTCATTTGGATATTGGCAAACAGTTGTTTTATGTTGAAACCATAGTCTGGCAGAAGATCAGTTACTCACAATGTTGTGGATCAGGCAAGACAAACCTGGTTCTTTAGTTTATACTTGGGTTATGATGGTAATGAAGCTAACAGAGAATGGAAGCTTATAGCCACCAGCAAAGTCATGCAGGTATACTTTCCTACTTAACTGAAAAGTAACAGAACAATCAAACTACACATGGAAAATTTGAAAAGAAGTAGAGATGGCATGATACCACTTTTTAAATATCGAGACAATGTCCTTCCCAGGATTTTGTTCCAACAGGCTGGCTTCTCTAGTTAGATCACACCACCAGCAGAGCTGTCCAGCCTGTTGGAACAAAATCCTGGGAAGGATTTATACTTTCTGGACCTGGATTTGACACCTCTGTCAGGGAATCTTTAGGCACCTCATGATTCAATTTGATTACGATTCAGAGGGCTGTGATGCGATTATTAAACGATTATCGATCGGTAGTTGTAAACCAAAGTATTTGTAATGATCCATAATGCATTTCCTTCCAATATCTTTTATTAATAAATCAAATGGAAGTGATCTAGAAGGCTCTCCTTCACTGCTCTTGTTTGAGACGCTGCTGCAACAAATCTGCGATACAATGTCGCACACATCACGGCCATCCTACCCATTATTATTTTAATTCCGTGATTTTATAACTTTGGTTTTGGTCTCATTGTAGAGAGTCCGTGGTCGCTGTATCAGTAAAATATTTTCGAGGCTGGACGCTGAATCTTGGCTTCAAAACGTGCAACAAAGTGCAAAAGCCCTGGTTCTCAAAGACTGAGAAGACTGCAGGTCACATAAGTCTCGCCTTGCCGGTAGCCACGAAAAGGCAAAGAGATTTAAGAAGAACATTTTGAAATGGACTTATTCGCATTTATAAGCGGCGCAGTTGGTTTCCTGGTACGTTAAATCTGCAACAAGACACTGTCCAACACTAAAAAATTGAGAAGATGAAGTCGCTTCTCTTTCGAATTTCCCCGTTCCACCTTAAATGGTGTAGCAGTTACATTCGGCGCTGCAGGCAGAAATTAAGGTGGAATGGAAAAATTCAAACAAGAAGCTGGAGAATGAGAAGCAATTTCAGGCTCATGAAACAGCCGAACGATTATAGACGTTTTGCAATAAGCTGCTCTACTTCTGAGGAAAGGTTTCCTGATGGAAAGGGCAGGAAAGTGGCTAAAGCTGAGCTAAAGCTTAAAGCAGAGTTTTGTTTATATTTTTAGCCTATACTAGGACATTAGCACACAGTGAGACATACTAGACATTAAATGTTGTGGCTCCCAATGTGGTTTGATTTTTATTGAAAGGACAAAATGGCTCTTCTTAACATTTGGGGTTGTGACTCCTGACCGATCCTAGCTTTAATGACTCCCCCTCTAGTGCATGCACTTCGTGTAAACATGTGGACGTTACGGACTGCACTCAGGATTTCTTAGGTTATTTCTATAATAACACAACAGGATCTAAAGTCAAACGAAGACTCACCGCAATGGTTTAGAAATGATTGTTGTTGTTGTTGTTGCAGTACTTGAGAGCTGGTGGAACTGAATGCTGTTCAGTTATAACGATAAGTATTAGGACGTACTAAACACAGCTTTAAACCTCTGTCTGGATCAATAAAGTTCACATCTGATGACCAATTGTAATGGTAGTAATTTAAGATTAATTTTGGTTGAAAAGTCAGCAGTTTTTCCATAAAGGTGTATTATGAACCTGTCAAAATGATGCCCCTCATATCTCTGAGGATGCATTATAACTGTAACGATTAGCTTTTTCTGCTGACTTCTGGTTCATAGATTACAGCATATAAAGCATATGTCTCTAAATTCAACAGGGGGGACTTTCCGGGGGGGGGGGGGGGGGTTAGAATTTTAGCAGCATTATTTTGACACCAGCAGAAATATATTTCTTTATTAATTATTGTTATTATAAATATACTCAGAGAACCCTGACAAATATAATTTAGTAATGTTTTAGCCTAAAATATATTTCTAAGTTTACTTTGCATACTCTTTCAGTGTTTTCATATTGTGTTTACACAGTTTACACAGCTTCACACAGTGCTTTAAAACATCATGATCATGAATGATTTCACTTGTAACATTTAAAAATGAATACTAATCTATTATCTGTCTGTATGTCTTTTACGTACCATTATCTTACATGTGTTTGTGTGTGTGTGTGTGTATGTGTGTATATATGTGTGTGTGTGTGTATGTATATATATATATTTATATATATGTGTGTATATATATATATATATATATATATATATATATATATATATATATATATATATATATTTGAGTTTGACTGTAAATGAAACGATACAATTAATCAGTTCATGTCTTCTTCATAACACAAATCTCTCAGGTCATCTAATAAAACATCATGCCATGTGACAACATAAACACAAATGTTATCGTTGTTGATAAATAGGGGTGTTTAGTCAATCTCAGAATAACAGAAGTATAAAACTGTTTCAGATACTTGTTTCCATTATTACTGTTTGCTACTCGTTTAAACTAGTAGGCCTAGAGGTACTCTTACCAGTTTTTTGAAGGAGCTTCTTATATCGTCCACACCCTTGATAAAGGAAATAGTCTTGTCTCTCAGGATGCATTCGGCAAACTGTGAAACAAAAACATAATGAATTTTTTATTGCGACTGAGAATTAGGTTTTGTTCACTGAGGAAATCAATGTTATGCACTGCACATTCTGACACCAAAAACCATGTGTTTTAAAATAAAACTTGATGGTATAGAACTGAGGTGCAAATTTGGTCTGACATGTTGGGGGATTCAATGTCAAGAGGCTATAGCTTACATCCAATAAAATATTCAAACATAAAACCGAGTAAGCAAATCATGCTTTTTATGTCAGTATTTAAACACAAAAAAATGTTATTCATGAGAATATTATACATATTTATTACATATGGTACATTTTTGCTGCTTATTAAAATAGGCAATTCTATTAGGTCCATCTGCATCCATCTGCATGATGCCCCAATAATGATGAAGGATAAAGGAAGGACTGATAATGAATGTTAGAGCATAATTCCCCCAAGAAACGTGCATGTGTATATATATATATATATAAAATATGTGTGTGTGTCTGTGTGTGCAAACGTAAAGTACGTAAAAGATATAGACATACAGACAGATTGACTAATAGATCAGTATTTAATGTCACCTTTTTTAAAAATGTTACAATTAATGTCATTCATGATCATGATGTTTCAAAGCTCTATGTGAGGCTAAACAAATACAATATGAAAACACAGAAAGAGTATGGAAAGTAAACTAAAATATTACAAAATTATATTTTTCAGGCTTAGAGTATATTTATAATAACAATAATTAATAATGAAATAAAATTCTATACCTAGAACCTTGAGTAAAATGCATTTCAGGACACAATCTACAGCCCAGGACATGCTAGCGAAATAAAGGAGATGTCATTCAGACCTTGCAGTGCTGAGATCAGAGGGGGAATATAATTTCTGCTGGTGTCAAGATAACGGTGCCAAAATTCTACACCCCCCACCGGTAAACTGTTGAATTTAGAGACATATGCTTTATATGCTGTAATCTATGAACCAGAAGTCAGCAGAAAAAGTTAATCATTACAGTTATAATGCATCCTCAGAGATATGAGGGGCATCATTTTGACAGGTTCATAATACACCTTTATGGAAAAACTGCTGACTTTTTAACCAAAATTAATCTTAAATTACTACCATTACAATTGTAATTACTACAATTTTTAATTATAGGCAACTCTTTTATGCAGTAATGTATTCTAATTTGTGCATTTGTCCTAGCTATGAAAGCAATGAAAGTCTTGTTGCTGAATAATGACGAGAAAAAAAGTCAGCTAATACTGCAACTCATCAGATGTGAACTTTATTGCTCCAGACAGAGGTTTAAAGCTGTGTTTAGTATGTCCTAATACTTATCGTTATAACTGAAAGGCATTTAGTTCTACCAGCTCTCAAGTACTGCAACAACAACAACAATCATTTCTAAACCATTGTGGTTACGAGTCTTTGTTTGACTTTAGATCCTGTTGTGTTGTTTGCTGTGAAAATTAAAGATAAATTAAAGAAGTTATTTACACACAGAAATAACCTAAGAAATCCTGAGTGCAGTCCGTAACGTCCACATATTTACATGAAGTGCGTACACGAGAGGGGGAGTCGGAATCTTCTGGGGAGTCGTAATTCGGGACAATACCGGCCGTATTTCTCCCTCCTCCAGTTCTGTTTTTGTTATGTGCACTTCCGCACTTCAGAGTTCTGCCTATTACGTTCCGTCAACATTACGGTGTAAATTAAATATTTAGAAAATCTATTTTTAACATTTACGAATCGATTCAGGATCGTTCACATCCGCATTGTGATGCATCTAGGAATCGAGTTTTTCCCGTACCCCTAGTGGAACACATTGTAAATTTGCCAAATCATTGCTTTCAGATGAGCATCTAAAAGTAGGCTATAATGCTCAAACGTCTTTAACACTCTACCACCCCACAGTTAACAACATATCACATAATGTGAAGGTGCTTTTTCAGGCTAGATTTGTTACAGAATACAATCAGTTGCATTCATTTCAATTTACAGTTCAGCATTTTCAGCATCGGATCAATTCCATCTCTAAAAAAGAAAGCCAGATGTCCCCAAACATTTGATGGACAGATTTGTAATATTCATATATCTCTTTTTATAATGTAGTAGCCTACCATATTTTAAAATGTTTCACAAAGTAGGTTTTTCAGTGCTCTTTGTTTGACCTTCTAGTGTAAATGGTAAATGCTAAACTCCCTCTGGTATGTTTGCCCTCTTTCAGGAAATAGTGAACTTCAACTGCCGGAAGCTGGTGGCCTCCATGCCTCTGTTTGCCAACGCTGAGCCCAACTTTGTGACAGCCATGCTGACTAAGTTGCGCTTTGAGGTTTTCCAGCCCAGAGATTACATCATCCGCGAGGGCACCATCGGCAAGAAGATGTACTTCATCCAGCACGGTGTGGTCAACGTCCTCACCAAAGGAACAGTGGGAATGAAGCTTTCCGATGGCTCTTATTTTGGAGGTGCGGTCTCTTGTTGCCAGAGAAATTAACCTGTTTTCATAACTGCCTAAATTAGGTTCAAATTAAACTGTCACATCCCTTAATTAAAGTGCCCAAATTCTAATTAAACCCCTGCGATGCTGGAAACATGATTTAAGGTGGTTTGCGTGACCTTCTCGCTTTTCACAGGATGGAATTAAGGCAGAGTTAAATGAGTTGGATATTTGAGTGCGTGTTCTTGGGGACCCTCACTGCCATTCCTTCAGACGTTAAAGTGCAATAACTTGGCTCCAGTCCTCTCTGTCACTTTTGATAGTGACAAGCATAATTTCCCTGAGACAAGCCAAGCTCCGCTGACATGTTCGCATGATAATTATAGCTCTGTTATTTGGAGAGCAGTGATGAGTTTATTGTACAGTAAATGGCAAAATATCCAGCCTGTTTCGTGCTCGAGCCTTCCACCCACAAACCCTGGGGCTCGGCTAAAAGAGAGATTGCATGGGAGTACCGGTGACATGCTGTAATCTGATGCCTCAGACAGATGCCAAAGCCAGAACGCCAGGGTTTTTTAGGAACCTCTGTGAGAATCAGGTGATAGTGAAAAAAGCAGGTTGATTTTGTAATTCTCAGAATGAGTCTTTTGCAGATTTACTCTCATTGTCTGGTCATGCGACAGCCATTATATATCCATAATTACCATCTACCGAGACTCTGAGCCCCTGCTCAAACCTCCAAAATGTATATTTTCATTTCCCCGATTCATTGTCAGAAGCACTGTTTGCAAGCACTGTTTGAAACAGCCAGAGGTAGTCCATGCTTTCTTGAATCTGGCTGGAATCAACCAGAAGTGCACAGCACAAAATTTGATCTGAGTAAGTGAAAACATCTTAAGTGTAGTCAGTATATCTAATATTACTTCGTTAAGAGATTGTTGTAAGAATATTATAAGATTATTTAGGCTATGTATTACACACTTTTACTTCTTTTGAGAAATTTTATCTTATGAAAGTGTCTTATTCAATTGCCAAATAATTATACTTCAGTCAGCAATTCCCTATTGCTAACTTGAGAAACCAGTTAGCTAACTAGCTAAACAGCTACTGTGTTCTTTTACCGTTTTCTTTTTATTTTGTTGTATTAGAATAACAAGATCTTTATTACACCTAGCTGATGGCATGTTCTACTACAAGCACCTGTTAGCTAGCTATTTTAGTCAGTGTAAGCTAATATTCAAGTTAAACTAATGGGCTCAGCAGACAGCTGCCTGGCAAACTAATCTTCGCTAAACAACTAGCTGGTTTATGCTGGTCTAGTGCTGGTCTGGCCACCAATACAATATTATAATACAATAATACCATCATCCAAAACAATGCTGGTTTCACTCATCTCGCTGGTTTTTCTAGCAAGGAGCTCTTTATTAATCCTAAACATGTAGCTCATATGGCCTATTATAAGCTCCTGTTAGCTGACTAATTTAGCTAATGTAAGTGAACAATAAAGGAAACATCAAATAACTTAAATTATTGACCTTACACAACTTATTTAGTCTCCTCTTATCTGAATTATTTCAGTATTTTTTTTATTAAATAAGTATTATTATTAAATAAGACGTTTCCTTGTATTCAAATGGATTATCTTTACAGTAGCAGTGCTTTTACTTAAGTAGGGATTTAAATCTTTCCAGCTCTGAATTAACTATAAGGATATACATGCTGGTTGATAGGACAGATGTGGTTTCTGTTCCTGGTGTTGAAGACGAATGTGATATTTTGATAATTTTTCCCCCAAAATGATGGCAAGTACTGCACTGGAACTCAGGTTCAATAGCTGAGAATCTGCTGAAAGATCTGGAGACAGTGTTGCTTTTTCTGACTTGTAGAAGTTGTGTGCGGTGAGCGTGTTCAGCGTCGCCGAGGAGTGCAAGACAATCCCGCTGCGCCTTTAAAATTCTGATGACTCAGCATTCTGCAGCCGCAGTGGGCAGGCAGGAACAGGAGCGTGACCTTGGAAAGGTCGCGAATGAACAGATGCCTTCTGTAGCTGGAGTTAAAAGGGTGGTAGAAAGGCCTCCCCTGGGGGGTTCAGCGCGACAGATATTGAGCAGGATCATGGGAGAAATATCAGTAGCAGCAGAAGCACAGCATTCGTTTCCCTTTCAAGGCGTGCTAGCTGTCTCAGGGGCTATGCAAAATAGCAATAGGACAGAAACTGGTTGCAAGTCAGGATGTTTGTTTATGTGTGTGGGTATGTAGCTCTTTGCAGGGACTAAACCCTAGGATGCTGGAAAACAATATGTTTTATGGGAATATTTGGACAGTCTCAATGAAGGAAACTGTTTTTTTCTTTAAAACATACAGCTGTTATTTAGTAGAATAGTTTGGTGAAATATTTCCAAATTTATCCAGTGGAAGCTTTCTACCAGATGGAGTGTGTCTGTGGGAATTTTTGCCCATTCATCCAGAAGCGCATTTGTGATGTCAGACACTGATGTTGGATGAGAGAGCCTGGCTTGCAATCTCTGTTCTAGTTCATCCCAAAGGTGCTCTATCACATTGAGGTCAGGGTTCTGTGCAGGCCAGTCAAATTCTTTCATGCCAAACTCACCCAGCCAAGAATTTATGGACCTTGCTTTGTGCACTGGGGCACAGTCATGCTGGAACAGAAAAGGACCATCCCCAAACTGTTCCCACAAATTTGGGAGCATGCAGTTGTCCAAAATTTTTTGGTCTGCTGAAGCTTTAAGAGTTCCCTTCACTGGATCTAAGAGGTTTAGGCCAACCCCTGAAAAGCAACCCCATAGCATTATCCCTCCTCCACCAAACTATACCGTTGGGACACTGCAGTCAGTCAGGTAAGGTTTTCCTGGCATTTGTCCAACAGACTGCCAGATCGAGAAGCGTGATTTTTTTTTTTACTCCACAGAATGTTTCCACTACTCCAGAGTCTAGTGTTGACATGCTTTACTCCAACCCTTGTGCTCCTTCTTTCTTTCTTTCTTTCTTTCTTTCTTTCTTTCTTTCTTTCTTTCTGTCCTGCAAACACTGTATTAAGTTGAGGAAATGTAAATGTAGTTATACAGAAGTCAGGAGAGGCGCCACAGAAAAACAGCTATACATACTTGTGTGTGTGTGTGTATTTGTGTATTTGTGCCTGCATGTTCATGTTTGGGCATTCATTTGTGTGCCCATTTCTGATTGAGGTGATATATTGCCTCTTGACTTGATGAATGAGACCCAACAGTGAGTGGTCTGGAATGACGGGGTGGTCTATAATTAGCTGTGGCCTCCCGGAAGGAGGATATTAGAGTTTGCGTCTGCTGATCCAGAACTGATTCAGAGCACAAGCTGTGAGCCAGCTCTGATTGATGGCGGTTTCTGCTTATGCAGTGACCAATGTTTTTAATGCACGATAGCTGTTCTAGAACATTCACACTCAACATCTGTCACTCAAGTGAGGAGATCAGTAGCAAAACTTGATCACTGCAAAGAAAGAGCAGGAGGATTCATCTTAGTAGTAGCTGTTAAGGGACCTTATGTACTAGCTGTAATGTCAGAGTAAGTGAAGGAGTATATGTCACTCTTGGATACAATCAAATGCAGAATATTTGCCTTAAATGGATAAAAAATCATGATGGCCTGCTACTACTGCTTGTGCAAAGTACTCTCTCAAAAGCAAGGTCTTGAAAGGTTTTTTAGTAAAAAATGGTTCTATAAAGAGCCATGAACACTCAAAGAACCCTTTGCACGATTAAAGGGTTTTTCTGTTTTTCTGCATCATGAATGCGTTGTTCAGATGGATGTAGAATGTGCTGTAGATGGTTCTACATAGAACCTTTTTGAAAAGGATTCTATATAGCACCCAAAAGGGTTCTTGTCAAGATTGTAACAATAGAAGAACCTTTTGGGTGCTACATAGAACCCTTTTCAAAAAAGTACGATATAGAACCATGTACAACACATTCTTAAGAACCTTTTTATGATGCAAAGAACCCTTTAATCTTGCAAAGGGTTCTTTGAGCGTTTATGGTTAATAAGAATGTGCTGTAGATGGTTCTATATAGAACCTTTCTGAAAATAGTTTTATATAACACCCAAAAGGGTTCTTCTGTTGTTACAATTTTGACATGAACCCTTTTGTGTGCTGTATAGAACCCTTTTCAAAAGGGTTCTATACAGCATACAATCTATTTAGATACTGGTATCTATTTTTACCAGTAGGACTGGTCGCAAATTTTAAATACTCAAGTGTTTTTTTATTAAACGTATTTGTTTCAATATTAAGTAGCCTTAGTTTGGACAATTGTAGCCAAAACGATAATTAACAATACAGTTAATCAGCAAAGGCCTTTAGATGAACCATTTACTGTTAATGTGTGGAAAATGTTAAAAATAAATAAATCATGGCTGGTTTAGTTTAATACATCATACATTAGTGCCTCACATCCACACCTTAACTAAAAATGGACCACCTTATCAGACAATAAGAAAACTGCAATAAGAGGCTCATGTATCATGGAGACAAGGCGAGTTTAAGTATAGTAGTGATCTTCAGAGAAAAAATAGTATTGTGTAAATGTTGCTCTTCCTCAAAAGGCTTAATGGCAATTCTCCTAAAATTCCTTAGAAATAGCTTTAGATAAAAATGATACATTAGACACAGGAGAGATAAATGAGTTTAGCCACAGATAAAGATGAGTGTCATTATCTATAAATCAGCTCTTTGCTGAGGCGAAATACCTGAGCAGGAGACATAAGCAAAGCCTCCTTTGTCTTTCAATCTGATCTCATTGTTGTCTAGGAGAAACTACAGAGATATCAAGGAAATCTCTTTTTAGAATTTAGAATCTTTCCAATGGGATGCCACTTTATAGGCTACATGCTGAATCCAGATCAGACATGATACATCAGTGAAATCATAGAAGTGTATGTGAAGTAAAAGAGAACATATGGCCAATGTACACTGCCTTCGGGGACTCAGCACATAACTGCTTCAAACGGGAATATAAATGCTTTTTCCTCCTTTTCTTTTTAAGTGAGCGCTCAACAAAACCACACTCACAAGTTTTTACCATTGTTGGTGACAAGCTTCCATGGACTGTTAGTAAAGTGCAGTAGCTGCTCTGCAACTGCTATGCCACCAAGACAAGTGGCATAGTGCCAAATTGTGGGGGTCCTCTGAAAGATCGAGGGTAAAGGGCCTTGGGAACATCATTGTAACATGCAGCCTCGAGTGGTTTATTTGTTTTATATTACTTTTAAGTTAAAAAAAAAAAACAGTACGCCCATTTCTTCTTACGTTTTTAAGAAATTTAGAAAGCTTTGGTCTTGTGTTAAAAAATCTTTTTAGGCTAAATTAATTTAGCCTTTTTGTGCATTGCTGACACATTTTTGTTTGCTCTTTTCAAACTGGACAAATATGTGCTCCATCCTCTCAAAAAGGCTAAAAGGTGTGATTGAAAAGATGAGAGTTATTGTGTTGTGTTTTGATGAATGTCTAGTGTCTAGCAGAGCTGGTGTGACTGAAACAGTGATTAAAATGGAAGCAAACCTGTTTGTCAGCTGGATGACCAAAAAACATCCTGATATTATTGTTTTAAGGGTAATTTTGACACTGACTAATTGAGTAGTTGTTTGAAAATACCAATAAGTATTCAAAGCTTCTAAAATGCTGTTTGTGCCAGGCCTATTTGTATATAACAATACACTGTAAGTTCCCTATTGCAGAAAATTATGAATGATCAATCAAATTAGCAAGCAAAAAATGGTTAGTCGATAGGAGATCAAACTGCTGTGCATGGATTCATTTCAACTTTACAGAGTGGTAATGAGATCGTAAAACTCCACTGGACTCTGCAGACGTCTAAATCATGCAGTCTATTTAACTGACAGCTATGGCTAGACTTCTTAGCATCTATCTTTCATGCCTCCATACTGTGTTCATTTTCAGTTTTAAGGACTTTAGGAACATCTGAAAAGTGCCATAAAAATGTACAAATGTGTGGTGTTATGTAAAATAACACAGGGACAGATGCAAGTCATGTTTATCTGTGTTGTGCATCGCTCCCTGCGGCAGAAATCTGTTTGTTGACACGGGGTCGGCGAACGGCAAGTGTTCAGGCAGAGACGTACTGCCGCCTCTACTCACTCTCAGTGGACCACTTTAACGAGGTGCTGGAGGAGTACCCCATGATGAGGAGAGCTTTCGAGACCGTTGCCATTGACAGGCTTGACCGTATAGGTAAGAACACCAACTCTGTCAGATTTGTCTATATTCCAGCAAAAAGTAGATTATCACTTAGTTTTCTTGTTCATATAAATTCTTCTTTATGCAGTTGTGTCATGTAACAACATGAAATTCTATTATAACTGTGACCAGCGTGAGGTTAAAACTACTGAAAAGTACAGCTACAGTTGCAAATATCTTCTAATCTGTATTTAATCATCTAATTTGTATTTACATGGGGCCCTTGGCTCACAGGCACCCTAGACAGCTGCCTGCCTTTGCCTAGTGCAAGAAACACCCCTGGAACTAACAAGTAATGAAAGCTTATACCCAACCAATTAGCACTGTGCAAACTGTATGTCTACATTACATATACTTGACTCAAACCGTATTGAGGTGTAAAGTAATCTGAAATAGACTTGCTTATGTATTTTCCAACACTGTAAACATGCATGTATATATCATACAATGTCACACAGGCAAGTCTGTTTGAGATTAATGGACAACTCAACACAAAACACAGAGGGGAATTCCACCAAAAGAACAAGATGTCTTAAGAGTTAAAGGCCTCCTAAAGCTACATCACAGAACGTGATTACATAAAATGATTACACATATCATGTCTGATGCATGTGATATTGTTTTATAATAGTTTTGAGATTAAGTTTTGGCCTGAAACATTAGTAATTGAGAAATACATGCAAGGCATCGTGAGGCAAAAAGTTCCCAAAGAAATATATATATTTTCCACTATTTTACCATTATCAATATTATATGTGAAATTCAGAAAAATCCCAGAGGAAAGAAGTATTTAAAATGAGATCTATTCTTGATCTCATGTACGTCTTCTAGATGTGGTTAGGTCCAGTTTAAAATTAGAGTGGGACTTAAGCCATTTTCTCATATTTCTGAAATTTGGCTCCTGAGAAATAACCCTCAGATTTTCTCACTTTGGTCAAAATAGTGTCACACATGTGGCTTAACTCTTGTGTGTCTCACTCATTTCACCCTCAGTCTCAGCTGAATAATATTTCCATAAGAAAAGTGTAAGATCTCATCGACATCTTTCAGTGCAAAAGGTGAACTCATGTTTTTCTCATTCAGCATCACAACTTCTCACAGTGAAATGCTATTGTTGATCTCCTCTTTTGTCCTAAGGGAGGTTCAGGAGAAACAATTCAGAAATCAATGATCCTTCATTAATATACTATTGAGATTTGCTTTATTTTTCTGAGACAATCTTAAGAACGATTTTTCCCCCTGGGACACATGTAGCTTCACTGGTGGTTTTGGATAGTAAATAAAATGTCTATATCTGTGTTGTAGACATCATGACCCCTGGTTCTTATCACCACCACTGTAGAAAAGGAGTTGTTAAGCTTCTTTTTAGCACACTATTTCAAATCAGATCACTCTGAATTACTAATTAGTTTGTCATTTGCTTGATTTGAATTGGTGTACATAAGCATCCTTTACTTGTTAGTTACATTAGCCTTATAGCTCTGAAGGAAACAAACTTTGGACACCGGATGTCTACACTGATCAACTAGATTTGGAGTAAGGGGATTTAATTTTTAACTGAACTACCTTTTTAATGTGCTAATCATGTACTGATTTCTTTTCCACGCTTGGTACTACTGAAGCACTTCAGCTGTTATCATTAAGGTGTGAATTTCAGTCTCCAACCTAAGTGGCATTCCAGGACTAGGCCTAACTAACATATGCACTGTGCCAACAGAATTGCTAACTTCTCCCTTCCCCAACAGGTAAGAAGAACTCTATTCTAATGCACAAAGTGCAGCACGACCTCAATTCGGGTGTCTTCAACAACCGTGAGAATGAGATGATCCAGGAGATTGTCAAGTATGACCGCGAGATGGTGAAGCTTGTGGACCTGCAGCGCCCGAGAGCCATGTCCATGACGCCTTCCATCCCCGGAGGCATCTTTGCCCCTCCTGGTCAATCCCAGGGTGCCTCTGCCATCGCCACCCTCCAGCAAGCCGTAGCCATGAGCTTTTGCCCCCAGATGGCCAGCCCTCTGGTGGGGCAGGGTGCGTTGCAGTCCCCGCGAATGGTCAGACGCTTCCAGGCCATCCAAAACCTTTCCAGCCCTGTGTCCATCTCTCCCATGCAGTCACAGCCGATTCCCGGGGGAGCCTATGCTGCTGCGGCTACTTCCAGCCCGCCAGTGCAGAGCCCATTAGCAGCAATGGGTGGCCGGACATTCCAATATGGCTGCAGCCCAATGGGTGGGCGCACGGGATCTCAACTGTCCCTTATCCAGCAACATGTGCCCAGTCCTACGCGGGCCACCCCGCAGAAGAGTGCCCACTCCTTGCAGCATGGGGGCAGCTTGACCCAGGATGCACGGGCCTTGTCGGCTTCCCAACCTTCTCTGCCCCAGGATGGCCCACCAGCTGTAGGCCCCAGCCCACCACCATCAACCCATGTATCCTCTACATCCATTGGTCCACCACAAGCCCCTCACCCTGCCATTCCTGGGCCTTCTGGAGTTAGAAGTGCTGTGCCTCAAAGAATGGCACTGCCCCCCCAGACATCAGCAGCAGGACCTGCTTACCCCTCCACTCCACAACCTGTGGGTACCCCTTCGGTGGCCGGTGGAGCAGCTATTGCAGGACAAGGTCATCTTGACCCAATAGTGCACAAGAAAGATTCAATAGTTAGTCTCCCAGAAACAGACTCCGCTAGATCCAGGCTGTCCTCGAACCTCTGACCGGAACATGCACTATTGGCACTATTGTGAGTCACAATGAATTCTGTTCCCCGGGTTCTATCGATGCGATATTTCTGTTCGCTTCTAACAGCCTTCAGTGAAGGAGGCAGAATCTGAGCTTTGTAACTGATGAGAAGGGGGATTAATCAGACAGATGTACTACTACTAGATATAACGTCGCTACTGTAACTAGGTTGAAGCAAGTAGGGTGTTTCTAGTCGACCCACTTGCATAGTTAGTCACTTTCGCATTCAGCTAATAAAAATGCCCCCTTGCTGTCTTTGTTATGAAGAGGGATGGGGTGGAAATTCTGTTGCATACTCTGTAGAGTCCATACAATGCAATCTGGCCTGAGCTGGGACTTAAGTTTAAAAAAAAAATAAAAAATCAGGGACTTGCATCAGATGACAATGATGAAATTTTATGCTTTGCAAAAGTGTTTTGAGTGTCCTTTTTTTCTGTATAAGCTATAATTGTAGCAAACTAATTAACTGTCCATATTCTTGTAAAATATCCATGAAAATAGTATTACAGACCGCGGGTCGATCTTACATCGATATGTAAATAGGATAAATGAGGAAAAAAACCCAGTAAATATCTTCATTGTATTTACTCAAAAACCAAAGTTGAGCTTGAACACAAAGTTTGGTTGTGTCTGTGTCAACTGAGAAAAAAGAAACGCCATTTATTTAACTGCCTTGATTCCGAGTTTAGAAGCCATATACATGGTTTGTGTGTGTCTATGTGGGAGCACAGGAGCATGTAAGCCTGTTATTCATTGATCTGTTTTCTCAAGAGAGTGCAAAGCTACTGTAGTGTTTTTTTTAAGTGTTTTGCTGGGCATTTTTGATGGATGTGTGCACAATGGCTAAGGCAATACTCGGCAGACTCTGGGCTGCACTGAAAGTTTTTACTGATGAAGACCAATGACTCTGTCACTGGTAGCAGAGGAACCAAAAGAATCGAAATCTCTGAAACAAGACTCAACTCGTGCTAGGTTTTTTTTTTTTTTGGATCCAAGTTGATCGTTTCATGCAATATGATTCTGCAATACGCTAACCCTGCTTATTGTCTGAATTTTTAATGTTGCAATGCGAATACTTTATTCTGTAGGTAATGAGGTACAGTTATGAGAGGGACAAACTTTGTGTATAATGAGTTTTGCTTCAGGCATAACTTTCTCCATTTTACACTAGCACTGAAATATACTGACATTACAGAGTGAACTGGGGTTTTCCTGCAAAGTTGTTGTTGGTGGTATTTAAATTTGTGGCATTTCTAGACATCTTAAAGTGCTGCACTAATACACTTGATTCAATTTAGGCTGAACTGATTGTTGTTTCTTTTTATATTTTCCTATTTGTAGCCTAATTTACCTGCAAAAAGTCAAATACTTGTGTTTTGTTGTGGCATTCAATTGCATTGACTTAAAAAATAACCAATTATTTGTGCAATTTAACCAGTATTTACAATGCTCTGCACTTTAATGAAACCTCCAAGGTAGGTCTTACCATGTTTATCTGGCCAATGTAAGGGTTGTTGTGGATGTTGACCACATCGGTTGTTTTGGTCATTGGCTGAAACATCACTGTTGTCTTGATTTAAAGATGTTTCACCTCAACAGTACGTAGTCGCTTGTTTCATAGTTAACCGCTGCAGTTTTTCTTTTCACTTAAACTTGGATTGACAGCTGTATATATGATATTGTAAATCAACATGTGAATCTGAATAGCAATGTTAGCTAGGGGAGGGACTTAGTACTCAAGAAAAAGAAAACTGAACTCAGATGGCAATAGGTGCGTACTTAGTTTCTGAATGTATGCCAATTGGCGTTTTATGACAGCAAAATGAATATCAATTACTGCCATGTAAATAGGATCATATTAAGTAATGCAAAACAGAACGCGTGTGTGTTTTTCTGAGTGTTTATTGTGGTGATCAACTCTTGATTATGCTAATTAGATACTTCTCAAATTTTTTTATTTTTTTTAAATGTCTGGTGTTGTTACCACTATCCCCCACTGGAGACTGGGTCTTAGGTTTGAAAGTACATGAAGATGTTATACAATAAAGCACACAGTATCCCCATGAGCGCCCTCTAGAGGGCAAGTATATCGCCACATTCCTAACAACCATACCGAGTTGACCTGTGGTGGGTTTTACGATTTGATGACATGGATATAGGCAGCTTAATGAGTGTGGTAAATCAGCACTGTAAACATTTCTGCTATTCAATTCTAAGACTAAGATAATAACTTGTGTTTATATATCCCTTTATTACAGCATTTTCTTTTACATTTTAGTAATTAATTTCATTTACATTGGTAAGTGTAACACTGTTGTCGACTGGGCTGTCTTTCACCAGGGGTTTTGCATTAGCGCCATAACGTACAATAAGCATCTGTACAACCAAATAAATGTCCATTTCTGGTCCTCCTGAGCTGGCATTGCCATTTACCAGCAGTAATGTGATCACATGATCAAATAAATCCTAGGAAAAAAAAAAAAGCATGAGATAGAGTGACTGTCCAGCTGGGCTCCATGTAACTTGATTCCTGATTTGTTATACTATCGCTTGTCTTTAATTACACAAGCATAATACATTCTGTGCTGTCCTTTTTTTGCCTGTACGGTGCAGCTTTCTGTTTTGTTACAGTTCTACTTCCTATTGTCAGAAGTGCACAATAATGCATTTGTTTCTATTTTATCATTGTGTCTACAGTAGATCCCCAGCCTACTGACAGCTGTATTGTGAGTGAGATGAACCAAATGAATGAATACCTGCTGTATGTATATCACTGCGGTTAAACTGCAAATTATTGGAACTGTTTATTTTTGTTACCATGCACATATGATAGAGTTATAGCCCTATTTAAGCTGCTATTTTGGCTCTACAAGACTTGGGAGGTTTGTGTGAAAGGTGGTCATATGAAACCCCCCCCACCCCAACACACACACACACACACACTCCACCCCTTACTTAAAGGAATGCTACATGCCGAATTCCAAGGCTGGCTTTACATGGGGAAACTTTGCAGGTTACAACTTGTAGCATGTAACACATTCAGTTATCCAGATAGAAAGCATATATCAGTCCACTGACTTGGTATGGAGGGCACCCCGCTAATGGTATGCCACTGCTGGTCCACCCACAGACTACCCAGATTATTGTCCTGCATACATGACTAGTCTAACTAGTTTTTATTCCCCTCAAACAGATTTTAAATGCTCCTAGCCTTTTATTTTGGAAAATAATATATGAAAAATATTACAATTGCTAGAAAAAAAAAAACTATGCCTGTTTTTAAAATAATCATGATATTGCTGTTAAAATTTTTTGTTAAAGTTATTTACAAAGGATAAGGACAGAAAACGAGTAAATTGGACTGTGAGTAGAAAATGAGTAATGAAAAAGTACCATTTTGCCCACTTGGCTGTCCAGAAAACACTAAGCTAAAAGCCAGTGGGCTGCTAGCCTTGCTGTCAGTGGGCCAACAGTGGCCCACTATCCTCTTGCTATCTGAGTGTTAATTACTTAGCAAGATAAGCCGTTAGCATTTTTCATAGTTCATGTACTTTACATGTACATTTATTTAAAAGTTTCTTCATGTATAGCCAGCCTAGCATGGCTAACACTAAATGAATACTGCTGGTGATTTCATTTGCATAATGCTAGCTGGCCTCCACTGACTATTAGCAACATTAGCAGTTCTAAGTGAAGTGTTCCTTTAAGTAGACATTTGGAGTAGTACCCTCTACGTTTTACTGTAAGCTTGACATGCAGCTCATGTGAAGTCCCTGACGAAAACTCTTTTGGTCAGAAAGGCCAGCACTGAAGCTGAACTAAGATGGACAATTATTGGAAAGTACCATCATCCAAAAGCTCCTGTTTCACAGTACAGGACGTAAATGGTACAAAATGCCTTGGTATAAAAATGTCTTAGTAAATCAGGGTACTTTATGTTTCTGTTCTGAGAAGTGTTTTTTTTTTGTTTGTTTGTTTGTTTGTTTGTTTTCTGTTTTGTTTTTTCGTATTTACAGTGTGCCCCAACGCACAATGTAATGTACATACCTAGTGCCTAGTATACCTAGTTTCCACATAGTCTATTTTAGTGGTACGTGGCTCTGTAAAAGAATAAGTGCAAACTATGTGTTTTTTTTTTTTTACCTTGCAATATATGTACAATATAGCTGCTGAATAGTTGTTAGCAAATGAAAAACGAATAATCCAGCATAATCTTCCCCACGTTGGAAGATACGACTTGCACATTCATGTCTGTCCTGGACCCTTGAACAGCATGCGCTGTCTGTACCCGTGGTGCACTGGGGTTGAGTTGACTTGCTGGGACGCACATTGTGGAGCACCTGCCAAAACGCCTGGCTCCACCTGAACGCTGGTTTTCGGTGGAGCCGCTGTTGCAATCCATAGACATCACGCCAGATGGCTTGGTGCTTTTCGAAATCAAATCCACCTCTGTAGTAGACTAGATGTCAGCTGAGCACACACAGATAAACAGAAAAACACAGCAGGTCTGATTATATTAAATATATTAGAAATCTTTATTAACATATAAGCATGCATATATAGTTTTCAATGAAGTGTATATAACAGAGACAATTTTACACACACACACACACACACACACACACACACACACACACACACACACACACACACACACACAAACATATATATATGATGTTACAAGATAACACAGACAACTGCAGCAAGAATCATAATTAGTTCCTCTTTAAACAGTACAAATGTCAGAGGCTACTTTTAGTTTATTTCCAGTCAAACAGCTATTTAATGCAAGTACAATAGCAGAAAACATATGTTTAACAGAAAATTGCACAGACACTTCAACAACCATGCAACAACAAATATAATTTGTTTAAATTTTGTCAGTATTTAGTGTGGCCACCCTTTACCTTTATTACAGCTTCCATTCATTTCAAGAGACTTTCAGTTTTCCAAAGAAATCTGCAGGGATATTTTCCACATGTCCAAAGTTCAGTCTTAGAAGTTGGTTGCATTTTCTGTTTCTCACGATTCAAGTAATCTAACATTCCATGATGTTGAGGTCTGGACTCTGGGATGGTCAGTCTATTGTTCTGGGAAGATTCTTTTTTTTGTGTATTTCTTTTTCTTTTAAAAAGATGAAAATGTTATTGTTTACCTGATGGTGGTCTAGTAGGTCTTCCATGGTGGTCCCATTTTCTCTACACTTTATAATCATGTTTTAAACTCCAATTTTAGAAATACCTGTTTTTTTTCCCTTCCTTATGGATTTATATATACTCTCAACAGGAATATCTTGAAAAATTAATAACTTGGACTTAATGGCTGTTAGACTGGAAATTAGATAAGTAAAAGGGTGGTACCTGGCTTTTTCAAAGTACTTTATACATGTCTATTTCAATATGACAAGAAAGAGAGTCCTATGGCAATTGACCTGCAATTTCACACTGAAAGAAGTGAGGCCTTAATTAACTTGATTTAAAGATGTTCCTCATTTCTACATGAATAAAATATATAGTATAAACACAGTTATTGCCAGACATCAATTTAAAGTGGAGATTGTGTTGTAACATATTTAATTCATGTGGAATGATGTACATGTTTGAATCAATGCCTCACCTTATTCAGTGCAGCGTATCATAAGGTTTTTTTTGTTTTTTTTTGTAATTTAGAGATTTGAAAGCATTGCTGAATTCCCCTGAAATGTGGACGACACTGAAATGCATTAGCAAAGGCCTAATTGGCCTTTTGTTGCTCTGAAAGCCCATGAGTGGAGTGTAGTAGCAAAGCCTTGTTAGATCCCTGCTTGTTTTGTAGCGCCTGTCTTTAAAATGCAGATGGTGAGCTCTTCCTAGAGATGTGAATTTGAATGTAACAGCGGATGACAGATTTCGCTGCGTGTTTTAATGCTGAATATTCATGCCAGTCCATCCTGCCATGTAGTCTTAAGTGCTAGCATGGCTCTTAAATGCATCTTCACAAGAGCAAATTAACTTTGCTAGCATAAAGTCAGTAGCTTCTTTGATTAAACGTAGCTGTCTTTTCATTAAAGCTCCCTCACTTTCTCTCTTTCTGCTGTAGTTGTGTGTGAACAATTCACCACCAAAGTGAAGAACCAAAAGCTACAGCAGGGCTGTGCAGTCAGACTGGCAGTGATTTTAAAAAGTGTCAGATTAAGCGCTCTTTCGGCTGCTGCGCATAAAATGGCTTTGGATTTGTGTCTGTTTCTGCTGATTCAGGCCTGGCTAAGCCCCGATGGGGCTAAGTGAAGGCTAGAAAGGCCTTCCAAGGATGTTTAGCTGTTTAGCAGGTTGCAAACATCCAAACTAGTGTCACATGTTATTAGCGTTAACAGGGAGACAAATTCTACCCCATTGTTTTCAATCTGCCTAGTTTCAATTAGCTACAACTACATAGTGCACCTCCGTAGCATAGCATAACTGTGTTATATAGTGACTCTATACATACATTGAAGTGGTCCGGTTAGAATAATTAACTTGTTTTGCTAAGAAAGAACACATTATAGGTGGAACATGGACATTCAAAACTACGTTAATAACATAACACTTTGTGGCCTCTGCATTCTGTTTATAACTGAATCAAACTTAGCTTGCTAAGTTGATGTAGATGGGCAGGTATCCACGCATTAGCACTTATTGGTCTTTTATTACTATTATTAGTTTTATTAGTTTTTATTACTAGAAACATGGAATATAACCCATTTTAAACACAGTGTGATGAATGTTAGCCTATAGTACAACCTTGTCTTACTGTAAAAGCGACAACCATCATCATATCTGTTGTAAACAGGTCTACATACCTCCTACAGCAATGCTGGTGTTGTCTCTAGAGTGAGATTTTCCCATTTAAAGACTAGCAAATACCATCTGATGAAATTTTGTGAGCTGACTTTTTACTTTACCTCAATTTGGCTTCTTTTCTCTGGATAAAAAAGTCAATTTTGTGCTGAAGAAAGTTAATATTGCTGTTTTTTATGATTTGGCTTGATGAGTGACTTAAGAGTTACACTAATGTTAACTTGGTTGCAGTTATAAGCCTATATATCAGTGGCTAGGATAGCAGTCAGGGATTCCTATGGTTGTATGAGGTGTTTCGTAATGCATGACTTAAAAACATAAAATGTTTTTAAGTTTCAGAAGTTCAAAGGTATAATGCTGAGCTAAAGAATAGTAAATAACACAAGAAATAACGTATTAAACTCCAGTTTAATGTAAGAATGCCCCTTAAATCTAACCTTCTGTTGAATGAGACTATGTTTAAATGATTTTTTTACTTACTTGTTTGACTTATTTATCATTTAAAGAATGTTTTATTGGAAATCAAGTTAATTAAACTGTAAGAATTTGATTATTTTTCTAGTCTTTAGATGGCAGTATTTTTTTCCTTCATTTTTTGCCATAGTATTGGTGTCACATTATGGTACTACAGGTATCAGAATAACTGTAGTTAACAATCTAAATGATTGTCATTGTCAGTCCATCTGCTGCAGTGGTTATAAAAGGAAGAGCTATGGCTTTGCTGCAGCACTCCTGATGTTCGAGGCTCGGTCATGATTAGCTACGTGTAGGTATGTGTGTCAGTGTGCATGCACACTCACTCAGCACTCCTTCACACGCCGCATAGTGCAGATATTAGTCATCCGTCACCTGTGGAGGTCGATTGAAGTGCAGTGGGCTATGATGGCCCCGTTCCAGTCCACAGACACTGTCTTTTCCTGCCCCCCTTCCCTTCGTTCACGATGATTCACCTTAAGTACTGTTCAGGCAGAATTACTTTAGTATGACAAGCTGGGGTAATGGAATTGTTACCAGAGTATCTCTGATCTCTGTGGCTTTAAGCCCGTCCAGATCCATCATATGTGGGGGTTATGTATTGTACAGAATATGATCATGTGAACTGATACTTTGATTTCAGCTTTGATGGTGTGAGTCCTGAACAATTCATTAGTGATACTTTCTTTTACAAAAGAATGCTATGTAAAAACATCTATAGTAATAGCATTATATAGCATTCCGCGGGTCATGAGTAGAGCGCATGCTCTAGTACGTCATGGTTCTCTTGTCATATCTATCCAGCTGTATTAACTGAAAGCTGTGCTAATAGCTGAGGAGTGTACAGTCAGCCATCAAAGTAACATCATCCTGTCATCCAGCAGGTTACAGGACATTTACATGTTTACAGTCGTATGCAAAAGTTTGGGCACCCTTTGTCAAATGACGTTTTGCTGAATTTTAGGTGAAAATTAGCTAACAATCCGTGACAGAGAGCACATTTTAATACACACTACTAACACTACTGTTTACTTGCTGAATATATTTGGGAGGGGGAGGGGTGAACGTTAAAATGTGGCCTGTGCAAAAATTCTGACATATTTTATCTTTGTTTTTTTTCACTATTTATTATTTCTTTTTTGTGGGTGATGACACAAAAACTGTGTAACTGGGGGTGATCTGTTATTTGCATTTGTTCAAATCTGTTGTTAGTTTCATCCAAGCACCCATCTAGATTCAGGAAAAGCATGTTTATCGGATTGCTGAGACCGATTACTTAAGTATTGAAATTTGGTAATGAATGGCTGAATTTTCTGGAACTCTGCGGTATTGAAATCATATCATTAACTTTCTGTGCACTGTGTTTCTGCGTTCGAAAAGAGAGTAAAGGACAGAAATCCAGCTTTAGGAGCATTTCCCCAAAATGGTCCACAAAGTCTGCGTCCCACAAAGTGCCATTGTAACGAAAATAGTTGATGCTGTTAAAAGTTGGCCATTTAATCTTAAACTAGCCATTTCGCCCATGCACAGTGTACATTTGACTAGACTTGCATAAAAAGTTGACGCTCACCTGTGTTGCGGTACGTCTAAACAGCTGACATGGAACTAAGATAGTATGAAGCATGAACATGTATTCTCTGCAGCCCATATCAAGTCGATAAGAATTGGCCTACTTCAAGTGTACAAAGCTGAAAGCACACCTGTAGTCTTGTTGTGTGTGCTGATGTTGATGGTTGGCTGTAAACTCCTAAACTAATGTCACTACAGACAGGTAGGTAGAAACGATAAGAGAGATTACAGTACATTTTTGAGCATATTATATGCTTGTGAGCTCTGGAAGCTACACATTACATATTGAACAATGATGACACCATGTAAGACTTGCAGACACTTGATCTTATAAAGTTCTTATTTAATTGCAAATTGGTCATCCAATTTGCCCGTGGTAACATTACTTAATGGAAAACATATCTTGTCTGAAAATGACATACGTAATGTATGTAATTTAGTAGCAGCTATCATGTTTAGGTATGATGCATCTTTCTTACAAACTACTTTTTATTGTTGCACAGTAATTAACTCCCAGTAAGCCGTCCTTATTTCCTTCCTTTCTCTCTAGCGTTTCCCATAAGCATTTCACTCACTCCTTCTCTCTCCCCATTACCATTGATCTTTTAGATGAAAGCAAGTGAAACTGATGGTAGCCCTACAGCAAGGTCAGCTGTAGCTTGTAAAGTGCAGCATGTCCTGCGATGGGAAAATGTGGGCTGTTACACAAGCAGTGGTGGTTCATACATCTACACAGCAATGATATGAAGTGAAAGATCAGGCCGCGTCTGTTCTGGAGTGATGTCTATGGTAGTGACGTGCTAAAGCTCCTGGTACTAAGCATTACTTGTCTTTTTCAATAACCTGCTCCGTCAGTAGCAATGTTGTCAAAGCGTTCCTTACAAATGACTACTTGTTGTGCAATAAAAATCGAGAGCATTGGCATATGACCAGGAGTTGTTCTTGTTGTCACTCTGTTGAAATGCTTTTTTGCTTGTTTTCTTTTGAAATCAGACATCTGATTAAAACACATATGGTACTGTGCAACAGTTTTAGGCACCAGGCATCAACTACTTTTTTCAAAGACACATTCTTGTTACTTTTTATTGTTTGTTATGTTTATTTACATACATTTTTGCATTCTAGTGATATGTGGTGTCTTTACTGTCAGACTCACTCTTAGTGCAAAGGTAAATCGATTCGAGCAATATTGTTAGGGCTTTGTTTTCATGTGTGTAAAACGTTTGCACAGTAACAAAACATACTTCACGAGTGAAAGATTCAGAGATGTCTGGTTAAAGATGCTTTGCATAATCTTATAGACATTATCCAAATCAGCTGTGTCAGACTGGGTTCCCTCTGGGCCACAGCTCTGTAGAGATTAGCATTTTCCCTCTTCTAACACTGAATTAAGTCAGCTGATTAGCTAATTATCTTAAATTAGGTATAGGACAGAAGGTCTGCATTGCTGTGGCTGGAAGGAACCCAGACACCCTGATCTAAATGCTTATTCATAAATGCTATAAAAAAATTGTTTCTTTGCAAGTATAAATAGTGAAATTGATGCTTATATGATTTTATTTCCAAAACAGTTTATATGTGAAAAATATACTATTTTGAATTCAAAACTCTACATGTTGCTTCCTCTATCAGAAAAGAAGAACTCCTCCAAACCAACCTGCAGTGAGAACGGCGGTGGCAGTAAATGAGCTTGAAATATTAGACTAATGCTGTGTTCACATGTTGGATGATAGCAAACCGGATATTCCATTGTTTTCAATGAAGCCATTATGGAAAAGTCTGCCACTGCCAGTAGCAACGTTTTGCTGATTGCAGTGGTAAAGGGAATGTTCCTTCAAGAGGTCAAATATTCCAACTTTTGCCACAGACCACAGCAGTGAAGCTGAATGTTAATTTTTTGGGATGCTAAATGTCTCATTGTTGCATGAAAAGTAAGAATAGACCCAAGAGTAGAGCAACGTCTTGAATTTTTTGTTTGTGCTCTGAATGAGCATGCACTCTTGCTCAGAAGAAAAATCACACAGTGTACACTGCTAAAGTTCTTCTCTGATAATCATCCATTTTTGCTAGTAATGCAGTCACCATGCTAATGTCTGCATGGTTTCAAGCTGCTTTTTTTCCAAAAAGTCCATAAGAAATGAAAAGCATAAGAAATGATGGAGAGGTGTTATTGAGTAACATGTATAATGCTTGTGACACTATCCTGATCATTTGAAAGTTGTTGTTTTTCTTTCATTCCTGAAGCTGAAAAAGTTGTGGAAGTTTCTGTTGCTGGCTCTAAGGTAAGCTAAACTTTATCTAAGTTACTATATTTGATAAGCATTGTCTTAATATGATGTCTAGTGATGAATAACATTAAAGAACAATGTTAAACTCTAGCTAGCTAGATTAGCTAGTTAGCTTTTCTTAACTTAGATGCTAAGTTTGAGCAATCAATCAGATTAAACAAGACTGTACAGCCCTCATATGTGTAATTAACTCTGTCTAAAGATACATTATAAAATTTCTGCATAGTTAAATCGTTAACAGTTGGTCACAGTGGTGGTGATAGGAACTGGACTTCTGAAGAGTTTAATGTCTTTAAAAGCTTCCTTACAGAAAGCTATTACATGAAACGTGCTATTGTTTTTAACGTTTTATTAAAGTTTTCTGAAAGACCTTGTGTAAAAGTCCTCCTCAGCCTTTAACATTGCTCTAATAATAGTATTAGGTCGTCACAAGGGCCAGAATAGCCTCCTCCTAATTATACATTGAAAAACTTATTGCTTTAACTTTGAGTAGCTTCTATGTTTTGATTAATGTAAACACGGCTTCCATTTTTGTCACTTTAAATTGGCCAACATTCATACTTCATACTGACATTCGTCAGTTCTCAAACATTTATGTGAGCATTAAACATCTTGCAAAACTAGTTTGTTTTGGAATATACTCCTCTGGGAGCCTATCATTTTCCCTTTGAGCTACTGAGCTGAATTTTCACTCTCTCAGCATAAGTGCTATGCTCGCAGTTAGCTTGTTAGCCTGTACAGAGCTCAAAACAACAACTAAGGACGGCGAGACTGATGCATTTGAACTTTGGTGCTGGTGAAGGCTTTTCAGATTATAAACAATGGATCTTTTACCGAGTAAAGCCTCAGCTCTCATTCGACAACGAGATAACCAAACTGATGCGCTCCTGTTTTAGACATATTAAGAAGAATGAATTCACTTAACAAGCCATTAGGAAGCCTGAAGATTCAAATGGAAGACAGGACAATCTGAAAAAACACCATCCATACGGTCAGCAGGAGTCCTAACAGGCTTGATAGCATTTAATTATAATGAATTTTCCCCAGTGAGTGGTTTTCATTTAGAATTTTAACATTTAGAGTTGGAAATAATAATGTGGTTCAACGTTTATGTATCATCCTCATTAAAAGTGAACTAAGTGAATGTGGACTGTCTGGCCTCATTAAAATGATTGAGCCAGTCAAATGTGGGGCAGTAGAATGTTTCAGAGTCTAATAGTAGTGTCTTCACTATTATCCTAAAATGTAGAAAATAGTAAAATAAATAAATAAATAAATTACTAGATATGTTCAAACTTTGGACGGCTACTGTGTACGCTATTAATCAAAGTTGGAAGTTAATTGAATGTATGTTTATCAAAATCTTAAGATATTTTATCTAAAGGCTTTTGCTTAAATGTAAAAGTAAGTAAAAATGTTTTTTTCTAAGTAATATTGGACCATTTTTGTTGGTCTATCATGGTTCATCATGAAATTTATACAAAATTTGAAAAACAGTGTTTTAAAATGAGGTGGGTAAAAAAGGAAAACGACAGAAATTGAAATACAAGGTATCGTGAAAAAGGTGGCTCCTCAGAAAGCTGCTTGAGACAATAACCAAGAAAGTGTGAAGCTTGGCATTGGAAATCCTCGTGTGAACAATGAAAATGACTTTGAAATGAAACAGTTCACTTTTTTAGTCACTGCATACTTTTATGGTCACTGTATTACTCCACATCTGCTATTTTATAGCCTGAAAATCTTCATTGTTATTCTAAAATGTGGGAAACACCTAAAATAAGGAAAGCTTTTATTTGAGTAGGCATGTTGAAACTTTGAAAAGGATTCTGGGCTCTGGAGGCATCAAACGTTTGAACACAGTCAAATGATAGGATTTGTCGATTTTATAAGTGAAATAGATAAACACATTCTCTATAGGAACAAACTTAAAAAAGAAAAAACACAATGCAAAACACAAAATATAAAATAACGTTTGCAGGCCACATTTCATGTTTTGGTCTTTTTCCAATATGTTAAATTCAGCAAATAAGCAGTAACTGTGGATTAAGACATGCACAAGTGTATTCACCTTCACTGCTATATTGTAACGGCTTTAGATTTGAATTTGTGTTATACAGTCACATATTTTAAATGTTTATTCCTGGAATTAGCAACTGCCCATTGGCTTCTATTATAATTAAGTTTTCTGTTATTTTCTGGGTAAGGGGTCAGCAACCCAAATGGTAAGAAGAGCCATTTTGTCCCTTCAACAAAAAACAAACCACCTTGTGATCCACAACATTTTATGTCCATTTTAAAATCTTGGCTGTAAATATGTCTCAGTATGTGCTGATGTACTAGTATAGAATAATATTATAATGTTAACGAAAACACAGACTTACTTTGCTCTGCTTTAAGCTTTAGCTCAGCTATAGCCTCTTTTCTCTCCATCATCTCCATCTGGAAACTTTTCCGCAAAGTAGAATAGTTTCTTATAAAATGTCTCTCAAAATTGAACTTTTCACAAGGCTGAAGTCACATCTCATTCTCCAGCTTCCTGTTATTATTTTCCCATTCCACATTAAATGAGGAGCTAGAATGTAACTGCCGCATTAACGGGAAATGGTGTAAAAGGTGTAATGGGGAAATAACAAGAAGCTGGTGAATGAGAAGTTGACTTCATGACTTTTTAGTACATGAGAGTTTCTCATTGCAGCTTAAACTTATCAGCTAAATGCCTATAAATGCGAATGAGTCCATTAGTCTCCAAATTATCCATGTTCGTCTTAAATCTTTCTCTTTGTCATTTCGTTAGCTACTAGCTAGGCAAGTTTTTTTGTCTGCGTTGTTATGGTGACGAGCAGCCAACCTTTGGTGAATTAGCAGTTATAGGCTACATTAATGCCAGTGTTTAAGACCATTTATGGTTAAAATTGTGTTCAAACAATAAGCTGAGCTTTGTTTTACTGCAAAGGAGGATTATTTTATTTTTACCTAACCATCTCCATTCTGCCATGGAGCCGCAACAGAGCAGTAATACCGACCCCTATTCTGGGAAACATGGCAACATTACAGTCTGTGGTAACTGACGCTATGATATAGATGTGGCAGCTCGAGATTAGGCTGAAAAATTCCTTTAATGGTGCAGGTTAGCTGGCGCGTCTGGTATTGAATGGGTGCAGTTTTTCTCAGATTGAAGATTGTGTTTATCCCAAGTAAGCTGATGACCTATAAAACGCAGCTTTTGTATTCAGGATGAGCCTCTCAGAGCATGAGGCATCAGCGAGTTCCCCGGTGTGTTCACTCCCCTCCCCTCACACGTACACACACAGGCAGCGCCAAACTGGTGCGAAGAGATGACTAGCACAGTTACACGTGGGAGTAAAACAATACGTGTCCTGTCCCCTGCCCTCTCTCTCTCTCTCTCTCTTTCTCTCTCTCTCCCTCCCTCTCTCCCCTTCTCTCTCATTCCTCTGACTCTCTGCAGACACTGACTGTGCTGCATCAGTGATGAGGTGTCTGTGTCTGACTGAGGAAAGGTCAGCTCAAGGACACACACACCCCCAAGAATAATTTCTATATGCACTAAATTGTGTTTATTGTATCTCTCTCTCTCTCTCTCTCTCTCTCTCTCTCTCTCTCTCTCTCTCTTCTCGTGTCTTTCCATTCATTGTCTCTTTTTGTCTCACTATTTGTCTTTTTTCTCTTCCTTTCTTATTTTTTTCTTTCACTCTACTTCTCTCTCCAGCTGTCCAGCTGTCTCTCTCTTTTTCTACCTACTGTTGATCTTTCTGTATATTCCTTTCTAACACTTTCTCTCTCCCTCTCTCGTTTCTCTCTCTCTGTCATTGTCTGCCTTCCTGCTTTCTGTATTTCTCTTTTCTAATTTTAGTTTCTTTTTCTGTTCCTTATCTCTGTTTCTCTCTTTCTATCTCACTCGCTCTTTATATCTTTCTAACTCTCACTCCTCTCTGTTCTCTCTCTTCCTTCTCTCTGTATTTCTCTCTCACCCTTCCCTTTTTTTCTTTTCTGTGTTACTAATTCTCTTTCTGACTCTTTCTCTTGCTCTCCTCCTTGCTTGTTTTCCTTCTGTCTGTTTTTTCTCTTTAACTCTTTCTTTCCCTTTCTGTCTCCCCTCCTTCTCTCTGTCCCTGTAACCCCCCCCTTCTCTCTCTCTCTCTCTCTCTCTCTCTCTCTCTCTGTCAGTGCTGTAATTATTGTTTCTCCTGGTTACTGAGCAGTGCTGGGGGCAGTATTACTCACACACATTCATGTACGTGATGAACTAGGCCGATATTTCCATCTTGGACAGCATGATAAATGAGAGAATTCACTGTTTATCATCGGATAAAGGCGAGACCTAATTTCTCTGACCAGTTTTCCATTTTTTTCTCCTAACCAAAACATCACCTTCCCTCGTTCCCTCCCTTTTCTCTTCTTTCTTTCTCCCCAGCGAGATCAGTTTTTTCTACTTGTTTTCTTCTTGTCCTCTTGGCCTACTTCCATAAATCACTCATTTGCCGTCTTCACCTCCCCCATGTTTGCTTCTAAACACAAACTTTCTTTGGCTGCTTTTTGAAATAAATAAATAAATCAGTAAATAAATAAATAAATCAGTAACGGATGTTCGCTCAGAAAGAGGCAGAGAAGTGGGCTGAATGGATGGATGAGTTCGAGCCCTATACATCACCCTCTGTCTCATCAGCAGCAGAGCTGAGCAGAATTAAGACCAAGTTCTGAATGTCAGGATTTGCATTTTGTCGCCAGCAAGCTGAGTCGATGAGAGTGTGTCAGGCACCAGAGAGAGAGAGAGAGAGGGAGAGAGGGTGTGAAGAAAAACGGAGCTTCTTAAAGGTGTAAAGAGGGCAGTCGGATTCTATAGCCTGGGTTAAGTCTGACTCACTGTACTGTCTGCGAACCTGATGTAATCTGGCATGGACCAAAAACTGCTGATGTGCAATAACTTACTGTCTTACATAACATTACAGTGGAGGCAAGTATCAGAGGAACAGTTCACTGAAAAATTCGCAACTCAGTTCAGTTCGAGTCAGACTCACGCTTAACTGACACTCAACTTAGATTCACACTTAAATGACTTGAGTTTGACTTGCTACTTGGCTTGGCAATCGAAATGCCATTTAACTAACTCACAACTCAACTCAGATTTGCGCTTAACTCACAACTTGACTCCGACTGCCGCTTGACTAACTCTTGACTCTGACTCTGCTTAACTGACTCACAACTCGACTCTGGTGTGTGTTTAATTGACTCACACTACAGAGATCTGAGACTCAACTGAGACAACGCACTGGAGTCGGACCTGCAACCCAGGGACTCAGGCTTGCAACGCAGATACTTGAGAATCGCACCTCAAAGACTTGAGAATCGACTCAGGCTCGCACCCCAGAGACTCAACTTGGATTCACACCCCAGAGACTTAACTCACACCTCAGATACTTAAGACTGTAATCGGATTTGCACCTCAGAGACTTGAGACTTGACTCGGACTCGCACTTTCGCACTCAAACATTTCTGCAGTTATTTGACATGTTAAGCCTTATTAGCAAAAACGTGATAATACAATGTGTAAGGCATCTAGAATGCACAGTGTCTACAACCACTGCCTTACACATAGAAGATCAGCATTCGTTTCCCCATTCAGGCAGGAATACAGGCAAGACTACTCATTCCACATCTACTCTATTAGGCTGCTCTTGATACGTGTCTTTTAAAAAACAGAGATGAAGAGGGTAAAGATTTAGTAGTACCTAAACCATGTTGTGAAAACAGACTTCATGATTAGAAATTTGAACTTATTTCTAAATAGATTTAAGGGGTGACAATTCTCCATTTTTGTGTTAAATTATGTGATGATATACTTCTCTGAGTATACTGTGGACACTGCCATGTCTCAAAAAACACTGAACAACTACATATTTCATTAAAAGCAAAATTAGTCCTGTTTAATTGGATCTATTGCAGAACAGTGTATGAATCAATTAATGAAAGTCACTGTATTCATAGTTTTTGATAATTTTGGTGCTTTCCAAATGTTGGTGCTTTTAAATACTGTGAAACATATAGTGTATCATAATAATGTCTTATAATGAATTAATGTCATATTGCCCACCCTTCTGTATTTCAGTTCTTAATACATTTTTCAGAAGATATTTCTAAGGAGAGTCCACTGAGAATAACTTGATATGTAGCTGTCAAGGAGACATCACTGAGAAAAGGAAGTAGATAAAAAAATATTTTTATAATATAATATAATAATATTATTGGAGGAGCCTGTTAGGATATTAGCTACGCTAGTAGCCAAGCTGGCACATACTTACGTACATCATGTTTAGTATAGCTTTAAATCTTTTACTTCAAATAAATGCAGTTCGTGACTGAGCATTTCACATATCCTGCTGGTGTAGGTTTCCTTCCTTTCAATGGCTCTGAAAACCAAGTTAAGTGGTAATAGCATTCTTTGTGGTGACCCCTCAGCCTTCAACTTGTGTGATGTACAGAATACTCTGACTGTGATTCCCAAGTGATCATTGCCAGTTCATCAAGAAGACACATTTTGATTAATGTGTTTATAATCAAGTAATTCGTTTTAAATTAGTTACTGTCACAGTCTATTCAGCGAAACTGTTCTGTGCAGTTTGAGGTAAGAGTGTGACGCACAATGCTATGAGGCTGTAAGGCTGTAAGCTTCCACTACTTATTAACTACATAGTGTCAATTACAAATCTGAAGAATCAAACTTCAGTCTGGTAGCTGATAAAATAAAGACCAGTCTGTTTGACAACACTGTATGAATTATGGTGCATTTGTTGGCACTGTAGACAAATAGCACTTAGGAATGTACAGTGATATACACTAATTCAGGATGCTGCATCATAAAACGAACAAAGTTTATTGTCTTTCTCCACCACACATCCCACACATAAGCTGTTCTTTGCTTTAAACAGTCTCCCCATCAGCAAAATCACAACACTGTAATTACGTGTAAAAATGATGGGTCACTGTTCCATTCATTAGATGTCCATTTCATCTGCATTACTGCAGACAGCTGGTCCTCCCACCTGACCTATACCTTAATTAGTCTCCCTGGCAGAGCACTGTGTTTCTCTAAATATGACATGGTGCACCCTGAACATCTGTGCAAGGCTGTGAACAGGGCCAAGCAACGATGTAGAGTTCTGCACCCTGGCCACTCGAGAGGGGAGACAGACGGAGAGCAAGGACCTGCCAAGAAAAAAAAATCCCATAGATCAGTGTTTCACAAGCATTGTGATGCTCACAGCATATGGTCATCATACACATGGAAATCATGTTTTTTTTTTAATTAATAATGTCATTTAATTGTTTCATTTATATTATTATGAAATAAATGCAATTTTATATGCTCTAGTATACACTAAAGTTTTGAATCACTAGCTATGTTAACAACTTTTGTTATTTTATATGCAATCATAACTTATACAGTGTGGATTAAAATATTATAAAATATTCATTTTTCCACATGCCTTGAGATTTGAGCTCCACTTTTAAAATATGATGAATTGTGGATGTTAATATTTATTATAACTTCATTCTTGATGAGCTTTTTCAGTCATTACATTCATCTACAGCACTGTTCATCATTCAGTATTCTGAAATCAAAATTTTTTTTATTTTCATCTACAGTTGGCTAGTGTCCTACTAATTATCTGAAACCAGTGAAGTTGAACAGGACCAGCATATAAGAACACTTCTTTGCAACCAAATTGGTTTTATATTACTGAAAACATTGATTCCAAACATTTTAAATTGAATGCATAAATGTGTTTAAACTTGAAATAAACAGAACACAATACTTAATTAGATTTGCCATAACAAGGTAACACTCTTTACATACAGTGACACTAAGAGTCTTGCATAGCTAGGATTAGCATCCGTACTGAAAAAAACAGACCAACATGAAGTCTATGCAGGTTTATGCTGGCCTGTTGCTGTTTTAGCTGGCCACCCAACATGGTCATGCTGGTTGACCAGCATACCAGCATCCAAAACACAACATATGCTGTTTTTGCTGGTAACCAGCATATTAACTTCTATTGCTGCTAACCTGCACAACAGCATCCAAAACACAACAAGCACACGTGCTCAGGCATGCTGGTCTATGCTGTTTTTTCTAGTAGGGATGGATAGAAAACATTCTAGAAATTACCCCAGCAATGTAGGCTCATAAAAGGATGGTTTTAAAGATAATAATAGGGGAAATTAAGCAAGAGAACAATAGATTAAACTGAGACGTTCTGGGACAATGTGCACTTTGTAGCTTTCACCCCTGCTTAGCGAAGATGAAAGTACAGCAAGAACAGGAATACAGTTTCTCAAGAAATTCACAAAAATGCAGTGCTTCAGAAGACAATGTGGCTTCAAAATAACATCTTGAACTCCAATTGTTTTCATTGAAATCTGTGTCCATAAAACCTAACGAGTTAAACATGACTTGCTGCAGACTCTCTCTTAACTGGTGTGTGCTTTATATTCTCTGTATAGCTGAATATATTCTGTCCTCACTACAGTAGACTAAGCAGGTTAGCAGAAAGCTAACTGGTTAACAGGCCAATGATTATAATAAAAATTAGTAAAAGACAGTCATATTGGTCAAACTTAAGCAAATTTATACATTTCTACATGAAATACTTATGTAACAGCATGCACCTAATGGTTTTAGTTCAGTGCAAACAGTTAAAAAATCACTCAAGCGTTGTGGGGAGCAGGAACGTGGATGATACTTGACAAATACTCATGGCAGAGCACAGTAAACGATTTAAGTGCGATGTTAGATCACATTAAGGTAACAAACTAAAGACATAGGCTGGTATTAATGATATTCTGGCTGCCAGATGGACATAAGGGCGAGACTGGATGCTACCAAGATGGAGTATTTGATTGAAACTAGGCAGACTGGAAACGACAAAGACATTTGGCACCATGCTAACTTTAGCTTGATTGCAAAAAGCTAAATACCTGTCCCACACATTGAATGCAGGTATTTTGACCAAAACACAAATGCACTACAGCTTCTAACTAGGTGGAATGTGATTTTTCCCAACATTCTGCGAACAGTTGTGCTGAAAGAAGACATTTGTGGGCAGAGCCTGGATAGGTCAGTTGGAGTCTCATGACTTTCATATTGAAATCTGGGCCTCTCTGTCACTGACCATCAATGGCAGCTTGTCTGCTGACTTAGTTAGTGTTCTATCATGTTTATAGCCCCAGTTGCAGACCTAATCAAATTTCCCCTTCAGTTTCAGTCTATAATTTATAGCGAAATGAGAGCCATTTGCTGCGGTTGTCTCAGAGTGATGGAGACGTTGTGTTTAAAGTGAGGAGCTAAGAGGCTGCCGCTGGCTTTGATGAAAAGTCTCCGTAGATGAAACATGTGTTGAGGAGAATGTGACTAGAATTGAAGCCTTTAAGCAGCTGCTTAGAAGTACAATTCATCTACTGGAGTGTCTGCTCTTTCCTAAGAGTATCTGAGTGGTATGGTTGGCTGTTTTAGCCTAAATTGACACCAACGATAAGCTTTTGCTAGAGTAAATATACAGAAATTACAACAATGTAAACCTAAATTATTCAAAATAACAATTGCTAATTGTCTTTTTCCTTATTATATATATATATATATATATATATATATATATATATATATATATATATATAGAGAGAGAGAGAGAGAGAGAGAGAGAGAGAGAGAGAGAGAGAGAGAATTTTTATTATTGTACTAATTAAAAAATAAACCATCCATGCGCTGCCCACTAATTGACTACTGCTATCAGGTTGAATACTGGCAAAAGTCCCATTCAACCTAACAAGAGACTAAACCACACTGATCATGCTAGTGTGTGTTGCATTGGTAGGATCAGACACAGCAGTGCTGCTGGAGTTTTTAAACACCTCAGAGTCACTGCTGGACTGAGAATAGTCCACCAACCAAAAACATCCAGCCAACAGGGTCCTGTGGGGAAGATCTCATGACCACTGACATGATGGACTAGAGGATGACCAACAAAATCTGTGCAGCAGCAGATGAGCTACTGTCTCTGATTTTACATCTATAAGATGGACCAACAAGGTAGGTTTGTCTAATAGAGTGGACAGTGAGTGGACACAGTGTTTAAAAACTCCAGCAGCACTGCTGTGTCTGATCCACAACACACACTAACACACCACTAGCACATCAGTGTTACTGCAGTGCTGAGCATTTTCCACCACCCAACTAGTACCAGCTCTGTGAGGGTCCATGGGGGTCCTGACCACTGAAGAACAGGGTAAAAGGGGGCTAACAAAGTATGCAGAGAAACAGATGGACTAGTGCCTGTAATTGAAGAACTAGAAAGTGTACCTAATAGGCTAGCCAACTTGAGGGCAAGTGTGTTCCTATTGAAACATCCACTCCTCGCTGTTTCTTCCACCCCTCCTGAGTAAACGAGTGGGTGAATAAGTGAGAGAAAGATGGAATTGAGGAATTCACAGTAACAAACAGTTTGAGCTGTCAGACTGTCTTCTTAATGTGTCCAATCTGTTTATATGTGTGAATAATGGCTTTTGGTCAGATAATTATTCTTCAACAAATCACTGCCCTGCCAGCAAAGCTCCGTCTGTGTTTGTGTGTGTTAGTGTGAGGTGGTGTGTGTGTGTGTGAGAGTGATGCTCAGATGTTTAACACCTCGTTCTGACAGCTCACTCCAGCAGTGCTTTCAGACGTGAAATATTGATGTGTCTTATGACGCCAGCAGTGACTCAGCCACCTGCCTCCTCACCACTTAAAACTACATTACCCACGTACCCCTGCCAGCCACATCAAAAAAAAAAACCCTGCAATCAACAAGAGAGACCTTTGTAAAGTCCTGTCGTTCTCCTTGGGGTCTCCTTCATCCTCCTTCATTTTGTTCCTCTGCTCCTGCTCCTTTCTTTTCTTTTGCTTCTTCTTGCGCACACACACACACACACACACACACACCTGCTTGTGTATAAAAAGTGTTTGTCAGCCAGTAGGTCGGCGGTGTGTGGGTTGTCAGTATGCTGTCTCCCTGTCACATCAAAATTCTCCTAAACAGACTCAGGATGAGCCTCTTCTCCATATTAATAATTTCTCATCACATAATCTTCACATAAATGTGCCTCAGCACTGGCTACCCATCAGCTAGCCTTTCTCCATGTATAAAATATTCATCAAGCAGATTTATCATTTATGCTAAATAGAGGGCATAGCATTTTAAACAGGTCCAATTCACACAAATATATAAAAAAAATAGTTCAGGTTGTAAACTCTGATTGGTTAAGCCACATTCAAGGCCACGGTAAAATACTCAACGTAGACCACAAGTTGCCATTTTGTAGTTTTCTAGTAACATCTGGGCTAGTCCTGGGCCTAAGCTGTTTTTCTCCACAGGAAAAAAAATGTTCACTAGCAAGTTCCAAAGCTTATGAATTTTATTGTACATACATTCCCCCCTGTATATCACTGTGTTTCTTGAATTGTGAGGTTGAATACTCAAAACAGGAAATAGGAAATAGCTGCTACACTTATCCTATGTCCAGGCTAACATTGCTAGTACACTAGTTCAAAGAACTGTACGTATAATCTTTTCAATATTTTTGTTTACAAGAGGGTGTGATAGTGATTTTTTGAAAATACCATTCTCATAGTTGTCCCATAGAAAAAAAAATTACACCAAGTTTCTGAGTTTCTGCCAGAGGTAATACTTTACTTGAACTTTGCTATATATCACTGACATAACCATGCCATAAATATGCCATGGCAAATGTCATATGGCAGCTAATTAATGCTATGTATACTCTACTTTGTCATCATGACACCAAATATTATGCATATATCCTGACAGTTAATGGCAATGGTTACATAACACTGCTTAATATGATGTTTATGTCATGGTTATGTCAATATTATGTAAGCAGGGTTGACACACGCATGGACTCACACATATGGACTCACAAAACAACTGAATTTTGCATTAAGGAGCCAACCTATTACAATGTGTGGGGACTCCTGAGTGGCCCTGTCTTTTTTGATCCCCAATGATGCCACAGCCATTCATGCCTGGGAGCTCAAGAGAGCATGGCTTTCCTCTCACTGCATGGTCCTCCCTCTCCCCTTCACTTAGCGAAATGCAAGTCCAGGGGTTGGCAACATGTGGCTCTGGAGCCACATTTGGCTCTTTTACTGCCCCGTTGTGGCTCCACAGCAGAATTAGATTTTTAGAGAAAAATAAAATTCTCCTTTGTAGTAGAATAAACTTTTCCGGGGCGTTCTAACACACAGTTCTCACACAGTTTTAACAGTAAAAATCTTAAACACTGGAAATAATGCACAACTGCTAATTCACAAACCATTAATGCTGAAGTTTGGCACACAGACTGTTGGTCACAGGGCAACGCAGACAACAATCTCACCTAGCTAGTATTTAAAATGATGAAGAAGAGAAAGATCCTAGATGAACATTAAGAATTTAGAGTGGAATGGACAGACTCATTTGTTGTTGTCTACACTCAAGTTGGTTTAATCTGCAATAAGAAACTGTCAATCACCAAAGAGTTGAATGTTGAGAGACATTTTACAAGAAACAATTTACTTTTGCAGAGAAGTATCCTGCTAGAGATGCAAGAAAAGCAGCTATAGCTGAGCCAAAGCTTAAAGCAGAGCACATACTGAGACAGCCAATGTCCATAAACATTTATGTCCAAAAAAATACATAAAATGTGGCTTCTAAGGTGATTAGATTTTTGTAGTACAAGACAAAATAGCTCTTCTTACCATTTGGTTTGCTGACATCTGTTCTGACCAATGTGGGTGTCTTTTAGCTAATGTAACAGATTTAGCTGTTAGTGTTTGCCTCCAAGCATGTTGGGTTGTGCAATGATGCTGTGTTAGCAGCAGTTTGAAAAGATATAATCACACTTTATGTTTCCTGGAGGAAGCATCCTTCCAGCTTGGTTAACATTGTGTGATAGGAGAAATCTAGCTTGTGGGTGTAACTGGCCACAATTAACCTGGAGGACAAAATGGGGGAAAACAACAGCATTGTGCTGTTATTGAACTACATTGCTTGGCAGAAGAGTTGTTCACTGTTGTTAGTATTAATGTATAATTTAATTATTTATGGAACATTGGTGTTTTTATAAAAGCAATACATTCACTTTTGTGCCTTGCCTAGCAAAATCAAAACCCTTCAAAAAAAGAACAGAAGTAAAATCACTGTAACACACCGACTCTTCTGGCTTATTGGTTTATTTGGCTATAGATGGAAGGTAATCTGAGGACCATGGAGTAAAGAATAGAGATCTGCTGAGCAATAAGATCCTTTAACAGAACATGAATTGGAGGGGCAAGTCCTTTTAGCTACTAATACTTTAAGGGCAGGAGAACATCTGCGCACAGGCCAAGGCTAAAAGCTGCTCAAATTACATGGCACATAAGGCTCTGTTCACTACACACTTGCCTTCCACCTGCTTCAGGATGTATAAATGTATGAGCACACATGTGTGGTATGATTTAAGGCAACACAAATTACGCTCTAATGCTGTTCCTTTGCCATGTGTGTGGTTTTGTAATAATAGCATTTTTCCTCAACAGCTAATTGATATTTGGCTCTATTTCAATAGCTCTGTGTTGTCCAAATAGGCAGCATTTTAAACCATAGAAGTTTTGAAACTTAAAATTTAGAAGTTTATGCCATTTTACATTGAACATACACTTTATACGAATGTATATATAAATAAGTACAATGTTACATTTGAATTACATGAACTACACTTTTTACATTTACATTCTATATCAATAAGTTTAATAGTTAGTCTGATAAATGATAAAAACATGGAAATTATTCAATCAAGACTGTATGCATAATGTCTCCTCTTCTGCTCACATAAATATTAACTGTAAGACTGAATCTGTACTTTCAACAGAGCTGTATACAGATCACATGCTAATCTGCCACTCCAAAACTATCTCAGTTCATAGGTAGATGACATATGATGCCTACATATCATTTTGGTCAAAAGCAGCATCACATCTATCCTTAAACAGTGAGGCAGTCCTGCAGTGAAATACACCAACAAGCTGCTTTGAAGATTTTCAGTTAAGATAGCAGAGGAGTCTTTTTCAATTAAGGTGTATTTGTACTTGCTTTGTCATTAAAAGTGTATAAATGTTAGTTATGTAAATGACTGCTTTACAACTTTTCTAGATTAGCATGCTAGCTGTCACCTCAGACTGTTGTTTTGAATGGCCAGCTAGTTAAGTTAAATGTTACTGTAGCCAAAGTTCTATAGAAAAGTCTGTTCACTTGGTAGCCAGCTTGGCAATGCAGTGGGGCAGTTATTTCCAGCCATACAAGTCCAGACTCCAAACTCTTTGAATGAGGAGAGCCCAAAAATATTTTTTTGTTTGGGTTTTCCGGCTACTGCGCTACCAGCAAGCTAACAGGCTCTTTCTATTTAAGGTTGTAAATATTGGCTGAAGTGAGACTAAGTCTCTCTATAGTGCACCATTTCAGCTCAAACTATGATGACTGTACATCTCAAGGCCTGAATTATGTGTAAAAGTTCACCATAATTGTCCTTTAACTCTGCTAGCTGACAAAACCAAGATGTGATTCTAAACCTGAAGTGTTAACCAGATAAAGCACTTATTCAGAAAGTTTATGTACATGCTCAGAAAAAAAACTACCTAATTAGTTCACTGAGGCTAGCCTAGTTGGGCCTTTCAGTGTCCCTACTGAAAAATTTGCACCTTGTTGTTCTCTCTTCACCTTGTCCTGCATGGACAACTTGTTCTTATTGAAAAATTTAGGTTCTAAATATTTCCAGGTCATGAGGCAATGTTGGTATGTGCATGATAATATCAGTATTAAAATGCAGGGTAGGTACTGAGAGATATCCCTTCTCTCTGTCTCTGCTGGTTTAATGTGCTTTGGGGTTTTGGGCTCTTGCTTCTTCTCATCACTTCTGCAGGGTCCAGGCCTGCCTTGGCTGTTTAAGAAGCAGAGTGTCCCCCCCCCCCAAATATCCCACACCTGCCCAGCATGAGCTCTGACTATTACCAGTCAGGTTAATTAGTTAATAGATGCTATACTTAAAAAGAAAACAGAAGGAATTGCTCTCAAGCGATCCAGGACCACACATCAGAGCCTGATCCTAAAAGCACTATAAAACAAAGATGGTGGAGAGACTATCAGGTTCAACGCTGTCTGTATGAGTTAATGATCATAAGGCTACGTGCTTTTGGGACCAGTCCCAGCACCTGAAATTGACTGAACTCTGGGCCAAAAGCAGATTTGGGCAGAAATGTGAACAGCACGATGGTCTGGACCGAAGTGTGAAACTAAAGGCCACCCCAGAGAGAGGCCTGGGCTGTATTCCAATAATCTCAGGTGTCCCTATCTCCCTAGGCCCTTACAAGCTCATCTGAAATGGCTGAAAGAGCACTGGCTCTTGGCAGCAAATGCCCCCCTTTGAAATCTCAGCCATATCGTGTCTCCTTGTGTTGTGCCATTTCTGGGCGAATAGAGAGAGGTGTGGAGGTGTGGAGTGGAGGGGGCTGCTATCCAGAACTCATCCAATTTCCTTTCTTCAGAGAGGCTGATTATGCATGAGAAATATGACTACTTTTGGACTGGTAGTGAACCAATTTTTTACCCTTTCAAAGGCTTGACACAAGCTTAATTGTTTTTTGAAGACGAAGAAAAAAAAATATGACTGTGTCTAAATCAGCTTGGACCAAAATTCTCATTTGAGCATTGCTGCCTGATTTAAAGCTTTAATTAGATGTGAAAATTTTATCCAAAGTCAAATATTACCCAAGAACATTCTGTCTGAGTCTGATTAGGGACTCAGAATTTTCATAAATTTGAATAATAATGAAAGTTTAAATAATTGAAATAGTGAATTAGTAACAGTTTCTGTTAAGCAAATTAGCCTCTCTCTAACATTATACATCCATGATACATATAATATATATATATATATATATATATATATGTATACACACACACACACACACACACACACACACACACACACACATATATATATATATATACACACACACACACACACACACACACACACACACACATATATATATATATATATATATATATATATATATATATATATATATATATATATATATGTATACACACACACACACACACACACACACACACACACACACACATATATATATATATATACACACACACACACACACACACACACACACATATATATATATATATATATATATATATATATATATATATATATATATATATATACGCTTACACACACACACACATGAGATGAAATGTCTGCATCTAACATTTTTGGTCAGGGTTTCTTATCAGTTTAATTATAAATCCCATGAAGGAAACATAGAAAGATTAGCCATCTAGAGGCTACCTCACACTGGATAAGAAGCTCTTTGCCTGCAGAGGGTCTCTGGCTCTAGGTCGCACATAGTCCAAAGCACAGCTATAGCGCATAGGAAATGCAGGAAAAGCACTGATGAACAAGAATCTCATGTTCACTTTACTGTCTACTCAAATAGATTTCATGGAATAAAATTTTCAGTGTCATTTAGTGATTTTAACATGTTTGATATCAGTTATTTAACTCTTGTAGTTTGTAATGCTAGTAATGTTAGCTGAGATAAAAAATGAGCATTTCTAAAAAACACAAGAGGCTTCAATGTTAATAAATATGTATTTATTGTAGTATATAAACATGAGAAATATTCTCTCTCTAGTGATGTGTGTGTATCTTGCCTCTGAGAGTTGCCTCTGCTTCACTGTAGTTATCCTTAATATTTCTAAAATTGTAGGTTTAAAAAGTACTTTTATGACATTACTAGCTACCTTATAATATATCTGGCTACTCAGGTAGCTAGCTTGCTGCTTTACAGATGCTTTAGATAATTTTGCAGTTTAAGCTGAATATTAGTGAGTTAGCTGGATAACACTAGCTAGGAAAGGAAGGCAAGCTTGCTAATTTCATATTTCATTTTCTAGCAAATAATGACCTCCACAGATGCATATATTAGCTACTCAGTGATTGATCCTTGAACTCAGCTTTACTTGAAATTTTATTTTATATATTTTTAATTTTAAATGTAGATTATATTTATATTTTAAATTAGTGTTTCAATTAGCAGCCACTAGCCTTTCAACTTACCTTTTGCTACTTTTTAATTGTATTTTTTTTTAAAGTCTAAAGGCTCATTTTACTAACGTTACTAACAATAGCCAAACTTCTAAGCCCTGTAAAGTGCTTATTGTTAAGCTTGTGAACATGGGTAAAAGCACAAACTTTTATTCCATGTTCAGCAGCCATTCTGATTGGCTGATGTGGATAGAACCTTATAATGCCAACTTTTAATAAAAAACACACCATGCTGGGTGACCAGTTACACCAGTATCAGAGCAGTGCTGGTCTGATGCTGGACTGAAGCTGGTGTAACTGATCATCCAACATGGTCATGCTGCTTGACCAGCGTACCAACATCCAAAATACAACATTTGCTGGATTTCTCGGTGATTAGCATATCAACTTACATTGCTGATGATCTGCATACTAGCATCCAAAACACATCATATGCTGGTTTTGCTAGTGACTAAGCATGCTGGTCTATGCTGGTTTTTCTGTCAGGGTACAGACTCTATGATTCTTTTTTTCATAAATTTCACTACAACATTAATCAGCACTAAATAAACTATACGTGCAGAACTTAAGTAAGAAATGTCAGACAGAACTTTATCATTCTAAACCCATAAAATATTGGAAAAATGACATGAATAGTTGGGTCCCATTAAGTTTGGAATAAGCTGTAGTCTGAATCCAGCCAATGAGAGAGCAATAAACATCTTTACTATTCTCTGCACAATGTTATGAGGAACAAGAGGTTTTAAATGGATTAGAAATAGTCACTGTAGGCCAAACATTGATGCATCTGTTCTTTCTTGTTGTAATCTTCCTACAGGTAAGCCAAAGTTGCATTCTGGTCCCAAATCCGGTCTCTCTGAGTGCAGAATCTATAATTGGCCTCATGAAGAAGTGTCTTTTCACTCTTCAAAACAGCTTTCATAGACGTAAGACCTTTCTGTTATTGATGACTCACTCTTTGTTAGACTTTAATTCAAACTCATCATTTCCGTCCTTCAGCCCGATACCAAAGGCACACCTGCCCATGTGCTTTGTGTTCCTTAGGATTCTGTTAAATCTGGAAACCAGAGTGCTTTAGTATCACTTTGAGAGACATCAATACTTGGATACGTCCCTCGAGAACTGTTCAATCAGCTCCTTTTCTGAGACTCTGCATGCTGTCTTTGTCCCAGAGGAGCTGGATGGTCCCTGTGTAAGTGTTCTTCTCCAGAAAGCCTATGGAAAAGAACCATGGACTGAAATGAATGGAACAGGCTACAGGGTGAAAGAAGCTCTCTCTTGTAATTGTCATTGTCAGACACAGAGGTGTTCTTGACACCGTATACACACCACTCTGCATGTCCGGCTAACACTGGAGCTCCTACAAGAGGCTGAGATGCTACCACATGCTTTAAAGGGCCCATATTCTACATTTCTCTTGTAAAGTATCATGTCTGATTTCATGGATCAACAATAGTTTTTATGCAAACATTTGCCAATCTCACTTAATCCCATAGAATTTGTCACAGTTCCCTGAAAAGGCCCATATCCTACATTTTTCTTGTGAGGTCCACTTATCACACTTGTGTGGTTTAAAAACAGTCGTAATTCATTTTACACAACCATTTTCCAACCTCTCTTTATCTCTCTTTTTAAGTGAAAATAAGTTAGCAGATTCTCTACAGGGGACAGTCATAAATATGACATTTTTCTCGCAAAATTTAGTGTGCAATTCCTATTTGTTTGCTGAGGGTATCAAATTGAAAAAAATTACTTGCACCAGTTGACCACATTTTATGTTTTATTTTTTTTCCCCAATGTGTTAAATACAGCAAGTATACAGGAATTGTGAAATGAAATGTGCAGAAGCTTGTTCTCTGTAGAGGATATGTTAACTTATTTTCACTTAGAACATCAATAAAACAAGTGAAGTCAAGAGGCTTTTATTGTAATTCCATCTATGTACAAGTACACTGTGGAGTGAAATTACGTTCCTCCAGGAACAACACGGAACAAGGAACAAAAAGTACAAAGTGCGAACGTGCAGACATAGCGTGCAAACAAAAAATTAAACTAGAAACAATAAATTAAACAGACATTAGACACAGTAAACAGACAGGACGGTGCAGCACCAACACAGCACTCATTCTGGACATTAGGTAAGCGATACTTTTTTAATCCCACAAACGGGGAAATTCCACCTCCGCATTTAACCCATCCATGAAGTGAAACACCACATACACACTAGTGACCACACACACACACTAGGGGGCAGTGAGCACACTTGCCCAGAGTGGTGGGAGCAGTTGGGGGTTAGGTGTCTTACTCAAGGACACCTCAGTCATGGACTGTCAGCACTGGGGATCGAACCGGAAACCTTCCGGTCACAGGGCCAGTTCTCTAACCTCTAGCCCACGATTGGTAGTGGAAAAAGGTGCAGAGATGTTAACATGCTGAACATCTGTGAGTCACACAGTCAGATGACATACATAAACACAGCAGTTACATGAGGTAGAAACACATCATTTGCTCAGGGGTTGCCACAGTTTTACTCACAACAGTTCTCCATGATCGAGCCCTTTAAGACTGGACCATGCTTTGAATGCAGGCCCTGTTTTGCGTCTTGTTCAAAAAGCAGTGTGGGCTGAAATATATGGACCAAACTGTTCAGTGCAGACTAAAATCCTCAGGCACACCAGAATTAACTTCAGCCATTCTTTTTAGATGTGTGGATATTTTTTAAGACTAATGGGCAGTTAAACTGCTACAGGCTGAATGGGCAGGTTGGATGGAAGGCCATATGTAAATGTGGACAGATTTGGTGCAGAGGAGGTGCAGCGGCTAACGGCATGATGCGGAAACAACAACCTGTCTCTGAATGTACGCAAAACTAAGGAGATGCTAGTTGATTTCAGAAGAGTGCGAGGTGACCGCCCTCCACTGAACATCACTGGCTCTGCTGTGGAAATCGTCAGGAGCACCAAGTCACAGAAAACCTCATCTGGTCCCTCAACACTAACTCCATAGCCAAGAGACCCCAGCAGCACCTCTACTTCCTGCAGAGACTGAAGAAGGCTCCTCTCCCCCCTCCCATCCTCACCATGTTCTACGAGTTTACTGTGGAGACCAGTTTGAGCAGCTGCATCATCGCCTGGTTTGGGAATTGCACCGCCTTCGACCACAGGACCCTACAGCGTATAGTGAGGACTGCTGAGAAGATCACCTCCATCATGGACATCTACACCACACGTTGCATCTGCAAAGCCACCAGCATTGTGGACAACCCCATCCATCTCACACACTGACTTTTTTCACTGCTGCCATCTGGCAGAAGGTACCAGAGCATCCGTGCCATCATTGCCAGACTCTGCAACAGCTTTTTTCCTCAAGCGATCAGGTTTTTAAACTCACAATGAATGAATTCTCTCTACTCTCTCAACTCTAATGAGCTGTTTTGGCCGTTTTTAAAATTTTTTTTTTTTTAAAATATATCTCAGCTGTGGGGACTGGGATATGAACAGTTCATTTAGAAACTTGTTTATAAACTCTTTTGGGAAAAAAATTCATAGAGTTATTTCAGCCATAAGGGCCCTTTCAATACTATGGGACGGCAACATCAGCTACTCTTAGTGAAAATGAAAATATTGCTATGCTCTGTGTTACAACACAGTGGGTTTAATAGGATGAATCATTATAGAAGAAATGTTTGAAAGAAACAGTGAGAGGGCCTTGTATTGATAAAATAAACAATAGAGCTTCAGTGGGTAAGCCCTACCCCTACATATTAAGAAATGGAGCATTCATGGTTCAGATCCCAGGGGGTATGCTGGGGGGGGGTTGATTTAGATGGCTACAGGTTGTAATGACTTCCACATTGATCTGAAGAAGGCAACTCCTCTGTATCTACCCTGCCTATTTGTCTTGATGGTAACCAAGCAGAATGACAGGACAGTGAAGCATTAAAAGAAAAGCTCTGTGAAAGACAAAATTTGAACGATTTTCTACTCAATCAGCTAAGATGTCCAAGTTTTGCTATTTTGGTTTAGAACTGTAACTGTAAGGCTAACAATGCTAACAAACAATAGAAGAAAATAATCACCAAAACTGGTTCCACAAACACATGCCAACGTCTTCATTTATTTGATTCAAGCTATGCAATCTCATTTTTAAAAACAGGCAAAATGGAAGACAAACTTTATTTGCATATTTAAGCTGAAATTACAGCTACATTATCATTAGAATAATGTCCTGATTTCTGGTACAATTCCACCATTAACAGAATTAATCAAAATCAGAGAAAACTTACCTGTATTTTTCAGGTTTCAGGCCGTAGAATGCTGGCATCACTGCTCCTAAGTGCTGTAGGGTGAGCGCACTGGCTGAGTGATGCTGTTCACAGTCACCAATGTACTAAATGTACATGAGGCACCGTCATGAAGTTCAGACAGAAGGTCTCTGCCTCAGAAAGCACATGACACTAGAAGTTTATAGTTCTTCTGTGTCTTGGTTAATGTCCCATCTGTTTTTGTAACGTGACAGAACCAGCGGCTAAAAATAAGAACCGAGGCTATACTCCCTGTCGGTAAGCAGGAAGTGGTCAGATCTAAAAAAGACAAAACATACATAATGATAAACATAACAAAAACAAGATCAAGCAACCAAGATTCAAATATGGAAAAGGCAAAAAGGCAAAGTCAGGAAGTCCAAAAACACAGTCAAATAAACAAGCAGGCCAAACAAATGTACAAGAACTCTTAGTAGCTCAGGCTTATATACTAAACTAGATCTAGACACATGATACACAGAAGAAATGAGATTGACTAGTACTATGGTGATTGGGAATGGCGACTGGTGGATTGTGGAGCTTCCACTGTCACATGGTGTACCAAGGAGTTCTGGGAAATGGAGTCCAAAAGCCCTCAAAAATATAACAACAGTGTTGAAATACATTGTTTTGTGTTCAGAAAATTGGTGCATTTCTCTATATAAAAATATTAAGCATTTACAAACTGTGATTTTGCACAAAAGCTCCATAGAAGCCCATTTATTTTGGACTACCTGGAGAACAGCCTCTAGCGGCTGACCAACCTGAAAGAAATTATTGAGTGGTAATTCTCTTCACTACATATTCTTTGACTTGGATGCAGTTTGAGAAGGGTGAGAAGTTCTACAGAAGCTTGTGGGGAGACTATTGACTTCCAGCATTTATTAGCAGCATTAGCCTTGTAGCTCCTGTTCTAACTTAAGATCCAATATTTTGACACCAAGTTTGTCTTGGCTCTTCGACTGCACTTTGGGTAAGAAGAAAATCATACAAGTTAGATTTTTGCCAAACTATTCCTTTAAGGTAAATTCCAGTGAAGAAATTTAGTGTCCTATTGAGTATAAATTCCTCTCTGTGCTCTTTCTACAGCAACTCCCAGCTAAAGCGAACCAGTCTGTACATAAATTGTCTTTTTGCAAAGGTGCATAATATGTCTAAGAAAAAATCATTTGGGATTCAGCCATGTGTGCACAATTCTATACTGGACAAATGGTTGCACTATTAGAGTGCAGAAGCCAGAATTTTCTAATATAAAAAAGAGCTGTGTGAGATTCAGCCTGGGTTTGATGCTTATTAAGACAAATTTGACTAGAACATGGACATTTGAAGCATGTAAGACATTTAAGTGACATATTCTTTGCTTTTTTAAATTTAGTTTTTAGTTTTAAATAGCAGTCTTACAGTATAGAATCATATATATTAGATTATTAGAACTTAAAGAAGTAACATGTGATATGCATACATTTGCATAATTTCAAAAAACAAAAAGTCTATCAAGTTAGATTTTTTGCCAAACTATTGCTTTAAGGTAAATTCCAATCAAGAAATTTAGAGTCTTACTAAGTATAAATTCCTCTCTGTGCTTTTTCTACAGCAACTCCCAGCTGAAGTGAACCAGTCTGTAGATAAATGGCCTTGCCAAGCTTTTTTATGGACTGCCTTGACAAAAGTCCTTCATAAATCAAGCATCGTTATGAAAATTGAGGGAACAAGTGTGAGTGTGCAGATTGGGCAGCAGGCTAATCAATTATCTGCTGTTGAGTTTAAGACTTGTCTGGGTCTCTTTATCAGAAACTGTCTGTTTTTACCAGGCAGAGCACAGACCAGAGCACAGCCACAGCTGTGAGATAAATCCAGCCATTTCGGTAAATATTACAAGTAGCTGACAGGAACAGGAACAGCTCATGAAATTAAAGGAGGAGTAATGCTATTGTCCTGCCTTCAGCTTTTTATTACAGACAGAAGGCCTCTGCTTCAGAAAGCAAATGACTCTAAATGTTTATGGTTCCTGTGTCTCAGCTCATGTCCCATCTGTTTTAATAAACATGACATTTACTGTCACCTGGTGAAACAAATGTCATGCTTAGCTACAGTTGGTCATCCCTGGTTACTCATTCGTACTGCAGTACATGCTACAAATTAGGACTGTGCCTTCTTGGTTGACCAGAAAGTCTGATATTCATCCAATAAAGCAATAAGCCATGAGAGGTTGTGCATTACAGAGATTTTATCATGGGTTATTAGACATGACGTGAAGCAGAGTAAAACCTCACCTATGATAAAATCACTAATTACCACTGCTAATGATAATTTCTGTAAGTCCCTCTATGCAGTTTCCAGTCTTATTTAACACAAAGCTAGTGGTGTTGTATGTCCTTTTTCCCATGCTGGGGCTGAATCCCAAATGGCTCCCTATTCCCTACATAATGTAATACATACGAATTAAAACACTGGCTCCTGCACCTAAACAGTGCATAATATGTCTAACAAAAAATCATTTGGGATTCAGCCATGTGTGCACAATTCTATACTGGACATGGTTGCACTATTAGAGTGTAGAAGCTAGAATTTCCTGTATAAGAAGGGAGCTGTGTGAGATTCAGCCTGGGTTTGATGCTTATTAAGGCAAATTTGACTAGAACATGGACATTTGAAACATGTAAGACATTTAAGTGGCATATTTTTTGCTTTTTTAAATTGCGGTTTTACAGAACAGAATCATATATATCAGATTATTAGAACTTGAAGAACTTACATATGATATGTATGTGTGTATCTTGAGTACAGATGTCAGAACCGGAACTATTCTTTTTCTGACAGTAGACTAATAACCCTTAGCATACGCTTAACTAACTATATTGCTTGGTGGAAGAACTGCTTTTTGAGTTTAGTATTATTAGACACTAGGTGTGTACAGAACTTTTTTAAACAATAGATATAACAATGAATCTTTGTTAGAGGATAATGGAAATTCAAAATTTGATATTCAAATATTCTGAATTTGCATTAAGTTTTTTTTGTTGTTTTTCCCAAAATTTCACATATGCAAATTAGATGTTATCTACTGAAACTTGCATACATTTGCATAATTTCAAAAAACAAAAAACCTAGCCTTCAGATGATGAGTTAGACACACGTCAGAGAAAGTTTTTTACAGAAGAGATTATTAAAATTGTTTAATTGTTTAATTAGGAAAACTATGCATTGTTATTATAAAACATTTTTCATGCAAGTACAAAATCTATCATACAACCCCAATTCCAATGAAGTTGGGATGTTGTATAAAACATGAATAAAAACAGAATACAATGATTTGTAAATCCTTTTCAACCTATATTCAATTGAATACACTACAAAGACAAGATATTTTAATGTTCAAACAGATAAACTTTATTGTTTTTTGCAAATATTCACTCATTTTGAATTTAATGCCTGCAACATGTTCCAAAGAAGTTGGGACAGGGGCATGATTACCACTGTGTTACATCACCTTTCCCTTTAACAACACTCAGTAAGCGTCTGGGAACTGAGGACACTAATTGTTGAAGCTTTGTAGATGGAATTCTTTCTCATTCTTGCTTGAAGTACAACTTCAGTTGCTCAACAGTCCGGGGTCTCCGTTGTTGTATTTTGCGCTTCATAATGTGCCACACATTTTCAATGGGAGACAGGTCTGGACTGCAGGCAGGCCAGTCTAGTACCTGCACTCTTTTACTACGAAGCCACACTGTTGTAACACGTGCAGAATGTGGCTTGGCATTGTCTTGCTGAAATAAGCAGGGATGTCCCTGAAAAAGATGTTGCTTGGATGGCAGCATATGTTGCTCCAAATCCTGTATGTACCTTTCAGCATGAACCTCAACCCCATCCTTGCTTGTGAACGACTGAGCCTTTCAGGGATGCTCCCTTTATACTCAGTCATGACACTCACCTATTTCCAATTAACCTGTTCACCTGTGGAATGTTCCAAACAGGCATTTTTGAGCATTCCTCAACTTTCCCAGTCTTTTATTGCCCCTGTCCCAACTTCTTTGGAATGTGTTGCAGGCATCAAATTCAAAATGAGTAAATATTTGCAAAAAACAATAAAGTTTATCCATTTGAACATTAAATATTTTGTCTTTGGAGTGTATTCAATTGAATATAGTTGAAAAGGATTTGTAAATCATCGTATTCTGTTTTTATGTATGTTTTACACAACGTCCCAACTTCATTGGAATTGGGGTTGTAAATCTTACTTTGAGAAATATATTAGGAAACCTTGTTTTTAGAATATGTTTATGAATAAGTGTGCAAAATTTCATGAATGCAGGTCTCCAGAAGAGTTCTGAATATCGAAATAAGCTGATTTTGAGAGAACTGCTTTAAGAATGGATCTTAGCACTCAATATCTAGTGAGATCTCTATTTGAATGAATGCAGTCATTAGCACATAAGACATATACATATTTAGATAATATATTTAGATTCTACTAGAAGCAAGCTTTTCAGTGATATGTAACATGCAATGGTTGCAAATGTGGGCAAAGCCTTCATTAAAGGGAAATTCCACAGATTAAAAAAAAAAATCTGCATAATTAACAGTTAAGATTTAAATTAAAGTCATTTAGTGAAGTTTGGTGTGAAATTCTCTATTCTAAGGAAATTAAAGAGACTGAATGGTTCATAGTTGTTGTGATAGGAACCAGATTTCTGACAATTTTATTGCTTCTAAAAGCTGCGTTACACAAAGTTATTATATGAATTGGTTAGAAATATGTTGCCTAATGCTTGAGACATTATGCTGGCTTTGAGATAAAGCTTTGGCCTAAAATGTGTTTTTTAACCAATCAGTTCCTGACAGCTCTTATCGCCATTTATCACTGTAAAGAAATATAAGGTGATACATTTCCCTACAATGAACCATTTCACATCAAATCACTCTCAGTGACTTTGTTTACCTCATAATGAATTACTGTGCACACAGTTTTAAAAAAGGTGGCATTTCCCTTCAAAGTTGCTAACAACTGGAAAATACAGTTAGACATGAGTGAAGGTGAATTGATTAAATAAACTGAAACGGATAGATTTCTGTTCATTTTACATGTTTATAATTATAGTTTAAGGGAAGACATATAGAAATCTGACAAACTGATCAGCAGTTCTGCCTGTATTGTCTTTCCTTAATAAAGAATAAAGAATAACTAATCAATTAAACTCTGGTGTGTTTGATCAAAATGTGCAATAAGCCCTTCAGCCATATGTTACAGTAATTTAACCACAGGTAAGGGGAGGGAGGTTTAGGAGTTTATTGTGGTTGGAATGATGATCATGTTATTAAGTGTGCAGTGGCCCTGAAGTGTGGAACGCATCCCCACCCTGCTCAGCAATGTCAAACATACAGCATGGTAGTCGAGACCTACCCAATTATGATTCTTATCTGGCTTGCCTGATGATCTTAGACTAAAAGCATCTTGTCTGTCGCAACAAAAAAAATTCACCTGAACAAACCTGCAGTGAGAACGGTGGTGACAGTAAATTAGAATTATTTGACTGAGAAGTGGTGGAAAAGAGTTGCTAAGGAGTATATGTCTTATTTACAGTATGCTGATCGTCTGGAGGTTTGTGCTGTTATTATTTCATTGCTGAAGCTGAAAAATGTTTGGATAGGAGACTAAACTCACAGCTCAATGTCAAAACTATTAACAGACAGACTTACCCTGGCGTTAAGATAAGCCAACATAACTTGTCCAGTGATCCAGTGAAATCGGTGGTTTGAAAGTTTGTCAACATGATCACGTGATGCGTTATTGGTGTTTTGACTGATTGCTTCATGAAACTTCTTGTACTAAGTTGAGACACTTGCAACTGTTGTAGGTGAGTTTCAAGCAAGTTGCAGGATGCTTTACATTATGGAACTCAAGTACAATTTAGTTTCATGTAAGTTTCACTGTGTAAAACCAGACATAGTCTGACTGTTATCTGTTTTAAAGTTGATATTTCTTTCAGTTGGATTGTTCATTCAGAATGTACCTTTCAGATAAATAATGATGAACACTGATGAGTTATTATTGATATATTATTGGCCTGCTTAACTGAAGTTTTTTGGTCTTGCCCATTCAACATTGGAGTGCAGTGTGGCTCGTTACCTAAATTGAGTACGTAAAATGACCATCAGCTTGCTGATGAGCTTAACACCTTTTACTGCAGGTTTGAAAAGCCCAGCTCCACACATCCATTCAGCACAGATTCACACCTTCCTGTCACTCAGCCATATATTCAGCCTGCTCTCAAGATCTGCGAAAAGGATGTGCAACAACTCTTCAGGAGACAAAAAGTGAGGAAATCACCAGGACCAGACGGTGTTTCACCCTCTTGTCTGAGGGGCTGTGCTGACCGGATCGCACCAATCTTTACAGCACTCTTTAATAAACCACTGGAGCTATGTGTCGTACCTTCCTACTTCAAATGTTCCACCATAGGACCAGTTCCCAAGAAAGCAACCATCACAGGATTGAATGACTATAGACCCGTTGCATAGACCTCTGACGAACGACTGTACCTCCATGGACCCCTCAGTCAAAATCTTGAAGTATGCAGAGGACACTACAGTCATTGGTCTCATCCGAGATGGTGATGAGTCCGCTTACAGACGGGTGATTGATCAGGTGTTCCTTTGGAGTATCCACAATAACTTGGTTAACCTGGAGTATCCACAATAACCACAAAAACAGTGGAGATGACAGTGGACATCAGGAAGAGCCCTCCAACCCTGCCAGCACAGCACTCACCATCCTGGACAGAACTGTGATGGCAGTGGAGTCTTGCAAATTCCTGGGCATAACAATCACCAGGGACCTGAAGTGGGACAGCAACATCAGCTCCATCATCAAGAGAGCCCAGCAGAGGATGTATTCCTGCGTCAGCTGAGGAAGTTCAACCTGCCCCAGGAGCTGATGGTATGGTTCTACACAGCCATCATAGAGTCTGTCATCACCACGTCCATCACAGTGTGGGGCAGCTCAGCTACCAAGCATGACCTCCACAGACTGCAGCACATCATCAGATCTGCAGAGAGGACAACTGGGGTTAAGTTGCCTACTCTGCTGGAACTGCATGCCTCTAGAACCAGGAAGCGTGCAGAGAAGATCTCCACAGACCCCTCTCACCCCGGACACCACCTGTTCCAGCTCCTTCCCTCTGGACGATGCTTCAGCCAGATGAGGATCAGGACATCCAGGCTACAAAGGAGCTTCTTCCCCAAAGCCATTGCTCTCTTGAACAGTTAAAATATCACATAAAACAATATTCCAGCTTCAAACTGCACTTCTACCTATACTTGTATATAGTATCAAGCTCAGTGTTTGTTCTAGCATCTTACTCACCTGCCATATTATCTCACCTATCTGAGTCACCTCAGTGATCCCTTTCTCTGCCACTATACAACCTTTACCTGCTGCTGCACTCAGCACTTTAACTTTAGACTCTTACTTTGCACACTGTAAGGTTTACAGGTATGTGTGTGTCTGTGTGTCCGAGTGAGGGATGGTAGGAATGCATGTTTTATTTTATTTTATTTTGTTATATTTCATATTTATTTTATCTTATTCCCTATATGTGAATGTCTGTCTGATACTGTACACTGTGAGCTCCTGTAACTAAGACCAAATTCCTTGTATGCATAGCATGCCTGGCCTATAAAGCTTGATTCTGATTCTGATTCTGATGTAAAAATGAAGATGTAAAAGACGAAGAGGCTCACAGCTTTATCCCCTTCTGCAGACTTACACTCAGTAGTTGACCTTGTTGTCCCTTGTTGAGGATTTTTGCTTTGTTTAAGATCACTGAACCATGCTGAAGGGATGCGGCTGGTTATGAGGACGCTGCTTTATCTGTTAGATAAAGAGTGGCATTCAGTCAGATTAAACGGAAAAGACCAATCAGGTAATGAAGCTTTAGATGCTGTAGTGAACAATCAGGTTTTCAGCAGATAATGCAAAGCATGAAATGCTAAGAGTGTCCATGTGTGTGTGTTCATTTTATGCAAAGTACCATGGGAGAATAGTGTGATGCAGCATTATCTGGGTGCACTTCACAAACTGAAGCCAAACCTACCATTCACACATGATAGATGACTCCTAGGTTTTCAGACATTGCTCAGGGTATGTATTAAAGCAGTGCTCCAGTATTTTTCAACATAATCAATATTTGCTGCATCTTTAGCATATGGTCAGTTAGCATGGACAATGATTTCTACACATTATCGTGTTCTTAGAAAATAAAAGAAAAATTATTGAGTCAACTTGACCACTGGGCTGAACTGAGTCACTGAACTCCATCAATAAAGGTTTATGGTAAATTTTATACTGTCATATTATAAAGTTTAAACATCATGTTTTATTGATTTTCTAAGTGGCACTAAGTTAACACATCCTCTATAAGAAATTGCATTTTTCTGCAATTTTAGTGCACAATTGCTACTTATTTGCTAAGTTTAACATATTGGGGGAAAAACATCAAATACAAAATGTGCCATAGCTGTTGCAAAGGATATTTATAACATTTAATTTTTTATTTGTTTATCCAAAATGTTAAATTCAGCAAATAGAAGTATGCTATCTATAGAGGATCTTAACTTATTTTTAATTAGACTAGGGTTAGGCCGGTCACATAGCAAGGTAGACTGTAATCTCACCTAGCTAGTACCTAATGAAACAGCAAAGAGAAACATTTAGGAGGAACATCAATAATTTTGAGATCAATGGATTTATTTGCATATGTAAGCACTGCTGCTGGTTTCCTGATACGAGTAACTGTCAATTATTAAAACGGTGTGAAGCTGAAGTCAGCTTCTCATTCAAATGTTCTGTTCCACCTTAAATGTTGTGGCAGTTGCATTCTGGGGCGATATTTAAGGAGGGATGGAAATATGTGAACAAGAAGCTGGTGAAAGAAAAGCTGACATCAGCTTTGTAAAAAAAATCAAACGTTGAGACACGTTTCACAAGAAACTGTTCTACTGTTGAGGAAAAGTTTCCTGCCTGAGATGCGGGAAAAATGGGTATTGTCGAGCCTAAGCTTAAAGCAGAGCAAAGTAAGTCTGTGTTTTCCAGCCTATACTACTACATTAGCACATACTGAGACATATTTACAGCCAAGATGGTAAAATGTCGCCTCAATAAAACTGACATAAAATGTTGTGGTTCCCAAGCTGGTTTGATTTTTGTTGAAAGGACAAAATGTCTCTTCTTAACATTTGGGTTGTCGACCCCAAACAATTAATAAAATATATCATCTGACCAGGGGAGCCCAAACCTTTGCATATGACTGTATTCTTTTTAAAAAGCACTTTGATGGATTTTTAGTCATAAATATTTGTAAATAAAGCTGTATAGTTTGTTCATTCAAAAAAAGAAGACAAAAGAAAATTTCTTTTATACTGCGTTGCTCTAATGTTTCAAAAGTTGAGGGAAAAAAATGAATTTGCTTTATATGGTCATCTATTTCAAATGTTTACTCATGTACCAAAGCAACTGGCCATTGACTTTTGTTATAAATGCATTTTGAGTAAATGGTTTTTCTGTTCTTCTCTAAGTACAGAGATGTTACTGTCTGCACTAATAGACCATGCGCTGTAGATGTGGCAAGCATAGATTTGGCTGAATAATGCTGGAGTATTCCTTTTATATCTAATTTGATTCAGTGATCATGCCATCATTACTCCACACTCTCAAACAGATTCCACATCTCCGACTAACAGCAGGGACAGAGGTGAACTCAGGATGAATAAATAGCATGTTTTTTAGGCTGCCAGCAACAACATGGTACAGCAAAGCTAAAGGTAAGGTAAATGCAGTCCCATAGGATGACTACAGGTTTTATATAACAAGAGGGACACGTCATGTAGCTCAATTTAGATAAGCACTGTAAACAGGCTGCGTCCTTATTATGGCTATTAGATAAGAGCATACTTGATTTAGCCTAGTTATCGGCTCTTTGTAATGCAGGTACATGGACATCCTTTCAAAGAAGGCACTTCGTAGAATGCATATTTACAGTGCTATATCACAAGATTGGTAGAAATTTTAAAAAAGGATCTGTAAATGATAAAATTAAAGTGAAATTCCACCGATGTTTCAAACTCTGCATAATTTAATGGTTGAGATGTAAACAAAGTCATTCAGAGTAGTTTAATGTGAAACACTTCAGTGTAGAGAACGTTACAAACTCAGAACACACTGTTTACAGTGGTGTTGATAGGAATCAGAGGTCATCATGTTTACAGCACAAATAGTCATTATATTTACATTATATTTAGTTCCAAAACCACCTGTAAAGCTGCATGCATTTGTTTTTTTATGTAAAGGTGTTTAGGGTAAAAGTAGCATGAATGTATTTATTAAAAGAATATATTTTGGGTCAAAATCTTCAAAACTATCATAAAAAACAAGTGTTTTCATAATAATTTCATGTACTAAAATTTTGTAAGGGAGCTTTTAGAGGTAATAAACTCTTCTGACGATTCCTATCACCACTACTGTAAACAATTTCACTACAACTGAGCATTTCACAGCAAACTACTCTGCAGAAATGTTGAAAAATCATAATTTTTTCATTTTGAACATCCACTTTTGTTCCAACAGTAACCACATATGCAAAAGTTTGGACACCCCTGGTAAAGTGCCATGTATTGATTTTCAAAATCAGTTAACACGTTCTTTACAGGGAACACTCTTACATATGGCAATTTTCTGCATTGTTTTTATTTATTTGCTGAATTTAACATGATGGGGAAAAAATGTAACTTAAAATACAAAATGTTCTGGAATTTGTGCAAATTTTTTTCAGTATGTTAAATTCAGTAAATACGCAGTAATTGTACAATGAAATCTGCTGTAGTGTATTTCCTGTAGAGGATGTGTTAACTTTATTTTCACAAAATTAACATAACATATAATTAGACCGGGGTGCTCAAACATTTGTGTGCAACTGTACACTTTTGTGTTATCAACTGGCAGTGAAGATACATGTTATATAATACAAACAGTTATAATATAATACAATACAATTCTCCAAATATAATTATCATCCTCAGACTCAATAAAAGTGTGGAGAAGGGGGCATGGCCGAGCGTTGAATGTGGGACGGAGAAGCCAGTCTGGCTGAACCAGCGGGCTAAGTAGCTGATAATCTCTTCCTTCAGTAGGTGGCAGAGCCCTGAGAGAGAAGAAGACCAGCGATGCTATGGGGCTGGGAACCCTTAGACTTGATTGACCTATGAAGCTTTGAGCTCCTGGCAAGTCAGTACAGTCTCCCATCCATTCAGTGACCTGGACCAGCCTTGCTTGGCTTCCTAGGTCAATCAGGCCTAAGGGTTCTCAGCCCCCTAGCATCACTGGTCTTCTTCTCTCTCGGGGCTCTGCCACCTACTGAAGGAAGAGATTGCCTATAAGTAGGCTGTCAGAAACAAGGCACAGCTGAACATTATCAGCTACTTAGCCCGCTGGTTTAGCCAGACCGGCTTCTCTGTCCCACATTCAACGTTCGACCACGCACCCTTCTCCTTAAAAAGATACTGTACACACAGACACACATCAATTCATGCTTCCATACAAGTAAAAAGGCATGCATAAATACAATCAACAGAAGGGTTTTGAGTGAGGTTCAGTGGATGCTCTGTTTTTGCTGTCCTTGCTGCACCTGGTGCAGTCGGCTTTATGAGCAATGAGGCGTGTCGCGGCCTTTTGGTCACCTGTGGGGATAAAAGGAGGTTAGCAGGATCAGGAAAAGATTCCTGCCTTCGCTGAAGTGCACTGCCACACATACACAGCTGGGCTGCACATAGGGGTTGCGCCCCTGAGAATCAATCACCTGGCAACTAGTGTTACTCAACAACTGCATTGCAGTTCAACAGGAAAACACATGGTTCTACAAAACAAACAAAAGACATGTTTGGTGTCCAAAGTTTGCTTTAGTTTTTGTTTAGAGCTATGAGGCTAATGTAGCTAACATATAGTTCAACAAAAAATCTAATTTACATGATTTTCCACTTACCGCAGTTGACCAACCAAAACATGTTTGGTGTCCAGATTTTGGTTATTAAGTTTATACGTGGAGCTTCTAAGCTAACAAACTCTGGAAGTCAACAGATACCAAACCAGTTTTCATAAATACTGTCATCCCCTGAATCACTTCTTTCTTTAGCACAATTTAGTATCATTTTACACAAGACGACCATGGACAGGGCTAAGTGAATTCACAACACAAGCACACCATAAAGTAACATAGATAAAGAGGCTATGTAAATGTACTCAAATCAATACAGTGTTTGATTATGACCACAGTTTCAGCACAAATTAAACATGTATATTTGAATCTGATTATACACTTAAAACTGGATCTGCTGGACATTGGACACACCGTGACTCCCGCACCTGTGAGACTTCATATGTCAGGAATCTGGTGGTGTATTTGGTATGTGTCATAGGTTTATTGTTATTTAATATACAACTTCTTACTCTCCTAGTAAGCAAGTCTTAGCTTTTACTGTGCTAGTAGGCCTACTTGCGTAGTGTCATTTTACATCATGCCTCTGTGCTCCAGCCTCTCCAGGTGAATAGTTCCAGAGGGACATGCTGATGTTTATGTTAAATTACAGGTTAAATATCGCTGTTGTCAGAACAAAACCTTGCATCTCCAAAATGATAACTTTACAGGAGGAGGAAAAAACATACCCTACTTTTAATGTAAGTCATTGGAACCAGACTTTTTTTCCAAGCAATTTTGAGCCATTTGTTTTGATACAGTCATGAAATTTACACACAATGTAAAGGGCAGCAGGTATTTTCAAATTATGTCATAAACTAAAAACAATAAAAATGGACATACAAGGTTTCGATGCAACAGCAGCGATGTAAATAAAATCTATCCATACCATTTCGGCATGCATTTGTGGCATCTGTTTGACTTCCAGTGCTTGTTAGCTCTGTTAGCTTAGCAGATCAAGGTCTAAACTAGAGAAGAAAAATCTGGACAATAAACATGTCCTGGCCGACAGACTACATTTAAACTTGCTAATGTGGTTTCACACAGTGTATGACACTCTATAAATCTATAAATATCTATAAAAATGGACTAAAGTACAGGCAAGATTCAGGCATTAAAATTGCTGCTACTACTGTTTTTTCAAATCTAATTCTCTCTTTTTTAAATAAATCTAGATCATACAGTGTCCAAAACCATTGGCAAGCATATTTGTGATTACCTAACAACTCCACAAGGTTTGAGGCAAGTCTATGATGATTTAGGCATTTAAGTTTGGATGATGCTAATGCTAACTGTGTATTTCCTTCTTTGATTTGTTAGCTACATTAGCCTTTAGCGTCAGTACAAAACTAAGACAACTCTGGATGATGAGCATGCCTTGGCTGATGGATTACATTTGAGTAGGGAAGTTGATCTCAAAAAGAATCCATACTCTGATTCTAGGCTTTTGGGAATTGACAGTCGACTCTGAAGTGACTATCACACACAAGAAGTGATTTAGTGTCAGGTAAAGTTAAGGGGGAACTTTCCTCAAATTTTCCAAAGTTTCTGCATAACTAAATGTCAACAAACTCCTTCAGTTGAGGTTTGGTGTGAAATGCTTCATTGAAGAGAAACTTATTGAGTCCGAATGGTTCACAGTGGCTGTGATAAGAGCCCAACATCCAAAGTGTTTAATGCCTCATAAAGCTCCCTCACAGAAAACTATGACATGACCTGGTTATGAGGACACTGCCTGATGTCTCAGACATTGTTTTATGATAGTTGTGTGATAAAGTCTTGATCTAAAACATAATCATGTTATTATAAAAGGCCAGGGCCCACTGGCAGGCCCAAAGTTTTAATACACAATTCTGTGTGTCAAAATGCTTTCAGTGAGGTGCCTGAAGGTACTGCATAATAAGTATTAGTATGTAATAAGTCTAGAATTTGAATTGGTCAATCCATTCATGGTAGGGAGACACATGAAGGGTCTTCTAAGGTAAAATAGTCCCTAAAGGAAGGTAATTTTTTTCAGATTGACCATTATTTTTCCATTATCAGGATTACGTATATAAACCCAGAAGACTTGCGTAGGTTCACTGGAGGTTTTGGATAATAAAGCAAATGGTTATATTTACATTGTAGACATTGTTGTGACCCCTGGTTTCTATCACCACCATTATAAGGAAAGTCAGTAATTTCCTCTAAAAATAACTTATTTTACATCACACCACACTGAATGACTTTGTTTAGATCTTAACCACTGAATTATGCAGAAATTTTGAAAAATCGGAGGAATTCCCTTTTAAAACACGCTACAAGACGCAAAAGCAAGACTGTACGGTAAACTGTAAATCAGTTTAGCTCACAATACATTCTGCACCATAACACACTGAGGAAGAGGGAGCAGGAGAGGTGTGTGCACAGGTGGGTTTGCAAAAAATAAAAAATAAAATTATGGGGAGTTCAGCTAAGCACTGCCCTCTGCTGTTCACACTGTTCACACTAACTTTTTAGCTATCTCTTCATGTTCATTATGTTCATTCTACATAATCATTCTGGGCGCTTTGAGCTCTTTGATAATTATCTTGAAAGTTTTAAAAGAACATCCAGACCTTTGATTACATTGCAGTATGCATGCAGGTCTGGTGTACTGTAATTACTGTGGAACATCATGTGATGTATTAATTAATTTTTAAAACTACTTTTATTTGTGCTCAAGCGAATTATTGCTACAGTGGCAGTATTCTTACATGGTTTCTCCCTTTAAGGGGAATTCCACAGTTTTTCATCATTTGTGTTGTTAAATGGTAAAGATGTAAAGTCATTCAGAGTGGTTTAATGTGAAATGCTCCGTTCTACAGAAACTGACAGAGTCAGAATTGTTCACAGTGGTGCTAATAGGAACCACACATCACAGAAAGTTATTACATGAAATAGTAACAAATATTTTATGGATTGCATGATTTATGATTTTTTATGATTGTTCTGTGATAAGCTTTTGGCCTAAAATGTACCTTTTAAGAAACAGCCATTCGTGGTGGATGGGTACACGCAGACCATTGTACAGCAAAATAGTTCCCAAAGACAGCTTCTTTTTTTCAGATTTACCACTATTTCACCATCTTCAGCATTACATACAGTGGGTTGCAAAAGTATTCATACCCCTTGAACTTTTCCATATTTTGTCACATTACAACCACAAACATAAATATATTTCACTGGAATTTAATGTGAAAGACCAACACAAAGTGGTATACAATTGTGAAGTGGAAAGAAAATTATACATGAATCAAAACATTTTTTACAAATAAAAAACTAATAAGTGCGACGTGCAAAAGTATTCAGCCCCCCTGAGTCAATACTTTGTGGAGCCACCTTTTGCTGCAATTACAGCTGCAAGTCTTTTAGGGTATGTCTCCACCAGCTTTGCACATCTAGTGACTGAAATTCTTGCCCATTCCTCCTTGCAAAACAGCTCAAGCTCAGTCAGATTGGATGGAGAGCGTTTGTGAACAGCAGTTTTGAGATCTTGCCACAAATTCTCAATTGGGTTTAGGTCTGGACTCTGACTGGGCCATTATAACACATGAATATTCTTTTTTTTAAACCACTCCATTGTAGCTCTGGCTTTATGTTTAGGGTCGTTGTCCTGCTGGAAGGTGAACCTCCGCCCCAGTCTCAAATCTTTTGCTGACTCCAACAGGTTTTCTTCCAAGATTGCCCTGTATTTGGCTCCATCCATCTTCCCATCAACTTTGACCAACTTCCCGGTCCCTGCTGAAGAGAAGCACCCCCAGAGCATGATGCTGCCACCACCATATTTGACAGTGGGGATGGTGTTTTCAGAGTGATGTGCAGTGTTATTTCTCCGCCACGCATAGCGTTTTGCATTGTGGCCAAAAAGTTCTATTTTGGTCTCGTCTGACCAAAGCACCTTCTTCCACATGTTTGCTGTGTCCTCAACATGGCTTCTGGCAAACTGCAAACGGGACTTCTTATGGTTTTCTTTTAACAATGGCTTTCTCCTTGCCACTCTTCCATAAAGACCACATTTGTGTAGTGCACGACTAATTGTTGTCCTGTGGACAGTTTCCCCCACCTGAGCTGTGGCTCTCTGCATTTCATCCAGAGTCACCATGGGCCTCTTGGCTGCCTCTCTGATCAGTGATCTCCTTGTTCGGCCTGTAAGTTTAGGTGGACGGCCTTGTCTTGGCAGGTTTACTGTGGTGCCATACTCTTTCCATTTCCGGATGATGGATTGAACAGTGCTCCGTGAGATGTTCAAAGCTTGGGAAATCTTTTTATAACCTAAGCCTGCTTTAAACTTCTCCAAAACCATATTCCTAACCTGTCTGGTGTGTTCTTTGGACTTCATGATGCTGTTTGCTCCCCAATATTCTCTTAACCAACATCTGAGGCCGTCACGGAGCAGCTGTATTTGTACTGAGATTAGATTACACACAGGTGGACCCTTTTGAGTCATTAGCAGTCATCAGGCAACTTCTGAATGCAATTGGTTGCACTCAGGGAAAAGGGGGCTGAATACTTTTGCACGTCGCACTTATTAGTTTTTTATTTGTAAAAAATGTTTTGATTCATGTATAATTTTCTTTCCACTTCACAATTGTATACCACTTTGTGTTGGTCTTTCACATTAAATTCCAGTGAAATATATTTATGTTTGTGGTTGTAATGTGACAAAATATGGAAAAGTTCAAGGGGTATGAATACTTTTGCAACCCACTGTATTAAAACTGAAAATATGCATATAGGTTCACTGGTGGTTTGTGATCCCTGGTTCATCAACACCACTGTAGAGAAATCTGTAAGTCAGTAAGTTTCTCAAAAAATGGAGCACTTCACATCAAACCACTGTGAATTATATAGTTTACACCTCAATGACTGAATGAGGCAGAAAGGAATGGAGTCCCTCTTTAAGTATTAATTTGATCTTGTATGATTTCTTCTCTAAGCATTATTATACTTTTATGTGGTTTCTTACTTAAACATTAATGTACTCGTATGTCATCTCCTACTTAAGCCTTATTATAGTTTTATAGTTTTTTTTTGCCTAAGCATTATTATACTTACAGTACAGCCCTCACATTTCTGCAATTATTCATTATATATTTTCATGGGACAACATTATATAAATAAAACTTGGATATAACATAGTCAGTGTACAGCTTGTATAGCAGTATAGATTCACTGTCCTCTGAAAATAACTCAACACACAGCCATTAATGTCTAAATAGCTGGCATCACAGTGGAGATGTCCAAATTGTGCCCAATTGTGTCGTTGTCCCTCCCTGGTGTCATGTGACTCGTTAGAGTTACAAGGTTCCAGGAGTGAATGGGGAGTTAAATTTAGTGTTTTGGGTACAGTTCACTCATACTGGCCACTGGATATTCAACATGGCACCTCGTGGCAAAGAACTCACTGAGGATGTGTGAAATAGAATTGCTGCTCTCCACAAAGATGGCCTAGGCTATAAGATGATTGCTAACATCCTGAAACTGAGCTACAGCACCGTGGCCAAGGTCATACAGCAGTTTTCCAGGACAGGTTCCACTCGGAACAAGCCTCGCCAAGGTTCATTGAGGGAAACATGAATTCCAACATGTACTGTGACATTCTCAAGCAGAGCATGAGCCCCTCCCTTCAGAAACTGCGCCGCATGGCAACTCAATAACGACCCCAAACACACCTCCAAGATGCCCTCTGTGGAGCATGCTGAAGTGGAAGAAGGAGGAATGCAAGGTGTCTAACAGTGGAAGAGGATTCCAGTAGCAATCTGTGCAGCTCTGGTGAATTCCATGCCCAAGAGGGTGAAGGCAGTGCTAGATAATAATGGTGGTCACACAAAATATTGACACTTTGAGCACAGTTTGGACATGTTCACTGTGAGGTGTACTCACTTGTGTCGCCAGCTATTTAGACATTACTGGCTGTGTTTTGAGTTATTTTCAGAGGACAGTAAATCTATACTGCTATACAAGCTGTACACTGACTAAGTTATATCCAAGTTTCATTTCTATAGTATTGTCCCATGAAAAGATATTATAAAATATTTGTAGAAATGTGTACTCACTTTTGCGAGATACTGTATATGTGGTTTCTTACTTAAACATTGTTTTACTCTTATATGGTTTCTTAAGCATTATTATACTCAAATGTGGTTTCTTACTTAAGCATTATTATACTTGTGTGTGGTTTCTTATTTAAGAAGTATTATACTCTTATGTAATTTATTAGTTAAGCATTATTATACTCATATGTGGTTTCTTACATAAGTATTATTATACTCATGTGTGACTTCTTACTTAAGCATTATTATATTCATACACTGTTCCTTATATAAGCATTATTATATTCTAGTTTCTTACAAAGCCTTGTTTTTCTGTGTGCTTGGTTGGTTTGGTTATACACTTAAACAATGATTCAAATGTCTGTAAAAATCAACCTGGAATCATTTTTTATCTTGTTAGTTCTTGTCCCTTATCATATTAAGCATGATTCATCATTTCATTCCATTTAAAAGACAAACTCCAATAAAATAAAATGACATATTTGCATCTAAAATTTTGTTTTATGTTTTGATTACATCATCGTGTCCCGGGGGAGGAGCAACAAAAACAAGTTTTGCATTCATTCTGTGAACAATTCAATTACTCTAAGCAATTTTATTTTGCTTTTTGACCAGTTTAAGTGTAGGCTACTCATATATGATCCAGGTGTCAGACATGAAGAAGGACACGGTGAGAAGAAGCTAACTTTACCACCACTGTAGCTCCCTGATATTCTCTGGCCATTAAACATCACTATCTCTCTCTCTAACACCCTTGCACACTCTCTCGCACACTTACACACATATATAAGCCTTCTCTTTGGTTAATTAGTTTTTTGCACTTGGATGAAAGTTGGTCCACTGGGCTTTTGTTGCAGGGTCAATTATGTGTGAGAAGAAGCTGGAGACTTTAAAAGCAAATAATAAAGCTAATCCTCAGCACTAAATAAAGAGCCAGGGTGGCTCTGATTATTCCAAACGGACGCAATTATGAGTGAACGTTTCTCTTGGCTGCCAGAGATCTACAGACTCCCTCCCTGCATGCAGGGTGAAAATATGGCACATGTAATTTACATTTGCAAGCTAATGACACTGGGCATGAATGTTTCATCTGGAGCTTTTCATCAAGGGGCATCTGAAGCAATCAGAGTTTGTGAGTTCGTCTGGAGAAAATGAGAGCGCATAAAGTAAACTTTGTAGGGGAATCCTCCAAGGCCTTTGCTAGTTTAATTTAAAAGTATACTTCATTGTTTTTCATTGTGATCCCTATCTGGTACAACTATAGTAATAGAGTTGGTAACTACAGACAATAATAGATAATAATAGATTTCAATAGGCAGTTGCTGAATTCTGTGCAGAAATGTGGTAAGTACTTGATGCAACATGTTGGAACTACAACCATTATTCTCAGCATAAGTCTTCATGATGAAAAAAAACCCCTATTAATTCAAAACAAAATGAACAGGATAGGACATCTTACCCACATGTAAATGCAGTCACTAAAGTAGCTTTTTATCACTGGAGAAATACTGCTAAAGTTTGGCCTTCTCTGTCTCAGAGTGACACAGAGAAACTTGTTTGTGCATTTGTTACGAGGAGAGTTGATCACTGTAATGCTCTTTTTACTGGACTTCCTAAGGAAACAATGCATCCTTTACATCTCATAAAATGAAGCTGCATGGATACAAACAAAAACAAAAAAAAGGCAGTGCCTTTATTTTGGAAGAACTGCACCGCTTACTAATCTTATAGGATAAGTTTTTAAGGTTGTGGATAATGTACCCCCTAATGTAGGTCCCTTAGTTCTAGTAAAGGAAAATATTAATGACATTTTGGACAATTTTATGCTTCCAACTTTGTGGGAACAGTTTGGGGAAGACCCCTTTCTGTTCCAGCATGGTTGTGGCCCAGTGCACAAAGCAAGGTCTATAAAGGCCTTGCTGGGTGAGTTTGGTGTGGAAGAACCTGACTGGCCTGCACAGAACCCATCAAATAGCTTTGGGATGAGCTAGTACAGAGATTGAGAGCCAGGCCTTCTCTTCCAACATCAGTGTCTGACCTCACAAATGCTCTTCTGGAAGAATAGGAAAAATTCCCCACAGACGCACTACAAAATCTTGAAGAAAATCTTCCCAGAAGAGTTGCAATGGGGGGACCAAGTCTATCCCAGCGGTCATTGGGCAGAAGGCAGGATACACCCTGGACAGGTCGCCAGTCCATCACAGTAATATGATGACCAATAACTATGATATGTGAGGAATTCAGTTAGCAAAAAGTGGTTATATAGCCAAATGCAAGGCTAAGAAGAAATGTCAGGGAAAAAGGAGGAAAGTGCTGGCAACACCATCCAGTTTGCTGAGCACACAGTGTAAATTTAAACCTAAAAAAGAGCTCCAGTCTCCAATCATGCTAATTAAAGAGAGTGAGAACAGTGAGTGAGACAGAGCTGAATTTAGCAGTGACACCCTACTGTGGAACAGATATGCAGAGAGAGAAGGGATTCTGGAGCCTAGAACACTGTTTCTTGATTTTTATTCTGTAATGTTTGTTTCTGCTATGATCTAGATTAATAAAGCAAATGGGCCTGGTTTAAGTAATTCAAGGAAAACTCATGCTTTTTTCTACCTAATCTCTATTTGCTGCATGTAAATCATACAGTCAATTACCACAGTGTAACATAGGAGGCACTGGGGCAAGAAGCAGGGTGAGTTGCTTTTATTAAAACAAGATTCAGATTTCAAAAACACAGGGGCAGAGGTGAGATGGAACAGACAAATTCATTACAATGCAAAACAAAGTAAACAAGAACTTAACAAGAAACAAAACCAACTGCTAATGGAAACAAGAAACAGGGTATATAGACACAATGCAAGACAAAGGGACTGAGCAAACACAGGGGTATAAATACTAACATAAAACGAGAAACACTTGAGACCAATCAGAGGGTGGGGCTGGGAGACAAAGAACAGGTGAAGAGAGGGCAGGACAGGGGAGGAGCCAACATGACAACAAAAGCACATGTCAAAAGAAAACAAAAGCACATGTTAGATAAACAAAAAAACACACCAAGAAAAAGGCAAACAGAAAGACCAGGACAAAGAGAGAACGGATGTTACACACTGTAGACAAATTTTGGTGTGCTTCCCTGTAATTAGAAAAGAACATAAAATCTGTCAACCGAAAACTCAATTATAAACAAGCTACTGGGCGGCTGATTAATTTGGTGAATAAAAATGAAACTCATAACAACAGGATTGGGTGATATCGACTTGTGTCATGCCTTGAAACAATCTCCAAATACTACCAAACAATACGGTATTACTGTGTAATTCATTTAACAATTGTTAAATGTTAAAAAGTGGTGATAACAATGCGAGAGGTGCAGGTTAGCATTAGCTTAGCTAGCATGATAACAGCTCAGCACACCACAGAATGTTTGATACCAGCTAACTAAAGCACAGACACAAGTTTAGATGATAATGATTCAAATCTGAGGGAGTAAACTCGAACAACTGGGACAGAAAAGGGACATTAAATCTGTTCTGTGGTGTTTGGATCTGCAACTTAATGTTAGTTAGCAACAGGCTAGAAGCAAACAGTGCGATACACCACAGTACAGGATTTGATTCTGATTAACTGGTGCTCCGCTCTGCTAAAACAAATATAGATGATAAAAACTAATGTCAGACAGAATAACAGTCAAGTGACTGGGGTTGGAGTGACAGAAAGGACTGCAGCGTTTTGGCTAAGCTAACTATAGAGTAGATAGAGGGCTAAACGTGCTACCCACCACAGCACAGGCTTGGTTCCAACTAACTCATGCAAAGTCTAAAGACTGGTGTTAGAGTGATGAGATATTATGATGGTTATCTGTTCTGAAATTTTCCCTGCCTCTGATTTTTCTCTGTTTTCTATCAGTGCCACCAATCAGTTCCTTTAAAAAATAAATGGGTGGAATGTGCTTATTTGGCCATTTAAACATAAATAGATATTTGACACATAATACACACCTGCATCATTTTTAAGCACTGAGGTATATGTTATACCGCCCAACCATGACTAGATAATGCAAACTCAAAACTATGTTGCACTCTAACAATACAGGTCTTAAGATGAGACAAATATGAGACAATATCTTGCAAAATCTAAACATTATCCAACTTTGAAACAATGCAGTAATACAGCAAGCTCTGGTAACACTGGCTTTCCATTTTCAGATTCAAAAACAAGAACTGGAACCAAATAGGAACCAACTTATGGATTTACTGCACTGTTCACTCAATATAAACTCACAGAAAGCCTACAGTTACACAGAATCATGTGCAGAATCAAGCAATGCTTAAACGTATTTGTTGAGTGAGACAATATGACCAAAAACAGTGGTCAGAAAGTGTAGCATTAATGCTAACGTGTAATGTTAGCTTCTAAACTAGCTTATTTCAACTTAACAAATATTTTATTCTAAAAATAGCTAATGACTATTAACATTAAACTATTGCAAACTATTCTAGTTTACATTCCGGGGCATTTATGGGTCATGAAACTACTTGTACAAAGTACTTGGTGCAGGAGATGCACACTGAGTATTCTTTTAAAGGCGGTTGTACATCATTTCTTACTGCACTTTAGATTTACATGAAGTGCCACAAAATCAGATAAGCACCACAAACATTAAGCTGTCTATTCTGAGGCTGTCGGTGCACCAGGCACTGACTGCCTCATTTTCAGAAGCAATAACTCTCTGCAGAAGTAGATGAACGCTGGTTAACATGCCTGAGTCTTTGTTTCTGCACATGATGATATTCACAGATACGGTTTTATGCTAAAGTTCATGACTCTTGTCTGCAGACATTTTGCTGCTAATGCTAATCGATGCTATTTCGCACTGGGCAATGTGACCTTGCTTTCAGTGACCAGGCCCAGGGTTGTCTGGCCCCTCCTCCTCCATCTTATCTTCCATGCAATACATCAGCCCCTTCGATCAATAGCATCTCCAGGGAATTCGAGATCATTTAAAGAACCATGAGGGAGTCTGCCCAGGAGACATGAGCACAGATGGAGAAAAATAAAGCTAAAAATACCGTATGTATTTTCTGCTGTCATTTTATTTTTCCTACTGTGTCCTGATACAAGATGCAGTTACTCATGTGTGCAGCTATGATGCTTGAATCACTTTTTGCATTGATATTTAATACATAGGTCTGTCACAATTATTGTATAATTGCCTGATCAGAATTGTTTGAGCTGATCACTGTTATTTTCCACAGTTGTCAGCTTGTGCAATCATATGTTTACACCGCAAAAAACAATGTGAATTGGGTTTTCATCTTTTCAGCAGGGACAAGTACATGTAAATAAAATAAGACAGACTAGTATTTACTGAGACACATCATTGGTCTTAGAAGAAAACAAAAGTTATAACTTCTGAGTTGGTGCTACATCACCTTTAGAAGGCAGCAGTGAGTGACGTTCGCTTATTTAATGTTTGATAATAACACCATTAGAGGGCAGCGGTGAGTGACATTTGCTTATTTGATGTTTCTTAATAACATCTTTTGTGGTTATCAGTAAGCATCCATCCATCCATCCACCCATGTTCTAAGCTGCTTCTCCGTCAGGGTTGCAGGGGGGGGTGCTGGAGCCTATCCCAGCAGTCAACGGGCGGAAGGCTAACAGTAAGCAATGTTTGTTTATTTGATTTTTGTTAATAACACCTTCAGGTGGCAGCAATGAGTAATCTTTTCTTTATTTGTTTTTTGATATAAAAACCATTAGAGGGCAGCATTGAGTGATGTTAATTTATTTGATGTTTATTTATTTATTTTTTTAATTTGATGGTTATTTTGACCTCATCATTTGGACTGTATGTTTATAGTTTATTATTTGTATTGTGATTAACTGTCAAGCAACCCTCAGGCTCTGACACTCATTTGGACTCCATCCCCCAGACTCCTCTGGGGGATCACATGACTCCTCCAACCTCTGACCTGCCTTCACACTCCAGTCACCGGTCTCACTCTCCTGAATACTGATTTGGGTCACCTGTCTTGTATGTCATATGACTAATTAGCTTTTGTTTATATCTTAGAATAGGGTCATTGTGAAGTATTGTATTGTTTTTCGACCTACTGAGCGGTTTCTTTGTAAATCTGCCTGATTGTTTATGACCCTTTTGCCTGTTTTCCCATTACGTCTTTTGCTTTTCCCTTTGGATTGTCTGCCTTTAGTGATCTCTCCGTCTTCTGACCTTTTGGACCGTTTTCTGGACTTTGATATTTTGCCTCGCCCTTTGGATTGTTTATTGTTATGTTTGCTTTCTGGCTAAGTTGTTTGGTTTTGACCCACACCTTCTTTGTGACTACAAGCTCGGATGACATCTTCATTAGTAAAGTCATTGTTCATTTTTACCGCAAGCGTCTGATTTCATCTGTGCCGTTACATTAACCATTAACTAAATGGAATGATTATGACATACCTGTCAATACATTAGCTATGAAGGTCTTGTGGTGAGAGTGCTCCTGAATTAAAGCAGTATTCAGGGTGAAAAATGTAGCTGAACAGCCAAGACTGCATGTTTTAAACTGCATAGCTAAATTGTAGTATAGCCAACTTGCATTATAGTGTAGTAGTAGGAGCCATCTTGAAGCCATAATTGTGTCCATACTTTTTTCCATTTTAATAGATAACAGTATGTCAGTGTCAGAAAATGCATGTCAAATACAAGCAAGTCTATTTGAATTAACTTAAAGGAACTGTTCAGTGAAACGAAGTTTTGTTTGTTGTTTCCAGGCTGGTACATCATGCTCTAAATCACACTGACAACTCTGCACAACTTTAATTAGGACCTGAATACAGTTTGTGTCAGTTGAGTGAAGTTTTGGGGAAATATTTATGGAAAAGATTTGGATGCCTATTGACTTACAGGGTTTATTAGCAATGTTAACCCTGTAGGTCCAGCGCTAAGCTGAAGAAGCTATTTTTTTGTTTTTTGATTGAGTGATTATAGTTGAGGTGAGAGGATAATTCTGTAAATTCAATTTCTGTTCAAAGTATTTTTTTAATTAATTTCCTGTTTAGCAAATAGATTTTATGAAATGGCCTTTGAATCCACCTTGCTAGTTTTACAGTGTTGCCAGATCTTTAAGCTAAAATGCCCAGTGTCCGAACGCCAATACAAAACCATCCTAAAAGCACTGGAACGCTACAGTGCTATTATCCCGTTCAGAGTATTAACCTCTACTATGGCAGTTCTTTAGTAGGATGGCCTATGAAGGATGGGGGGGGGGTTATATGGAGAGGCAATCTGCCATGTATGTCATTAACTACATATGGACAGTGTGCTCTGACACAGGCAATTAATTAAAATCTTGCGAAGATGGAAGACAGTGGTAGAAAATGAGCATGATATGTAGGTGACCCCATGGGAAGACAACCCCCTGCTGAGCGATATATATTAGAGAGAGAGAAAGAGAGAGAGAGAGAGAGAGAGGGAGAGATGGAAAGCACTCTATTTCTGTCCAGTGCTTCCCACAGGGGAAAGCGCCTGTATGGGCTGTCCTGGTCATGTGACTCTGATGCAACCTTGGAAAGAGAAGAGAGAGGAGAGGCTGAACACATTCTTACCTCTATAGTGTCACACACACATTGCTGACTTAATGACTATCACTTAGACAGTTATTTACAATAAAGAAATCAGCTAGACTTGATAACACAGCTCTATTAGAGCCTTACCGCACTATAATTGGGGTTAAAATTCTTGTGAGGTCTGAAAAGTGACCTGTGTGTTAAACCAACTGTCACCATTTATTTGTTATTTATTCTTCTTATTTATTTACCTGCTTATTTTCAGCTGAAAATACATGTTGAAACCTATGTATAGTAAATCGATTGATAGTTTTACACCGATTATTTCTCTCTCTCTCTCTCTCTCTGGCTGGTGGTGGCGTGTTGGTGTGTGTCGTACTAGTACGAGTGGATCAGACACAGCAATGCTGCTGGAGTTTCTCAGTGTCACTGCTGGACGGATAATAGCCCACCAACCAAAAATATCCAGCCAACAATGTCTTGCGAGCAGCATCCTCTGACCACTGATGCAGGACTACAACAGGGGTTGACAACCCAAATGTTAGGAAGAGCCATTTTTTCCTTTCAATAAAACTCAAACCACCTAGTGAGTCACAACATTTCATGTCCATTTTAACATCTTGTCTGTAAATATGACTCAGTATGTGCTGATGTACTAGTATAGACTAAAACATATATAATAAACAGTTTTTAAAAAAGTTTTAGCTCAGCTACAGCTGAACTTCTCGCATCTTCGGCAGGAACGTTTTCCAGAAAAGTTGAGCTGTTTCTTTTAAAACGTCTCTCAACATTCAACTGTTTAACATGGCTAGAGTTGCTTCTCATTCACCAGCTTCTTGTTCGAATTTTCCTGTTCCACCTTAAATTGTACTTGAGGCACCAGAATGTAATTGCGGCCATTTAAGGTGGAACAGGAAAATTCAAATGAGAAGCTGGTGAATGAGAAGCTGACTTCATCTCCGTAGCTTTTTAGTGTTTGACAGTTTCTCGTAGCAGATTTAATGTATCAAAAAAACAGCTGGAGTGCTTGTGAACGCAAATAAGTCCATTCGTCATCAAATTATCGATGTTCATCTTAAATCTTTCTCTTTGCCTTTTCGTTATCTGCTAGCTAGGTGAGACTGTTGTCTGCGTTGCTATGTGACCAGCAATCTGCACAGCAACCATCAGAGACCACTTATTGTTACAAATGTGTTAGAACAATCAGCAGAGCTTTATTTTACTGCAAAGGAGGATTATTTGATGTTTTCTAATCTAAAAATCTAATTCTGCTGTGGAGCTGCAACAGGGCAGTAAAAGAGCCGTATGTTGCTGACCCCTGACATACAGGATTACCAACACAAACTGCAGCAACAGATGAGCTACTGTCTGTGATTTTACATCTACAAGGTGGACTGACAAGGTAGGAGAGACAAATAGAGTGAACAGTGAGTTGACACAGTGTTAAAAAACTTGAGTAGCACTGCTGTCTGATCCACTTGTACAAGTGCAACACACCACCATCACATCAGCACCAATGTAGTGGTCAGAATGATCCACCGCCCAAATAATACCTGCTCTGTGGTGCTTATGATGATCATGACACCCGAATCTAATCCAGGATGGATTAAAGTTGTGTTGAAACAGAATTACAGCAGATCTCTATGAACATGGTCAGGGATGACCGGTGGTGGAAACGTACTAGTGCAGACCTGAAGTAGAGCTTGCTTTTTTGTTTGGGGATGTGGAAAAGACAGAAATCAGAATACCAAAAGCTGAAAAATGAACCATTTTACCACTGTGTACTATACTATGCATGGCAGAGGTTCAAAATCAAGTTCACACTTTTTTAGCCTGTTGTAGCTCCCAACACACCTGAGCCTGGTCATCAGTGTCCGACAGCTCCTTCTGTGTATTGGAGACTTGAATGGAACTGGGATATGGTCCGTGAGGACTGGGCTAGAAACGTTTGATATACTGGAGTGACAAAAGTAAAATTTTTGCATTGGAAAACAATCAAACTTAACATTACTTTTATGGTTCACAGAACAAAAGTATAACTCAAATAGCTCACTGGGGGCCGTCAGGCAGCAGCTTTCATCATTTGATGAAAACCCTGAATTCTGATTTAATTCAAAAACATTAGGTGTTATTTGATATACTGCACTAAAGGTAAGCTAAAACATTTTAAGGGTATGTATTTGGAATTATTATGTAAAAATGAATGCCTACTGTATCATATATGATAATTAAGCATATACATAACACATACACTGCTCAGCCTTAACTTTACAACCACCTCTTTGTATCTACACTCTTTATCCATTTAATCATCTCTGCCATATAGGTGCACTTTGTAGATTTCCAGTTAGACTGTAGTCCATCTGTTTCTCTGTATACTTTGTAACCCCTTTCACCCTGTTCTTCAAGGGTTAGGACCACCACAGAGCAGGTATTATTTCGGTGGTGGATCATTCTCATCACTGCGACACTGACGTGGTGGTGATGTGATACTGTGTGTTGCGCTGATAAGAGTGGATCAGACGCAGCAGTGCTGCTGGAGTTTTTAAACACTGTGTCCACCCACTGTCCAATCTATTAGATGCATTTACCTTGTTGGTCCACCTTGTAGATGTAAACACAGAGACGGAAGCTAAACTACTGCTGCACAGTTTGTGTTGGTCATCCTCTAGTCCTTCAACAGTGGTCACAGGATGGTTGGTGGACTATTCTCAGGACACTGAAGTGTTTAAAAACTAGCAGCACTGCTGTGTCTGATCCACTCATACCAGCACAACACACACTAACACGCCACCACCACATCAGTGTGGCTGCAGTTCTGAGAATGATCCACCGCTCAAATAATACCTGCTCTGTGGTGGTCCTGTGGGAGTCCTGACCACTGAAGAAAAGAGTAAAACAGGACTAACAAGATGTGCAGAGAAACAGATGGACTACAATCCATGTAACTACAATCCAAATGTAATTCAATGGGCCAATTCAATTGGGAAATTTTAAAGTAAATTTGTGCATTACCATTTTGGCTCTACGAGGTTTAACTTGCAACACAGGTCGGCCAAGATTAGAATAATAAATCACCTGCTTGGAGCAAAAGTCGACTGATTCCGATCTTGGTCAGTTCTGATCGGGCACCACTATTATCAAAGTCCTTAAGATCCAGCAAGTCAACCGAAACGTCCTGGTCTCTGAATGGTCTAACCACAGGCGGAGTGTGCCCTCTTGTGGTAATTACGATGTAAAGCATCGCTGTTCAAAGCAATATTTAGCCATTTTTTGCTACCTTAGCGTCTTGTTCCGCTGTGTCACGTCATTAGCATTAGTTTAATGCTCCTAATTTAGCACTTCACAGTATAATCCCTATAAATCCCTACAAACATGCATAAACTTTATAAACATTGTTATTTTCCTACAAGCGTGTAATTACATTAATAACCTAGTTACTACACACATCATAAACAGCCCGCTGATATAAGCGTTTATTAAATACTCGTCGTCACAGTTTCTAATGCTTGCCAGACTGAGTGATAAATGTGATCTCAGTGTCACTTCCAGAGCGTAAAGTGAAGGTATGCACGTCTCCAAGTTCACACACCCGCACGTTTGAGAAGGAAGAGCTGGGAGAAAGAGAACTCTATTTCCCAAAACACCATGCGAAGACAAGCCAACGCTCTCGTCCAACATTCCTTCGCCACTGCATTATGGTTTCTGTAGTTTTCAGTCCTTGATGACTGGCGCCTCCTTGACGTCGCTACTGGGCCAGTCTATGAGGTAGACGATTCTCTGCAGAGGGAAGTCCGACATAGACATGAAAATAAAGGCCAGGTAATTTTTTATTATAACAGTGCGACCAGAGGAGGCTTGTACGTGACTTTGACAGCCAAAAACATAAAGAAAGAAAGCAAATAAAGATGGCTTTGCCTGTTGCGCATGTTACCGTAAAGACAATGGTTAGCTGATGTTAGCTAGGTTGGCTAGCAGTGTTGGTCGTTTGGTCGCCTGCTGGTAGTCGGAGGGTTTTTTTAGTGACGTTAAACACAGTAGTTAGCAGTTCTGTTGAATATCAGCATACTTTGGCGAACACATTACTGGTACACTGTTTGGACAGTAATGAAAGCGGTATTCCTGTTTACAGGCATGAAAAGCTATAAACACCGTTGTTTTAGCTGCAGTGGAAAATAGGCTAGCGTTAAGTAAACTAACCCAGGCAGCAAGGTTAGGTCTCTCGCAGTATTGCCGCAGTATTACCACTTGTGCTGATAAACAGTGTAATATGTCTCTTTGTACAGTAAGAACATGTATGATTTAGATTACAGCCCAGCCAGTTTATCCATGCAGCGCCGGATTAATTTTATGGAGCTGATTATGCAACACGGGCGATGTTGTTGACATCCGGCGCTGCAGTTAACGTAGGTTAGCTGAGTCAAAGCAGCAATCAGCGAGCAGCAGATGACAAGAAGAAAATTTGACAGTGTACTGAAGAGCCAGAGGAGCCAGTTTCAGGGCTTATCTCGTTATAACAGACGATTCATCGTTATAACAAAGAGGTTATGGAATGAGGGGGTTACACACAAATAGTTGGTCTAGTTCTAGTAGTCCCACTCACTCCTGTCAAAATCACGTGTCTGCCCACAAATGTAAACTTTGCGAGTGTGCTTGTGACTGTATGCATGACTTATTCCCCCTGCCGTTCACATGGTTAATTCTGCATTTCCCTTAATTTTCTGCCTTCTGACACTTTGCCAGCAGCTGTTGTTGAATTGGAAACATGTCCAAGAAAAGGGGCAGGTAAGTGCAATAGATTTTCCAGTGTAAGATACACAAACATTAACAGGTCAAGCTGTATTGTGTAAGGAGCTTTCTTGGTTTAACCCATTCATGTTCAGCCACTAAATGTAGAATGATAAAGAAAACTGCTGCACAACTTGTTGTGATTGGTGTAAAATGGTGTGGAGTTATACCTCAGGTGAGCATCTCACAGTACTTGTTTTACTTTTCTGATGTAATGTTCGTGCGTTGATTCACGGTCAAATTTAGAATTTCTATTGTTTTGGTAAAAATGAGCAGTCAAAGAAGCAATGATCAATAGACTAAATTCAATCTGAAGTGATAAAAGCTCACTTGTAACCATATGGTTTGATCATTTTGCTGCTAAGGCCCAGTCACACTTGCATTTAGTAGCGAAAAATTCACAAACAAATTTACATTAATTTCAAACTGCCACGATGGCTGATTTTGCTTCTTGAACATCCAAATTGAGTCCAAGCAGAGCAAAAGCTAAATCAGCGAGCATCTAAGCACAAACTTTCCCAACTGGCTATGAGTAAACATATATATAATATGCAGTCAGGTGCAGGTGTAAGATTGTATTAGTGTCTTTTGATGTTTTACTGTTTGTTTTAAATGAGTGAACTCACTAGCTGTGATGTTAGCTCCATGGCTAACTGCAGCTGCGCACAACTCATTTCACTGTTGGCCACCATGCCAGTTGTTATATACCTTTTTGCTACAGATTAGCATGTCGCACAGTGCTGTAGCAAGTGTTTAGTTGTCTGATACACACACACACACACACACACACACACACACACACACACACACACATATATATACATATGCATATATGTTTACTTTTATAATTACACTAACATTTTTCATAATTGGGTTTTATTGTTTTGGATGAACTCACAGGATCTCACAGGAATTGTTTTGCTTATCTGATGCAATTTTCATACTCACAATCAAATTTGTTTTTTTTTTATTGTTTTTTTCTATTGTTTTGTTTAAAAATCAGTAGTATAAGAAGTAATGATAAAGAGACTAAATTTAACCTGATAAATTTAAAAACAAATTTTTTGTCATTGGGCTGATCCTTTTGAAAAAAATCTTAAAGTTTGTGTTTAGGCAAGCTCAGAGAACATATAGACTAAACATATAAACTTTGCTATATCCGTGGTAAGAGCAAGCTCCCACTCCTGTATGTTGAAATGTCACATAAAAGAAAGTTTGCTATTAAACTGCAACACTGTTTGTAATAACACCAGCTACTACTACTGTACTTTATTACTGTCAGAAAAACTTAATTACCACACTTGGTAGTTTGCTGATTTGTTTACAGTGTCTTGGTGAAATTTTCTACAGTCCCATTTGTTTTTACCATAGAGAAAACCAGCTTAGATCTGGAGCTCCCTATATGGGTGCAACACCAACTACAGAATAATGAGACAATTTTAGTTGTTCATAACATTAATAAATAAAGTATTAGGGCTGCTTACGATTAGAATAATTAGTTGAAATTGCTTGTTGTAGTTTGTTTTAATTGCTCTAAAGTGAATAGGTATATGAGGGCACAACATAACCCTCATCGGAATGTGTTTATTACCTTAATTAATTCAGCTTGTACCTGAATATATAAATCCATTAATATTTCCAGTTTGCATCACTAGCATCCTGTAACAGTAACAGTGGCTGCAACTCATCTGTAACTGTACCCTCACATACTACTATGTTACCTCTTGTTTCAAGGGAAACTGGAGCTTTCCGTTTTAGTAATGCTTTGGTTAGTTTGCAGGTTGTTAAATTATTAGTAGATTTTCATGAGCAGCATAGTCTGCCAGCATCCTCTGTGCTAGCTTTACTGATGTTACTGATATTACTGACATTAGCAGTGAGTTTTGTTTGTAAATTATACTTTGGACTCAATGCACTTCGGTGATAAACAAATTCACCACATGGCAGTAGCTGGAAATAACTGTTTTCAAGACGTTATTGACATGTTAACTTTGACACCACTTAAAACTGTATTTAACAATTTATTGACCAGCATGGCTTTTTATGGTTTAATTTATGACTTTAGGGGTACTTTAAAAATACCAGTCTTATCTGAAGCCAACCTTTATGGCAACAGTCATGCTGAATTCTACATACTTGAGTTGGAAGAGTAGATTTTGATAAAGGCCAAGTTGCATGAGAGTTGTCTTTTCTAGCACTTTATCAGAAAGACTCAAAACACTCATGCCTTGCTTCATCCAAACATCCAGAGAACATTTGTAATCAGTCATAATGCTCACAATGCAAATAAAATATTTAGTGAATTGATAAACTCTCATTTTCAGATTATGTCCTTGTACTGGCTAATATTGCAGTAATGATAAACAATATTGTGGCCATCTTTTTACAGTATTTCGCTGCTACTATAGGATAAGTCACACATCCAGATTGAGTTTAAGTTCTTCAACAAGTAGTACGTAACTACTACTGCTTTGTCTTTGCTGACCTCTGAAGGGATGGGGCCTCATAGCACCTCTAAAGTAATGTTTCAGGATGCTTTACTTTTGAGGTTTTACTGCTTGTTTTAAATAAGTTACCCAGCTTTCTGGCTGTGATGTTAGCTCCATGGCAGTTGCACATAAGTCATTTCACTGCTGCCAACCTTGCCAGGTATCTACAAACTTTTGCTACAGATTAGAATGTAGCACAATGCTGTGGCAAGCTATCTAAACTTTTGGTTTGTCTTAGTGTGCAGCACTATTTGCCCAAGGTTTGCATAATCTCTGCAATTTTCTATGATTTCAGACTGTCTTCCACCCTCTAGAGAAGAGATGTCCACTGCCGAGGACTGACCGTTAATATAACCCCTATCTCTTGTCTTATAACTTATTAATAATACATATACATTATGGATAGATTTTGATAATTGATAGTTATATTTATTCAGGATTTGGTAAAGTTTGCTGGGTATGTTTTGTGGAAGTTTGGTGCTCGTGCTTTGTAATTACATACGTTATATTGTTAATATTAATTTCTTTAGATGTGTAGGTATATATGACTGTTTTATTGATTTATTGTGAATTAGTGTGTGAATTAAGTCTTTGACTGCAAAGCACTAATAATAAAATCACTGCTAATATTACTATTTCTATATGAATATTACAGGAATATAATTATCTATTATAATGTTGGTCAGTTGTGTGTCTAGTGTGACTGCGGCTTTACTCTGATTACTTTTACCAATTATAGCTGTCGCTGTCAATTATAGAAGAAACTGAGTCAACTTATTGATCAATCTGTTTCAAACCATGAAAGTAAACTGAACATTAACAAGCTATGTATATGCTTTAAACTGAAATGAATCCCTTAAAAACACATAAACATGTGGCCAAAAATGCATAGAAAAGAGTTTTTTCTTACTGTAAAGGAGACCAATAGGGCAATTTAAAGTGTGCTGTGCAAAGTGTTACTGTGCAAAATGCAAACAAATCAGTGCAGTTTAATTGAGTAATTGTAACAGCACTACTATAAGTGTGAATTGGTTGTAATTTTTCAGTTGCAGGCATGCATAAAATGTCTTTATTAGGCATTTTAAGCAAGTAGTATTAAGATGTAATAATTTCTGTGAATTTACATTGACCAAACATGGTAGTAAATGCAACTAAAGGGTCAAATTTCTGTTACAAGCATGTTCTGAATGTCGGCATGTCTTGTTAATTATAACTCATAAACAGCTGACCATTCATTTTACAGTGATGCGTAGGTCACTCTGAAAGTGTAATAATAAATTGCTGAGGCCTGTAATACATACAGAGGGTATTTAAAAGCAAGTCAAGTGAGCTGAAGAAGACATTCGTCAGCTTTTAACAAAAGCTTAACAATTATTTATTTATTGTTACTATCTGAAAGTGTTATTGTTGGTTCTGCTGTTCAATGTAATACACATTTTTCATTTTTCTGTAAATTTTTTCCATCCCATAGGAAACGCAGCAGTGGGGAGCTGAGCGACACACTCACCCTCGACCCCAACAACCTGTTGGGCAAGAGGATACAGCACAGTTGGAGGGAGAAAGGTGCGCTCACTAAGTGGAAAGGCACAGTGCTTGACCGGCTCAGCGTCAACTCCTCGCTATACATGGTGAAATACGACGGCTTTGACTGCGTCTATGGTATCGAGCTGTTCAAAGATGAAAGGGTGTCCAACCTGCAGGTTCTCACCGAGAAAGTGGGTGAGTACTGTTGGGTCAAAACAGGAAGCCACCACAGTGCACACAGGAAGTTAGCTGAGCACATCTCACATTGCAAGGGAGGCAGAAAGTCTTCTGGACGTTTTTTTTCTTCCTACAAACAAAAAAGCTGCTTTTTATCTAATGTACAACACGCTGGCTAAATTACTATTGCAGTACATTGCACACCATTTTAAACTGAGTGTCCAAGATGAGCTCCTCTAAGCCTATGTTTAGAACAGTCTTGTTAGGACTTATAATACCTCAGCAAATTTGAATCAAGCAGATCAAACTTATGTATCAGTTTAGATCAGTGTCCTATTTAGATTTGGAAAGAAAAGGACATACATTGACGAACAAGCTTTTTGTGTACTGAACAAGCTGTGATGTAATGTCATGATGCTTTTGTTTGAATGAAGAGTTTGTTGGGTGTAACATGCTTTTTATGTTAACTAGCTTTATGATGATTGAGGCAATCCATAATGTAATATCATGCTACTTTTGTTCAGCTGAGAAGCTTATTTGGTATTCACAAGTTTGTACCAGGGCAGGTTTTTTCAGTGTGAGCAAAATGCTCAAAATGCTACCACAATTTTGATTTAGGAACACCTAAGCAAGAACAGAGTTTTACCTGTTTTACCTGCATAGCTGTCCAGTTTAGTTAAGAACTGGTGGTTTACCTTAAGTCTTTTGTCTTTGCTGTGGTCTCATAATAGTGACTTAATAACCCTATTCCAAAAAGGATGGACAAGTATGTAAAATTATAAAATATTAAAAACAGAAAACAGTGATTTATAAATCTACTTAGATATTTACTTGATATTTGAATAAAAACAGTACAAAAACAAGATATGTGATTTTTTTAATATGCTCATTCTGAACTGCAACAAATTCCAAAAAAAGTTGTAACAGATACAGTTTAAGACTTGGAACCTTCAGAAGTGTTAACTCTTCAGAAGAACACTCATATTTGGGTATATAAGGAGCAAGAAGAAAAGGTCTAGATCTTTATGAGCAAGTATGGGTCAATGCAAGGATGTTGACTGCAAGGATTTTAGCTGTTTCAAACTTTTTGGAGCTTAATATCTTCAGCAGATTCAGGGGATCCAGAAAAAATAATAAGGCCAGAAACACTACTGAATGTCTGTGACAGCACTGCTTCTGTGATGGGGTGGAGAAGTGGTAAGTTTGTATGTAGGATATCACCACATGGGTTCAGAAATACTTTGACAAACCCCTGGCATTTCCATTGGCAGTCAGCTAATTTCCAGCTATTGTTGATAAACACTGTTGCTGTATGCACATTTGCTTTAAAAGTTGAAAGAGTTAGAGTTAAGTCCTATGTTAACAGCATCCAATAACGATGCCAAGTTCTCAAGCTCATCTGACATTGATTGCCAGTGCAAATGTGTATTGTGGTTTTTTATGTAAATAATGGATGTGATGTTCTCTGGGCCAAAGAAGAAAACAACCATCCAGACTTAAGTGTGAAGTTTTAAAGCAAAGGTGTGTGTAACTTTAACATCTGTGAGTTTATTGCTGGACCAATTTGGAGAAACATACTTTGCTTTCTAGATGAAGTCTTTTTCTGAGACGTCCATGCTTGCTTTAACATAACACCACCAAGCCATGTTCTGCTTGTGAATAAACAGTGTGGTTGCGTAATCAGAATGGTGAGCGGGTGATTGGCTGACCAAGTTAAAAAAGGAACAGTCATTCATTGAAAAAATTGTGTAAGACACAACAATTAAAAACCTATACACAGTAGCATAGCTAAAGACTCATATAACAGAAGAAAGGCAAAAAATATGCTTTCAAAACTGAGTTTTTCAGTTTTTGTCTTCAGTCCACAAACAGTTATTAAGTGTTCCTATAAAGAGAGGTGATGCAACACGGTGGTAAACGTGCTCCTGTGCCAACTTTTTTAAAACATAAAACAATGACATTCATAAGGTAAAACATCAAATATTGTAATTTTGCAAAGTTTACTAATCACTACTTTCTGCTTTTATTAGCATTTTACAAACTTTCCCATTTTTGTGGGAATAAGGCTTGTAAATCTCTTACTGTTTGCTACACGGCAGCATCAGAGAAACAGTTAATACTAGGCTCAACTACATATTTGAAGCACTATTAGCCAGTACGGCACTATCAGATTAAAGCCAAGCTTGTTGATTTTACATGCTAACAGGATGTTAAGCAAAACAGCCAGCAGTTAAATGGCCCTCTTAACAACAGAGAAATGCATTGAAGTTAAAACTAGGGGAAAATATGTTTTGTATACACATAAAACATTGACACAATTAGTCATCAATAAAATTAAACTTCACAAATGAAATGAAAGAAACAGCAAGGAAAGAACATCATAGATTCTGAATGACTGAAAATGATCCTAATATTCTTTAGGTAATATTTAAGGGCTTGCATGGCATAGAAAAAATCTGATCATGTAATTAAACATCATCTTTGACTGATAGGGAATAAAATATAATAATATGAAAAATAAATGGAACAGTTGTCTGATTGTTGCTTCATGATCAGACACTTTCCACCCAGTCCTAACATTAAAATCCCTTTGTCAAGCAGCTAAACCTGAGAGACTCGTGTTCATATAGCCCTTCACTTACTGCGCAGAGATTCTAAGTTTAGCTTTATGAGAAACTATTACAAGACAATGCTGAACTTGTGCATGTGCAATTTTTTGAATATTATGATTTTTGAGGATGTTGAATATCGTAGCGCTTTGTGTTTTTGTTATTCTAGGGTGGAGTTAATGTACAGTCCAGTCTTTTAGAATGTATCCCATAGCTATCCTAAGCTCCAAGTTCTTTTACAGTTTATCTGTAAGCTATTTTTTAATAATTGAGTAATCAAAGCATTCTGCTTTCTGTAGTTTCCTCTTGCATGTTTTGCTCGATCACACACTGCCATTATTTCAGGCTTTGTTTGCACGATTAGCAGTTTTTCTTACAACAATAGAGACTGTATAGACTGTAGTGCTTTCTTATTGTTTTGCAGGCTGTTGGACTGACTGGATGTATCATATGAACATGAACATCACAGAGTTTAATTGTATAAGCACACAACACAATTAATTGTAATTGTGTTTGTTTGTCTTAAATGGACATATAAGCTGAAGAAAGCCATAGTCACTACAGGGAAGCTGATTATAGCAAGGAAGTTACATGGCTGTTAGGTATCTTACATATACTGTTACATATATAACATAACTGTTACAGATATCTTAGTTGTCTCTTACCTCCATTACGTATTGAATAACGATATAATCAGTGTTTTCGTTAAGAGCTTAGATAAGATTTACACTAATGCTAGCTTGGTTGGATTTATTGGCATATAGTTGAGTGGTTAAGCTATCAGTTAGGTTGGTTGACACCTCAAGGATTCACAATTCTTTTACATATGTATGTAATGTATGTTGAGTATTGTAGTGAGAGAACATTGATTAAATGAAAGTGAAATGAAAACACACAGAAAACTGCATAACACGACAAATAACATACTGATATATTGAACCTCTTAATTATCCCTGTTCATTGAGTCTCACAGGCATTGAATTTCTAATGAGATTTGTCCTGTGTTTTACAGTAAACAACAAGATCAAGGTACCACATGACGCAGAGGATCTGGTGGGGAAAGCAGTGGAGCATCTCTTCGAGAAAGAAGATGGAGAGAAGAACGAGTGGAGAGGGATGGTGCTCTCTCGGGCCCCCATCATGACTAACTGGTATTACATCACATATGAGAAAGACCCAGTGCTGTACATGTACCAACTGTGGGACGACTACAAGGACGGCGACCTCCGAATTTTACCTGAGGCAGGTGAGTGACTATTGGCCTTACGCTGTCCAGTGGAATCATAGTGCGGTGTTCTGTCGGAAGATGCATTGCTGCATCATTACTTGCTTTACTTTCCAGTACCATTGCCTGTTCGTTGTCAGTCATGTGCTTCCTCTCTGGCAGTGATTCTGAAATGATTCACTTCAGGTTTGATCTTATGATTAAAGTACACAGCCAGTATATGCTGCGTATATAACATTTTGGTCATGCTTAAAAATAAAATCCCCTAGCAGTGTCACTGCACCGAAACAAATAGATTGAATTTATTTACCACGCAAATAGAATATATTAATTAAACACAGTTACATGCCCAAAGTAAAATAAATACTCATTTGAGTCAAGCAAATTCAGTGCAACCATTTTTTCAGTCTGTCTTTTTTGCATGTGAAAAACTAAACACTTCAATCAGTTTCACTTCCTAGTCTGTATTTTAAAATAGGTGTGTGGGCTGATATTTTTTCATACGGGTGTTGTCGTGAGTGCTCAGTCACCTTACGACAGCCTGTTTTTAAATAATTCTGTGGCTCGGCCACTTGCAGAGGGCTGAATAAGGTCATCTCCTGAGTGAGATTCTAAAAGCACAGTGTATGTTGGTTTCACATGGCTTTTTTCAGGAATAGCGCTGTGGTGTGTAATTTCAGTAGGTCTCGGTGTAGTCCAGCATTGGCTCTGGAATCAGTGAAGAGTGCAGTCTTTTATTTAAGGATTGCGTTGTTTCAGAGTTGTGTGAATCCAATTTAGAAATGAAAGGATCATGTTACGGCCCTGTGGAAGATATTAGTTCCAGTCATTCAGTGGTGCTAGCTGTAAGTGGATGCAGTGGATATTGAACTGTGAATGAGTTATTCCGAATTAGGAGTGAAAAAGTGACAAGAGGACACTCTTTTAGTAGTTGGCGATATACCAGCTGAAATTCTTTTTGAGGTGTGATTTTTGTCATTACATTAAATTGGTATGCAGCAAATGAACACAGATAATACAGTGTAAAACATGCAAAACACTGCCAGCTTATATTGTTGTTAGAGTGAGACATCAGATGGGTGGGGGCGGAATGGTTGAGGGGTTCACAAACATGTAATTTTTTTTTTTTTTTGGAACACAGCTATTTTTAAACGTTTGCCACTGATATTCCATCTGAAATATTTTTAAAAAGTTGTGTCTTTACTGTGCTCAATTCTGACCCGTTTCCACTTCAGTACTACTACATGAATATAAAACCAGTCATTAAGCAAAATGAAGCATATACAAAAATAATTTGATTCTGCTTAACTTGGCTGTAAAATAATCTTAAGTGACTTAAGAAAGAGTGACAATGTTGGCTTGACAAAGCTGGTTAAATTCTGCTTTTGTTGAGCATTGCTAATTTATTGGCTCTCAACTGAATTGATCAACCTACTCTAATGATAGAATACAGTCCAATTACAGAGAACATAGAATAGATATTGGCCACAAAGGCTTAATTAAGCATCCAAAATGGTTTTATTTGATATAAATATTCACAAATGCATTATAACATTATATATTCTGAATTCTAATTATACTGTGATGTACCTTTTTGGCCATACTGCCCACCACGAGGCCTAAGTTGATGCCAAATACAGTCAGCTGTTCACTATGGAACATGCTCTCATTTTGTAGATGGGCTAAGTTCTATAGCTATGCTAGCAAACTTGTAGCATCTGGGACTATTTTAATCTTACTTACACAATATCCCCCCTTATCCCACATGTAGTCCAGATGTTTGTGTATAAACTTTTCTTCTCTTGTTTTACACTGAATCTATCAAGGTAATGTAGCTAACAACTAATGGAGGCTCATGTAAAATTGAATGTATGTAAAAAAACATAAAATGGACTTATTTATGTGATTTCCGATACAGTTTAACATATTGTAATGAAAATGGACAAAAGTATTGATGCATTGCAGGCTGTAAGAAATATGAAAATACTGCAGATTTCTTACAGTCTGTGCAACTTTTGTTCATTCTTACACTTTCACAGTAAGAAATTCCCGTGCTAATGCCGGGATACTTGCAACTGAAAATTGAGTAAATTAGATGTTGCTTTACAGTATGTATACAGACATACTAATCATGGGAAGGATTTAAATAGTGGGTTAGAATTAGCTCCAACTAACACTGTGGAAAGAAATTCTAAATCTGTCCGTCCTTGTTTGCTCCTCAGAGAACAAACACCTGCTGCCTGCTGACCGTAAACCCGGTGAGGAGACGGAGAGCCTTGTGGGTAAGCAGGTGGAATATGTCACTGATAAAGGAGTGAAGAGAACCGGTCTAGTCATCTACCAAGTCCCCGCCAAGCCCTCCGTCTACTACATCAAATACGATGACGATTTCCACATTCACGTCTATGACCTGGTCAAGACGACCTAAAGAAAACAAGAACAAGTAAACGAAAGCAAAACTCACCGTCACCTCCCCATAGCTCATGTCGTCACCTCTCGTTGTTCTGTCTCCACCTTGAGTTGCTATGGAGGGGTGGTGCATGGAGGGGTGCAACTGTGTGAAGTGTCTATGGTTTGTTAATTCACGCGTGTCATATTCGTGGATGTCACACCGTTGACGTAAGCTTAGAGAACAAAGCTCAATCAGGAATTGCTAAAAGGCAGTTGCAGTTGTTTAGCTCAAAGAATGTTGAGAGACATGCCGTTATGGGATTTAATATTTAGCCATTTTCACTTTCAGCCATTCCTGATTGGAGGCTTAATTGGAAACAGGAATAATTAGGAAACAAGTGTTCCCAGAGGTACACAGTGTATTTATTGATGTTCATACCTTAGTATGTATCAGTAATAGTTCTGCGCAATTACACATGACGTTATAGAAATGTTTAAGTTGTATGTGTTGAAATGCTTAAATTTGGGGTTGAATAGCACCATACCTTTTTGATTGTTTTGCGTCCTCACTTAAAGAGGATTGATTTAAAATGTGACTGGTGGTCAATAGCTGTGTGTCACATACAGTGATTCCCAATACATTCTTATAGCTGAATATTTGGACAGTAAATAGCACTCAAGCTAAGAAATGTTAAGCTAATAGTTATAATTTCTATAAGAATTAAGAAAGCTATTTATTGACTCAGTGAGCTGAAAGGTTTTTTGTTTCTCTTGCAAATGTTTTCCATTGCAGTTCAGAAAGTTTTGTCAAGGTTGACATAAAAAACTGCAATTTAAGTGTAGCACTCTCAGTCAAATTCCAGTAATTTCACAGTTTTGTACTAAATCCTTAGTGCAAGATGACTACACTTTCCAGTGGAAGATTTGATATCAAAGTAAAAAAAAAAAGTTTTCTGTGGAGAAATTGTAGTCAAAAGACCAACGTAGAAGAAAGGTCGCCCAAAGCTTTTTAAAACCCCATGTGTAGCATCATCAGTTAAGGGTTCTGGAATACAGGTCGTCTGTTCTTCCTTGTAAAATCATAATTCTTCATTCTGCATTATTTTTGACTTAAAAATGTGAATAGCAGAAAAGCACGTGTATGTGCACACAAAAGCATTAGCTCATCAGCATCTACGTGCCGTTGTGTCAAAACTTGCGGCAAGCAAACTTTGAACATAATCGGTAGGAATATGTACGCCATGAAAAGGAAGCTGTTCTGTTGCTAAAAATATATTTATGTGTGACTGAAAATTGAGATATTACGTCAAACAAAATAATGTAAAAAATGATGACCATATGCCTCAACTGTTAAATTCAATTTACATTTTCTATGTAGTGGGAGAGAATGGCTAATAGGGTTATCTAGCTAAGCAAACCCAGATGTACCTAAAGTTTGATTTAAAACAAGTCTATCCAGCAGGCTGGATAAGCAGAAAAAATATATAAAATTGAAATTTCCTTCTGATTCTCCAGTTGAAGGGATGTTTTAACTGACAGGGTTTTGGAGGCAGCTTATGCTAGCCAAACAATTCATCATGCAATGAGAATCTCATTTGAATCATAGAAATTAAATGAGGAGAGTGGCCAAACCTATTCAGATCAATACTCCCTATCAGTTGGTATCCTCCGGATGGTCTGTTTTGAACGTTTCACCCAGCAACAAAATGGAACTAGGTGAATAATTTGATGGTAGTGTTGCACTTCATAACCAGACTAGCCTAGTAGCTAGCTAAACAAGCATATTATGAGTTAAGATTTTCTGTCATCACTGTTGAATTCCTAAAAGGATACAATTAACCCTTCATATTTTATCACAGCTGTGTTAGATGTAGCAGCACAGAACAGTTGGTTGTATTTACTGTGCACATTCTAACTCTAATTCATAAACTCTGGTTGATGTGTTGTCATCATTACATTAAAATTGGGATCCCAATGACCTTTTCATAGTTTCTATCCAGTTTTCATCTAAAACGGTGCCCGAATTGTTTGCTGCTCATATAGCATGAGGTGAAAATAAAAAAAGAAAAATTAAATATTATTGTTGAAGTTGGGTGACTAAGTCGATCCAGAAATACCAAAACAAGGATGTGAGTTCATGTACTTGTTTCCCCTCTTATACATATCCAGATATTAGCACCACTTTTTAATGGGCTCATGTTATTGCACGTTATTTAGAAACAGATGACGTTCATCATTCGACAGTTCACAGAATGTGCTCCTTTTCAGAATGGTTAAGTGGCGTAACCATGTATGTATTTAAATGTATTTTTTGTAAATACTGCAGGTATGCTTGAAATTATAGTTTTTATTTGTTGGCCTATATTTGCTCTTAGCAATTGCACTTTATCTTAGCCCTGGTATAGTTCCTCAAGTCATAGAGGAACTGAGCTATGAAAACAATTCAGCCAGTTAATTAAAAAACGCTCGGAGAGGCCATTAGTTATAATCAGCGGATTGTTATCTTGAGATAACTGGTTAAGTATCCTGTATTCTCAAGATAACAAAGTTGTTATCTCAAGATAACAATCCAGAAAATTATAGCAACAGCTCATGGCCTTTCTAAAAAAAAAAGTAGGATTATTTCTTTTTTAAACTTCAAATTGAGCAGACTGACACTGAAAGGTGCAAAACGGTTTGCTAGACAGTCACCAAAGGCAAATTTTGATTTGGAATAATACTATTGTTTTCTTTTGGCTTCACTTTTTTCATTGATTAAGCAAAGATGCTATTGTAAACTAGCTCCATTTTAAATTAGATTGATTTCAGTTTGATTAAAATCTCAATTTAATCAGAAAGAAAGTTACGTGGGATGTATGTTCTTAACACATGCATCTTGTCCCTTGAACTTTTAATGATTTGATTGTTTTGAATATGTAAAATTGAAAGCACAACACTGACGTGCATGAACAAGATTGCATTTGAATTCCAGTTCGCCATGTTTGGTATGACTGTGTTTGGGATGCCGTTTCCAGTCAGTTCTCTCCACTTTTAGCATTTACTGCATGCAGTTTTATTGTCCCTGAGACAGTTACACGTCTCCACATTACATTAGTGCCAATGTGCTTGAGACAGGGAATCAGTAGTTGTGTGTTAGTCCACCATTTATTTGTACAGGATTATCAAGACTGCACACCTTGCTGAATTTGGGTCTTTTCATGAATAGAAAAAAGCCTTTCAGATAGGATGGGCATTTATCCTAATACGTTGTAAAGTTTGCTGTATCATTGGCATTGAAACATCGTTGACTTAACCCTGCTGTACACTTTTCAGGTTGCGGATTATGCTTCTGTTTTCTTTTCCCTTTTCGCCGTTCTTCATAGTATTCACAAACTACATTCAGGTGGAAAGATCTATGTATTCACTTGCACTTATTTTCAACAGACCCTCATAAGTACTTGTACTATACTTTATTTCTCGTCTTGAGAGTTTCATGGCCCCCCCTGAACACAATGAGAAAAACGTTAATCTCAAGCTTTGACATGTTTGATTAAAGCAAATGATGTACATGCTGCATTATCCGTTTCTTTCTCTCTTGTTAATTGTGCATAAGTAATTCTCTTTCTGGTTCCTCCGTAAATGTGGTTTCGTGTGCAGTCCGCAAGCTTCCGGTACTTTTCCTGGTTCCCTCTATTATCGGTGTTCCTGTTTCTTTGCTGCTTTTTTTTGCCAAAGTTAACTTTTCAGTAGGCAGCGTTAAGGAGTGTCAAAACTGTTCATGTTGTCTGTTTGTGTAACGATGCTATCATAAATAATAAAAGAGATATTTTTTGCACTGAAGGTGGTGTCTGTCATGAGTGAAAAGGAGGGCTTACTGCCATGAAGAATGTGCATCACTTGCAGAACATTTTATTAATTTGATTTGCAAATCTATGTTCACATCATGAGCCAGCTAGGAAAAAGATGAACTCTTTGGCTTGTGCTCAACATAAGCTTCTCTCATAGAAGGCTGCCTTTAATATCAGTTATTATGAGTGATGCTTGGACCCAGTTTGGTTCTAATAGTAATAAAATGCTTAGAAAGTTCTTTGGACTTGATTTGTGTCTTATATGTACTGATTCATTTGACCTTTTTAACCTTGTTTGTTGTAACTTGTTTAAAAGACAAAATTTGTTTCCTGTCATGATTTATTACTTTTGTCTGCCTTTAAAATGGCTTGTGATTTTTAATTATTACACACCAGAAAATAATCATTAACCAATAATGTTATACCCTCCCCTATAAGATTTTATTTGGTGTCCTTGAGGTTATCTTAACGAGGACTAATCCATACAGGTGGGTGGATAGATACTGATCTACGATGCATAGATTCTTCTCGAGAACTGATTCTTACCCTGCATTCACAAATTTTCTGTACCCAAACTGACCTTTGATTGCCATGGCTATATTAATGCATGGTTTTTGCAGTATACAAATCAGATACGTTCCTGCTAAAAATAAAAATCCTGGTATGAAAACGCTTGTGTTTTACTTTTATTTTATTTACTCCTCAACTGTGCAGTCTGTTTTGTGAGGAAAACAGTGTTTGGTCTTTGCAGTTACTGTCTATTTGCGGTGAAAGCACCCCAGGAACCCATAAATATTTCGATATAAATATTATATCGAAACAGAACTTCTAAACAGCAGAGGGCACCCGCGAGTGGGTCCTCAATGAATGGGAGTAAATGGCGCTCAACGGCTAAAAACGAGAAGTTAAAATAGTTTCTAATCACTTACCCAGAACGTTTCTTTAATTTTAGAAAGTATGTATTTCACTAAAAAAACAAAGAAATCATACCTGTATATTTAATTTTTTTCTACAGCAGACGGGTTTTGGGCAGCAGGAGGCGGGCATTACTGCTAGAGCGTGATGATTGATTGGCGAGCGGAGCAGCTCATTGGCTGTTCGCGCTCACTGACATCATGGACGTACATGAGGCGCCGTTTTAAACTCCTATAACTTTAAGAGTTTAAAAGCCCTTAAAAATATAATGGCAGTGTTAAATTGTTTTATGATGTTCAGGAAATGATTGCATTCTTTTACATTAAAAATGTTTAAGAATTTCTAAACTATGATTTTGCTCAAATGCTCCATATCAACCCATTCATTTTGGATAGGGAGCGCCCTCTAGCATTTAAGAAAACCGGGAGACATTGCAGGGTGGAAATTCTCTCTACAAGTTCGCTGTTAAACTCCGCCTCTCCGCTCAACTTTATGACATCACAGACTCCGCCCACTTCGCATTGCCAACGTTCGCGCCGCCTCCTGTCCCCGGAAATCGCCACTCTCATTGAAAATGAGTGACCTACTGTGGCTTTGTTGCATCGCTGCTGGTGTAAACACAGGGTCAGCCTACATAAATTATCTATGCCTGATATTAAATGATTTTAAAAATCAGCCATTTTAATATCTTTGCGTTAATGTGCATTTGATGCTGAAAAAACAGGCAGGGTAGGGCTGTAGGGGTTTTTATTAAGGTGAGGCTGCATGAGTTTAGACCGGTACTGCTGCAGTCACGCGCAGCCTCAGACTGAACTTCAAATTCAAAATTCAACGGAAAACTGCGAGGGGCCAAAGTTAAGACCCTGCAGCTGAGTAAAATAGTTCAGTTTGTCAGGTTTAATTATCACGCTGAAATATATTTACAGATGTATAATATTATGTGATATGTTAACATGAGGTGATAACCAAGCTCATGTTAATTTATCATTTGATAAAGTTATTATTTTGTTACTTCAGCCTTTAGTTTGTGATTTCAGCTGGTCATGTTAGCTAGAGCTAAGTATTTCATATTTAGTTAGGCTAAACTGATTGCAGTTACTTTTTTGAAGGAGAGTTATGTAATAGCACATAAAGCTCAGGTAATTCCTGTGGTAAATTAACTGTTAACTCAGTTAGCATTAACTTGTGTCCAGTGTTGTATTGGTGAGTAAACTAGCTGCCTGAGTTCTTAATACATCTCTAAACTGCATGAAAATACAAAAATCAAAAGCATATAGATACCTTTTGATGTCTTCTTCTGCGACATCCATATAGCCACATCTAACCACAAGCACCCTAAACAAAAGTATTTGGAGATTTTTTTAAATTGATTATGCAACATACAAAAATTGTGATATAGATTAGAATCTTATATATGAGGTATATTATTAAAGGTAGATTATACATGTCAAAGGGTTTAGGTGAACATGCCTACCGATGGGGCGTGCCACTTCATCATCATCTGTAGCACCACTGTAGAATTTTTTCTCAACTACTGGCTTGAGAAACAAACATCTGTTCAGAGCCGAGTGCTCGATCTCTCAAATAACTTCAGATTTTCAGGAGAAACATGAAAACAAAGCGGTTGGGCACAGCACAAACTGTACAGCATGGACTGCCCTCAGTGTCCCTTCGTCCCTTCTGGTTGCCCAGGGTTACCCATTTTCCTCTGCTCATCATCAGCTGAGAAGCCTACAAAACTGAGGTAGGGTTGCTGTAATGTAATGTAATGTATTTATGAAGTTGTATGTGTTATGAGATTGGTTGGTATACACTGAAGTACTAAACAGCTGACTGCAGGGAAAATGTGCTTTAAATCATTAATCTTGCTGTAAGGATTGGACCTAAACTTGGACTATTTTCAAAGTATTACAAAATTCAAAAGAGGAAAAACAGAAAAAAATATAATAAAATTGCTGTCATTTTCAGTGTAATTACCAAACAAATGGTTTATTGTTTGGAACACCTGTTAGTTACCTGCTCACATGTTAAGCTCACGTACTCTCATATTTATATCAGAAAAGGAAGAAGTGCCCCTCAGTTACTGCCTCTGTAACTTACAGTATGCGTTTTTAGTCGCGAGCTACGTAGCTAGTTCATGTTACTTCAACATATTTACTATCTGGCACTTTAGGCTCAACTGTTTTTTCTAAAAGAAATGGTTCAGACGTTATATATTGCTTTCTTTGTCTCCTTTCCTTCCATTTCTGAAATCCTGTGTTTGGTATAATTTTAACCAGGTGAGAATTGGCAGTCAGCAGGTTACGATAGACGTGCTTGCTGAAGGATCAAAACACTTTTGCTTTTGACGAGTGGTGGTGGTGGGGGGTGCAGGTTGGGGGATCAAGGAAATAACAGTAGATAAGCAGAACTTGTTATGGAAGATACAGTTGAGTATTGTTCACCCATATAATAACAGAGTTTCAAAATTAGAAACCAAAATCAATTTATTTTCCAAGGTTTTTGGAGGGCATACCGTTCAGGGATGGTTAATGTTAGGAGTCTTGCCCAAGGACTCTTATTTGTATAGTGTAGGGCTTGTCCAGGCAGGGATTGAACCCCAGTCTGCAGCATAGAAGGCAGAGATGTTGACCACTACACTATACCAACCTCTTAGACTGTCACGTACAGACAGCTCTGTCAATGGACAGTTTCAAATAAAGCTCTCTCACTCAAAATAACGCACTGTGCACAGAGTACTGAGGAAAGAGAGACTGAGCTACATGGCTGCTAACACCAAGCACTGATGGTAAAATCCAGGTAGTGGTGTGCACGGTAGGGCATTAGTCTCTCTTCAGCTATTTAAAAAAAAAGTTTCAAAAGTCAACTTTTATGCCTAGCACTTCTCCTCAGTCAAACAAAGTGAAGTCACTTATATGGACTTTAGTAACAAATGTCAATTTACCCACTGCTGTTTTTTTATATTATAAAAATATTATAAATAGTATATTATTAAATATATATATATATTTAAGTGACTTTGAACATGGCGTGGTTGTTGGTGCCAGACAGGCTGATCTGAGTATTTCAGAAACTGCTGATCTACTGGGATTTTCATGCACAACCATCTCTAGGGTTTACAGAGAATGGTCTGAAAAAGAGAAAATATCCAGCGCGCGGCAGTTGTGTGGACGAAATGCCTTGTTGATGTGAGAGGTCAGAGGAGAATGGGCAGACTGGTTCAAGATTATAGACAGGCAACAGTAACTCAAATAACCACTTGTTACAACCAAGAAATGCAGAATACCATCTCTGAATGCACAACACGTCAAACCTTGAAGAAGATGGGCTACAGCAGCAGAAGACCACACCGGGTGCCACTCCTGTCAGCTAAGAACAGGAAACTGAGACTACAATTCGCAGGGGCTCACCGAAATCGGACAATGGAAGGTTGGAAAAATGTTGCCTGGTCTGACGAGTCTCGATTTCAGCTGCGACATTCTGATGGTCGGGTCAAAATTTGGCGTAAACAAAATGAAAGCATGAATCCATCCTGCGTTGTATCAACGGTTCAGGCTGGTGGTGGTGCTGTAATGGTGTGGGGGATATTTTCTTGGCACACTTTGGGCCCCTTAGTACCAATTAGCATTGTTTAAATGCTGCAGCCTACCTGAGTATTGCTGCTGACCATGTCCATTCCTTTATGACCACAGTGTACCCATCTTCTGATGGCTACTTCCAGCAGGATAACGCACCATGTCACAAAGCTCATGTCATCTCAAACTGGTTTCTTGAACATGACAATGAGTTCACTGTACTCCAATGGCCTCCACAGTCACCAGATCTCAATCCAATAGAGCACCTGGGATGTGGTGGAACGAGAGATTCACATCATAGAAGTGCAGCTGACAAATCTGCAGCAACTGCGTGATGCTATCATATCAATATGGACCAAAATCTCTTATTAATGTTTCCAACACCTTGTTGAAAGTATGCCTTGAAGAATTAAGGTGGTACTGAAGGCAAAAGGGGGTCCAACCTTTTACTAGCAAGGGGTACCTAATAAAGTGGCTGGTGTATATATATATATATATATATATATATATATATATATATATATATATATATATATTTAATTACACACTAAGGTGGAATGCTTAAAGTGACCGTGTGAATGCTTCCAGTGACTGTGTGAGCAGAGCCTCCTTCACTGAGCTTGTTTGCATGGCAGTGAACACTCGACTTACATCACACAGTATCAGCAGGGGTCAGATGTTAGTATCTACCCAGTATGAGTATTGAGCCTGGCTTCATGAGTGGGATATCTGTCTACCCCCACATGCTTATGATTGACAGCTGTAATGCTGGCACATTAACATACAGTATCACTTTGCTACATCTGTTGAGTTTTCTGGCTTTGAGAGACAGTATGAGGTTTCCAGGTTTTGATGACAGGAGCCAGTACTGAGACTGTCAAGCAGATGGCCTACCACTACAGCCAGCTTAGAGCCCAAGTCGTCATCACAGCAAGGAAAGAACATGTCTTACAGAAGGAGAGGGGGTTTAATGCATTTGTACGGCATATATGATGCATATTTGACTTGAATGTCATTTAGTGGTGAAGATAAGATAATGGTGCGCATAGTGTATGTAAAGACAAGGCCCAATTTGTAAATCAAAACCACCTGTATTCCTATCAGTGTTACAAAAGGAAAGTTTCTTTGTTTACTGTAATGTTGTTAATCATTACATTCTTAATCATTATTGTTAAGCTCAGTACTCTCAAGTTTCAGTGAACACTACATTGAGGTTAAATTATGCTTATAAGCAAATGATATTGGCTAATTATCTGGCTGTCTGACCTCTACAAACAGCAGAAAAGTGCCTTTGCTGTGTAGTGACTTTGCCTCATCACCATGTGAGATAGCGATGGGATTTATATTTGATCACTGATGCACACTAATGCAGGCAAAATTACTTTAAAAAGGATGCTGGATGAGTGTAAAATGAAACATGTAAAAAGAATGTAAAAAGAAACAAGACTAGGCTTGTACAGCTACAAGATGCATTAAGCTGTTTTGTGTGTAGTGGTGTGTGGTTTTTGAATTTCCCATGTCATTCCAGGTGAACTGTCTAGAAGATGGCTGTTGTAGCTCTGCCCATTCTAGAGGAAGTCGGAGGCTTCATCATTGTGGGGTCATCCTTTCTGCTTGGTATGTCAGTCAGCACATGCTTATCCTGCCAACTTGAACTAAACCGATGAACCCATGTATCTGTGACATATTGATTCCTTATCATTTTACATGCTTCATTATTTTTGCTCAGAAGACATTTTTCGTGAGCCAAAATAATGAAAACTCTATTGTTCAAAAGCTTGAAAGTGCAATTCAGAATTGGAATTGGAATCAGTTTAAAAAATAAATGGATATTGATTAACAGAATGACAAATAGAGCTGTAGATGATTTCATAATAATTGAGAAAGCTGTAGGACTTTGAGAATTGAGCTGTAATAAATGTAATATTGAGAATGCCTCTCATTTGCAAATAGTGGATCAAAATTTGAGCCATGTAACTTCACATGAAATTACTAAATATGGATATAACACAGATAATTATTTATCAGTCTATAACTTCTTGTTGTTTCCAAAAACCTTGAGATATTTAATTAAACATCTAAAAATATTTTCTGGTATTTGCTCTCTAACCTTAAATCCACACCGTATAACGCTTCAGTATTTAGAGCCTTAAACCTAATGCAACTTTGTATGCTTAACTGCACTGACTTCTTACCTACCCAGAGCGCTCCTTCCATGGCTCCATACACCTCCACTGATGCAGAAGCACAAGATGGCCATGCAGAAAAGCAGTGTCCCATTGACCATCAGCATTTTGGCCCTTAAAGACATTCACAGCCATGGAGAAATTTAGGTGGGTTCTCAAATATCTACATATGTGCACACAAACTCTCTCTCTTCAATTTCTTTTTTTCTGTCTTTTGATGCCGGCCTTAGACATACATGTACTATACATACTAGGATGGCATGATGTCTGACATTCTAAGCCAAGCTCAAAACTTTGCACAAAAAATCAACCTTTTCATCACCTGTTTAATTATTAGATAAGTAAATTAACAATCTGAAACACCCAGCTTAATCCTGGAATCCTGGCATGCCACTGCACAGCATAAAACATAAGCTTAACTTTACTGAGCATCACTTTCTTAGAAATGAACATGCTTTTTTCATTGTCAGTGGCTTGAACGTCATCAGGCCCTTGCAACTCATCCAGAATACCGCAGCACAGCTTGTCTTCAGTCTTTCGAAGTTCACTCATGTCACTCCGCTGCTGTGTTCACTGGCTTTGTGTAGTGCCTGAATCAGATTTAAAACCCTGACACTTGCCTACAAAGCCTAAAATGACCAGCCCCTCCCCACCTTATTTCAGCAGTCAAAACTTGGTCTGTACCTCGAGCCCTTCAAGTTTTGTGAACAGCTCGGCCATCCTACAAGATGCATGGAAGACAAGCATCAAGACTCTTTTCTGACCTGACACCATGTATAATTACATGGTTATCTGGTACCATCAATGAACTTCCACTGGCCTCCAGCCATCACATGCTCGCCTCATTTAATTTAATGATTTGAGCAAAACCAGGTATTGGTTGGTAATTAAAAATAAGGCTGGGCTGCCTCAAGGAGAGCTTTGGAAATGGGTAACCAAACAAATTGTCACAGTTGGCTCCCCCCACTACTCCATGTGCTCATTTGTTTTGGTCTTCCATGTGCGTTTGTTTTGGTTTAAGTCCTGCCCCCTGTTTGGTTACTCCGCCCTGATTGCTTGCACCTGTCCCTTGTTTTGCCTGTGTGTTTAAGCCCTGTGTTTGCCCCTTGTGTTTACCGGTCTTTGTTTGAATCTCGTTGTTTGATGTTTCGGGCTCTGTTTGTTGTTTGATTCTCTGTTTGCTGTGTTTATTCTGGTTTATGTCATGTCTGCCCCCCCGAACTATCCGTGTTGGCTCTATGACCCTGGACTGTCTTGACTATGACCATGGATTTGCCCTAATAAATCCGCTAGTGATGGGTAGATGAGGCGTCATGAAGCGTTTCGACCCATAGGGAAACTGTATTGATACTGTGTCGATACTGTGTCACTGAATATTGACACCTACTGGACCTTAAAAATCCCTACAGGCAACCTAGTTGACGGACTGATTTGATGACCTAGTCTATACAAAATATGTTTTAAGTCATTGTATTTTATTGTGTATTATATTATTTCATATATTCAGTTACATTTAAAAAATCTTTGATATTCTTAGATACAGTAAATAAATAATGTGAACATGTAACATAACGTGAAAATCTAAGTGAATGTGCTTGGAATGAGGATGTTTGTGGAAAATTTTTTCACAAATTTTTATTCGAAAAAATAAGTTTTTCCAACGTTTTGAATTTTAGTCTGTTACGCTTTTTTGAAACAACTTCTCCAGCTGTAGAAAACACTCGCTCACACAGGACAGATGAGGCTGGAGTGCAAAGATATTGTAAGGACAGCTGGAAGAGATTTGGATAAATAGTCTTTTGGTTCTGCCAGTATATCATAGGATCCTGAGACCTGGCAATATTGCCCTGTGCCAGGTATTTCTGCACCTCCTGGATGGCATCAGCAGTGGCACTTTTGGTTTGTCTGCTTATTTCATGCCGGATGTGGATGCAGACAGCTGTTGTGAAGACGGTCCAGGCTGGGGCTCATTTGTGCATCCAATTACAGATGCACATTCGGACCGCAGTCTACTGATGGCCTCATTGCCGTTGGAGGAACTGCGGAACCCGAGTGATTTAAATCTGGGGTCTAGAAGTGTTGCTAGGGTCAACACACTTAATGACTCCAGATTGGAAGCAGTGTCTGTGACTCGACGCTTCAGGTGTTCATGTAGGTGTATGGCTGCCTGTGTGTGCAGGTTTGAAGCATTACGCTCTAGTGCAAGATAGAGCATTTTCATCATCAGGATGACCTTTGACCCTGACACTCGCCTCTCACTGTAGCTTGATGGAAAGGAGCAAGCACAAGAGGTGTTTCTCCTATGATGGTATGCTCATCAGCTGTAAGTGGAGACAAATCTGTTTTTAGAGAGGCCAGAGATACCCTCACTGGTTCCCTCTCATCATGCAGCCTTGACAGCATTTCATATGTGCTGTTCATTTAGAAGTTTCAGGGTTGGTCGACCCATCTGTTGCTGCACTTGAGCAAGCTTCTCCTTGGCTGTAGTGCTTGATCTGAAGTATGTGACAATGTGCCTAGCTTTGTGCCAGATGGATGTAAGTGTGGGGATCTGATCACATGATTTTCTAACTAATAAATTGAGAGTATGTGCAATGCAAATCGAGTGCCGAATTTGGAGGTGTCTAGTGGATGCGTTCATGTTTGGTGCTGCGTCAGTCACAAGACACTTTATTGGCTATGGCCCAGTCCTCCATTATGGCTCATATATATATGTATGTGTATGTATGTATATATGTATGTGTGTATATATATATATATATATATATATATATATATATATGTGTGTGTGTGTGTGTGTGTGTGTGTGTGTGTGTGTGTATATATGTATATGCGTGTATATATATATATATATATATATATATATATATATGTATATATATATATATACCTCTTCTCCTTCTGCCCGGCAGCTCCATCTCCAACATTCTTTGACCAATATATCCACTATTCCTCCATAACACATGTCCAAACCATCTCAACCTCAGCATCTTTATCTCCGCCACCTCCAGCTCAGCCTCCTGTCTTTTAGAGCCACAGTCTCCAAACCATACATCATAGCAGGACGCACTACCTTTACTTACTACCTAAGTAAACCTTCCCTTTCACTCTTGCTGCTATCCTTCTGTCACACATCAGCCCTGACACCGTCTCTACCCTCTCCATCCTGCCTGTACCCTCTTCTTCACCTCTTTTCTACACTGTATATATATATATATATATATATATATATATATATATATATATATATATATATATATATATATATATATATATATGTGTGTGTATATATATATATATATATATATATATATATATATATATATATATATATCAATGCTTCTAATATTGTAAGTTTCTTATGCCAGGAAGAGCAGTAAAGTGGGAAGTGTTGCTCAGCAACTGGTCAGCAAAAAAGCAAAACTGGAAAAGCAAACATGGGGAAAAAGGATGGTAAAGCTTTTCAGAAAATCAGGTGATGTGGTTGTCGGTGTCTTTCATGGCTGATTTTTCACAAGATTTGGGACAACTAGGAATAAGTTAAGCATGCAGTGCTGGTGACATGTTTAGACAATGCCACTCATAAATGTTTCTTACTTGTTTACTATTTTTCAAATTTTACAGAAATAATGAAGAACATCTGTAAAATAATATGCTGTAAAATAGCAGATTTTCACACTCTTGGCATTATCTCAAGCAGCTTTATACAACCTGCAACGCTTTTCCAACAGGCTCGACGATGTTTCACATATAGTTACTGTCCAATAAAAACATGTGTCTCCATTTTTTAAGCACATAGCAGCTGTCCTTTATATTGTCTGAAAAATTTTAATGACGGAAGGAATGATAGAAAAGCTACACCAACAGAAAGACAAGAACACTAGAATTAGCTGTTGGATTTCAGGGATCTGATTAGAATTGGAAAGGCTGCTGTTCCAGTCAATTTTCCCTAACTGTGTGTAGGTTTATTTAGTGTCTTGTTCAAGGAATTGCTCCTAATTTCCCTTGAGTTTTAGTACAGTATAATTACATGGTTTAACCTTTGAAAATGTAATTCTATACTTTTAGTGTAGTGTGCTACTATACTTTCCTGGATATGGATATCCATGCTTGGAATATGCATAACATAACTTTTATTATCAGTGTCACTACAAAACCTTGAATCCCTGAAATGGTGACTATATAGAAGAAGAACAAGTGGTCTTTAATGTCCTTTAACAAGATTTTTGAAGTAATTTTGGACTTAAAATGGATGAAAGCAATACTTGGTATAAATAATACAGTTCTTAATAGGCTGCATGTTATTTGTCTAGCTTGCTGAAAGGCGTAATGTTTTCCCACCCTGTATCAGTGTGGCAGAAGTCAAGGGCTTTGAACAAGGCCAATATGCCCAGTGAGATCACTCACATTACACAGCATTTGTAGTTTTTAACCAAAAGCAGCTCCCATTTTAACCTTTTTTTTAATATACCACCCCACACTTTGTACTTCAGCAGTGGCCACTTCTGCTGAAAGACATTGCCAGTTGCTTGGATACTGTCAGTAGCCATTGTTGTTTTGACACTTGTTTTCTGTTGCAAGCTGACACTTTGTCACTGCCTATGCCAACGCATTCTGACTGAAACAGCTTTAGTGAAAAGACTGTCACACCAAATTAGCTGCAAAACATCCCGACATCTGGTCTTTATATGCACTCACCAGTTACTTTAATTAGAAACATCCACCTTGTTGGTCCACTTTGTTGGGGTACAGTTCGTATCCACTAATCCAGTGGTCATCAACCCCTTCCAGGAGTTTTACCTTCAGTTTTGCCTTCAGTAAGTAAAATGCATGCTTGGTTGGATTGAAGTTAAGTACTTTACTTATTCACTGCATAACATTTTACTTCTATTACTGTATATCTTGAGAAGCTTTTGCAGTGCACTTAAGATCATTGTCCATCTGTGCTGTGAAGTGCCGTCCAGTAGATCAATCTGAGCAGTAAATATAGCGCACTACACTTCAGAAGTCGTCCTGCTGTTTGTCAGCAGTCACATCATCAGTAAAGGGAGTTTAATTGGCAGCCATAACACTACCTTCACCATGCTTGACTGATGAGGTGACACATTGGATCATGAGCAGTTCCTGCTCTTCTTCATATTCATCTCTTTCCATCCTTCTGGTACAAGTTGATCTTTGTCTCATCTGTCTTTGTACAGGTAAATTCTGATCTAAGCCTGCTTTTTAGGCTTACAAATGGTTTACATCTTGCAATAAACCCTCTGTATGTGTTCTGGTGAAGTTTTCTTTTAATTCTTGACATTGACACAGACACGCCTACTTTCTGGTGGGTGTATTTGATCTGAACAACTATTGTGAAGTGTTTTTTCTTCACCAGGGAAAGAATCCGCAAAGCACCGAACCCCTACTACTGGACTCATGTAACCCCTTCGGGCTAATGCCCGGCCACCAGACGCTCGCTGGCGAGCCCCTCCCCCAGGCCTGGCTCCAGGGTGGGGCCCTGGTAACCCTGATCCGGGTAGGGTGCACAAGTCTCGTTCTTTCATTATTTTCATAGGGGGAATTTTGGATCACTCTTTGTCTGAACTGTCACCTAGGACCAGTTTGCCATGGGAGACCCTACCGGGAGCTTTGCTCTAGACAACATAGCTCCTAGGATCATTCAAGCACACAAACCCCTCCACCATGATAAGGTGGTGATCCACGGAGAGGTACTTTGTGGATCAGGCAGTGTCCTAAGGCATGGGCCTTGGCGTTCTGATCCTCGGTTGCTGAAACTGGCTTTTGGAACTTGGAATGTTACCTCACTGGCGGGGAAGGAGCCTGAGTTGGTGCGCGAGGTTGAGAGATACTGGCTAGATATAGTCGGGCTCACCTCAACACACAGCTTGGGCTCTGGGTCCAATCTCCTTGAGAAGGGCTGGACTTTATTCTTTTCTGGGTTTGCCCATGGTGAGAGGCTGCAGGCAGGTGTGGGCTTTCTCATAGCCCCTCGACTCAGTGCCTGTATGTTGGGGTTTTCGCCGGTGGACGAGAGGGTAGCTTCCCTACGTCTTCAGGTTGGGGAACGGGTCCTGACTGCTGTCTGTGCTTATGCACCGAAGAGCAGTTCAGAGTACCCAGCTTTCTTAGAGTCCTTGGGAAGGATGCTTGAAAGTGCTCCTCCTGGAGACTCTATTGTCCTACTGGGGGACTTCAACGCTCACGTGGGCAATGACAGTGTGACCTGGAGGGGTGTGATTGGGAGGAATGGCCTCGAGTGGTGTTCAGTTTTTGGACTTCTGTGCAAACCACAGTTTGTCCATCACGAACACCATGTTTGAACACAAGGATGTCCATAAGTGCACATGGCACCAGGACACCCTAGGCCGCAGTTCAATGATTGACTTTGTAGTCGTGTCATCGGACTTGCGGCCATGTGTTTTGGACACTCGGGTAAAGAGAGGAGCTGAGCTGTCAACTGATCACCACCTGGTGGCAAGTTGGATCAAGTGGTGGGGGAAGATGCCGGTCAGACTGGGCAAACCCAAACGTATAGTGAGGGTTTGCTGGGAACGTCTGGCAGAAGAACCTGTCAGATTGATCTTCAACTCACACCTCCGTCAGAACTTTGACCAGATATCAGGGGAGGTGGGGGACATTGACTCAGAATCGGCCATGTTCCACTCCTTCATTGTTGAAGCGGCTTACTGTAGCTGTGGCCGCAAGGTAGTAGGTGCCTGTCGGGGCGGTAATCCTTGAACCCGGTGGTGGACACCCCAGGTGAGAGATGCTATCAAGCTGAAGAAGGAGTCCTACCGGGCATGGTTGGCCTGTGGGACACCAGAGGCAGCTGGCAGGTATCGACAGGCCAAGCGATCTGCGGCTTCAGTCGTTGCCAAGGCAAAAACTCGGATGTGGGAGGAGTTTCTGGCAAACCGTCAGGCGACTCAGAAGGGGAAAGCAGTGTGCCAATAGCACTGTATATAGTGGAGATGGTGTGCTGCTGACTTCGACTGAAGACGTCATTGGGCGGTGGAAGGAATACTTTGAGGACCTTCTCAGTCCCACCGACACATTCTCCAGTGAGGAGGCAGAGTCTGGAGACACGGGAATAGGCTCGTCCATTACTGAGGCCGAAGTCATTAAGGTAGTTAAAAAGCTCCTTGGTGGCAAGGCTCCAGGGGTGGATGAGATCCGTCCCGAGTTCCTCAAGGCTCTGGATGTTGTAGGGCTGGCCGATCTACGTTCCTACCCTCATCTATGGTAATGAGCTTTGGGTAATGACCGAAAGAATAAGATCGAGAATACAAGCGGCCGAAATGAGTTTCCTCTGCAGGGTGTCTGGACTCTCCCTTAGAGATAGGGTGAGAAGTTCGGTCGTCATCTGGGAGGGACGCTGCTTCTTCACTTCGAGAGGAGCCAGTTGAGGTGGTTCGGGCATCTTGTTAGGATGCCTCCTGGATGCATACCTCGTGAGGTGTCACAGGCAAGTCCACCAGGGAGGAGACCCCAGGGAAGACCCAGGACATGCTGGCGTGACTATATTAACCAGCTGGCCTGGGAGCGCCTCGGAATCCCCCCCGGAGAGCTAGTGGAAGTGGCTGGGGAAAGGGAGGTATGGGCCTCATTGCTTAAGATGCTGCCCCCGCGACCCGAACCCTGGAGAAGCGGAAGATGATGGATGGATGGATGGATGGATGGATGGATGGATGGATGGATGGATGGGAAAGAATTCTTCAGTTGTCCACCACAGTTGTTTTCCATAGTCTTCCAGGCATTTTGGTGTTGATTTGGCCACACCTAATGTTTTTACTATCTTTTAGGTTAATTTGTTTTGATATTTGATGACTTGCTTCACTTTTTTCTGTTTATTAGTAAATTAAATGATGAGGGAATAAGACACATCTGGCCATGAAACAGCTGAACAGCCAATTGTCCTGTTCCTTTTCTAAACCCCAAAAAATGGGGGCTAAGTATTAAAATTGTTGTAAATCCTATACCTTACCTTCTTGGATTTGGATGTGAATACTCTTAAATTATAGTGATGTCTGCACTTTGAGCTCATATTCATCATTTAATATTCATTATTTAAACTCTGATATGCTGTGGAAAGCAATGAAAATAATACCTTTGACAGCATCTAAATATTTATGGGCCTGACTGTATAAGGTAGGGTGGCCTTATAAAGTGACCATTGGGCAGAAGTATAGGGTGAATGTTTGTAATCAAGTGGATTTTGGATGTCACAGAGCAGATTTATTGCACCTAAAATATCTACATTTTGGGCATTATCCTTTTTTTGTGAATAATGAAAACTCTTCTCCCTCTTCTGGCAACACATGATCAGGCTATTTTTTTTTTTTTTTTTTACCCAAATTGTAATGTGTAGTCACCAATGCCCTAGCTATAAGAAGACAGAACTGTAGATGAGTCCTGAATAAGGGTCTTGCTGTCATTGTGTCATGCCTGGGTTGCCATGGCAACCTGTCCTCAATGACAAAAAGTCCCTTGCCAAATACAGATTTCCCCAGAATAAGCCCACAAAATCAAAACCATTACTGCTACCACTCTGTAGCAATGAACAAGCTCTTAAAGGCATGGTTCACTAAAAAATCAGATTTACTCAGTTTACCATAGATGCAGTCGATCAGTCGGAACCTGTTGTCCAAATTTTGTTTGTTAGTGCTGATACTAAGAAACTAACATTGCTAACACTAGAAGTCAGTAGTCACCCAGATCTGTTCAGTAAGTTCATACCCAAAACATCTCTCACCTACTGTTCCGCCACACAGTGACAGTATGTTCATTGTTATAGTTAATATTCTTTAATGTACTTGCCACATTGGCCAGTACATGCAACCTTTATGAAGACCTGAATGTGGTTTGTGCAGGTTGAAAGACGTTTTGGGATGTATTTACAGAAAAGATTTGAGTGACTATTGACTTCTAGCGTTAACAACTTTAGCACTGGAGCAATGAAGCTAAAGTAAAGAAGCAAAATTTGTGTACCAAACATATTTCAACTGATCGAGTATCTCGTAAGTAGAAAATTGTGGGAATTCGTTATTTTTCCAAACCACAGCACTTTATATCAAAGCTTACCAGCAAAATGCAGAAGTTGGAACTATGGGTTCAGAATTTTGGTATATAAAATCAATACTGTAACAATCTGTACTTTAGTATATTTTAAACCTGTTATTAGGGACATAAAAGATGATTTAGAATTAAAACAGACATCCTTTAAAAAGAATGCAAATAGCTGTAAAGAGTCCTTTCTTGACCATACATGGTCCTAACCTAGGCTAACAAGTCATGCACAATGAGGATAACCACAGGGTGGCAGCATTAGGCAACATATATTTGGTAGAGTTGTGTACTTGAGGATGCTTTATTGACCTATAGTCGTGCAGATAAGCTTGTTAGAGTTGTGTCTTAGTTGTAAGTCATACATTTATAATATGAGCCCCCTTTAAATTTATTAGATTTTAGCTCTCATATTGCATAGCGAGTAGCAGTGTTGAATGTTATTTAACGCATAACATACAAAAAAACAGTATATGTTGCTGATTGGCTGCTTGTGTTTAGCTAACCATTCAGAAACTGTACAGGCCAACCCAAAAACTGCTTCTTAGCTCTGCACAGTTTAATGTTTCCATACTCTATCACCTGGTCCAACTTAATTATTAACGCATAAGAAGAAATTGCATGCATTTGAGCAGGAAAAGCAGAACTGAAGCCTGAAAAAATAACTAATACTATACTACTTGGCCATTACTCGGCCAGCAGATAGATATGCCTTAATGTAATGGTGATTTTTGTTATTTTGCCTGTTTGTTTCCATTATGTTATCATAATTTAAGATTTGGGTTTGTAAAAGATGCTATATAATTTATACATTTTAATATTAGTAGCTCTAGTAATCTCCAAACACCTCATGGTTGGATTCAGTTTTGATGCAGAGTGCCAAGATATTATTATCAAAAAGGACTGTGTGCATTTTGATTTTTGATTTCTATAGATTACATTATAATTTTTTCCATATTTCCTAGTTCACAATAGTGTTAGTTTAGTTGACTTTCAATATAGCCTACTCACTGCATACTTGTTCTGTGTTTGTTTCACTATCTATTGGGTTTAAACAAAACTAAAGAACTAAGTAAAGACAAGCTACAGTTCATGGTCACATTGCATGCACTATAGCCTATAGTCTATATTTTTTTAATGTAAGTTTATTGATATAACACCTTTTTTTAGACCCATGGTCACTCTACGGAGTTTAAGAAACAAAGAACATCTCAACAGGTAAACGCAACACAGACATACAACAGAAAGGGACTTGAAAGAGCTAATAAAAACTTAGAGTATAATAACTGCAAGATTTAAAAAGATAGTGATAGAATAAGGAAAAGAAAATGTAAAATGTGGAAAATGAAATGGGTAATCAAATTATATCGTGTGAAGCATATGTATACATAGTACAAATGATCAAACTGTCAAAATGTAAATGTGGTGTTCTTGAGTAAAAAGATATGTTTGCAGTTTCATCTTAAATGACAATGGGCTAGTGCAGTCACAGATGCATTGAGGAACACTTTGGGGGCAGTGGCAATGAACTCACTCCTATAGTAGACCTTTTAGAGTGAGTGAGCAAGATGGTGTGTAAAGATAAGTAAGTTTAAGGAGATAGGAAGGAGGATGATGAGTTTACTGAATACAGGTAGGTATAGGAAGCCAATATAATGGAAAGAGAACTGGAGTAGAATGTTTATTTATTTATTTCTTTATTTATTATGATAAAGTAAGTGCCTGCTGAACATTGGCAGTATTGCAATTTAGTAAGGGATTTGGCAGGAAGACCAGAAAAAAGTGAGTTTCATTAATTTATGCAGGAAATAATAAATGCATGGACTAGAATTTCCTCTTCAAGTGAGCTGAGAGAAGAATGGAGACATACAAACATCATCTTGGTTGTTGCTATGCCAGCAGCAGAGACAACAGTGACTGGTCAGTGAGCGAAAGTTTGTAAAAATTGAACAGAGAGCGAAAAAGATATTATCACATATTAGCTGTCCGGAAAAATGTCTTTGGTGTGCAAGGTATCATTAGTTATGCATGTGCTTACATGAATTTACAGTTATCTCAATAATGAATAGCTTTTGATGTGTGAAGGCCATTTGACCCTACTAACACTATTGACAGCTTTAAGTTTTATTTTTTAAACATTTTGCGTAAGCCTGTGTAAAAGTTAGATTTTGAAGTTTTGTGGATGCTACATGTATTAGTAGTAATTCAGGTCTTGTTTGAACTCAGATTAAATTAATTTGAGAGTGAGTCTACTGCACTTTGGGGTACTTTTAACTAGAAACACCAATGTTCCATATTATTATTATTATTATTATTATTAAGCCAAGAATCTGTGCGTTTGTTTTCTTTGCCATCCAAGGAACTCTCAGAATTCTTTGCCAACACCAAAGTTCAAAGGCATCGATATTTTCCCTGACTTGCTTATAAATCACATGTGTTAAGCTCCAATCCTTGCGGGCCAAAATGCTGCAGATTTTAGCACACTGCCTCATTAAACACGCCAGATTCAGCTCATCAGCTAATTAGTAAGGCCTTCATGAACTGAATTCAATGCATTAGATGCGGTTAAACGCTAATATCTGCAGGACTTTGGCCCCATTTTGACATGCCTGTTTTAAATCATCCATCTTTCGGCTTTCATTTAATTGTCATAAGTTGGTCAGTATGTTAGCCAGATCGTCTTCAGAATTTTGATGTATTTCCGTTGCAGTGTTGATTGCTGTGGCTTTTTGGCAGTGATCTCAAGGCCTGTCTGTCTCCATCTTCTAGCACGGCGTAGCTGACATAACAAAAAAACAAAAGTGTTTTCTCCGGTTCATATCTGATTCTTTTTTTTTTTTTGTCTGATACATCTTAGATGTCCTCTTTGAGATACATCCACAGCTCCAATCATGCCCAGCATCTGACATCAGTTCATGATGTTTTTTTTGATGATAGATGGTGTATTGAATGTCTTCTGAATGTTTTTTCAGCTTCACTTGGAGAATTAGAAATCCGTTCCACGATCAGCTACAGGCCATGTCTTTGTATATGATTCACCTCTACTGCTAAGACCTTTCTGCCATTAAAAATACTGAAAGAGGCAGTATAACTCCCTTATTCTCCGATGCATTGCTTGGGATCAGTGTAAGACAGACAGAGCAGAACTCTTCATAAACTGCAACACTAAACTCATATCAACCCTCTTGTTTATTCAAGTGGTTATTTGTAACTGCTGGACTCATGTGGGGACACTAGATTAAACAATTACTGCCAGTCAGCATTTTCTTTCCACTTGAGTGAAAATCTTCTTCTGGTCAAAACTGAACATGACTGAAATTGTGGCTAAGAAGGGACATCCCATCACCCATCCCCACCTTTACAGGTTTAATACAGAGAATGTCAATCAAAAGCACTTTGCATCAAAAACGTGCACATTTACTTTGTTAATTGATAGGAAACCATCAACTGCTTGATTGATTTGAGTGAGGGAATTAACTTGGATTTAATGAATGTGTTAGTAAGATGAATGGAGAGTGTGTGCATGTTCACTAACTGCAACCCGGGGGTGGGGGGGGGGGTTGCATAGCTGTCTCCACTGAAGTTTTTTGTTGATTAAAATCTGATCAAGACAGAGTGCTTCACTGCCACATGTCAGCAGTTCATTTTGCCCGACTCAGCAAAACCTACTGATGTGGAAATGAGCACTTAAGTCGTTCGTTGCTTAGAGACCCGCAGGTCCCTGAATGATACAAACACAGCCTTCATTAGAATATTCACAAATATTAGTTCAGGCTTCAGTTACCGCTGAACCGTAGGCTTAAAGCAAAGGTTCAGCTGAGAATCAACTTCACACAATTTTCCTCTTTTTATCCAAGTGAGCTTAAGTTTGTCCAAAGTTTGCTTCTTTAGTTTTGCACTGGAGCTACGTGGCTAATTTAGCTGACATGTAATGGAGCTTTATAGCCACTAGTCTAGTATCATGCAAACAGCAGAGCTGAAACAGCTCTCACTTGCCTCAAACCACATGAAGTCATTTATTAATCCATCCATCCATCCATCCATCCATCCATCCATCCATCCATCCATCCATCCATCCATCCATCCATCCATCCATCCATCCATCATCTTCCGCTTCTCCGGGGTTCGGGTCGCGGGGGCAGCATCCTAAGCAATGAGGCCCAGACCTCCCTTTCCCCAGTCACTTCCACTAGCTCCCTCTGGAGGATTCCGAGGCGTCCCAGGCCAGCTGGGCGATATAGTCACGCCAGTGTGTCCTGGGTCCTCCCCGGGGTCTCCTCCCTGGTGGACTTGCCTGTGACACCTCCCAAGGGAGGCATCCAGGAGGCATCCTAACAAGATGCCCGAACCACCTCAACTTGCTCCTCTCGATGTGGAGAAGCAGCGGCTCTACTCCAAATCCCTCCCAGATGACCGAACTTCTCACCCTATCTCTAAGGGAGAGTCCAGACACCCTGCGGAGGAAACTCATTTCGGCCGCTTGTATTCGCAATCTCGTTCTTTCAGTCATTACCCAAAGCTCATGACCATAGGTGAGGGTGGGAACGTAGATCGACCAGTAAATCGAGAGCCTTGCCTTATGGCTCAGCTCTTTCTTTACCACAACAGACCGGCAAAGAGCCCGCATCACTGCTGACCCAGCACCTATCCGCCTGTTGATCTCCCGCTCCCTTGTACCATCACTCATGAACAAGACCCCGAGATACTTAAACTCCTCAGATTTGGAGGTACTGATCCTCATCCCGGCCGCTTCACACTCGGCTGCAAACCGATCCAGTGAAAGCTGAAGTTCACGGCCTTATGTCCCCAATAGGACCACATCATCTGCAAACAGCAGTGATGTGACCTTGAGGTCACCAAACTGGACACCCTCCATTCCCTGACTGTGCCTAGAAATTCTATCCATAAAAATTATGAATAGAATCTGTGACAAAGGGCAGCCCTGACAGAGTCCAACTCTCACTGGGAACGAGTCTGACTTACTGCCGGCCATGCGAACCAAACTCCTGCTTTGTTTGTACAGGGCCTGAATGGCTCGTAGCAAAGAGCCATGTACCCCGTACTCCCGAAGCACCTCCCACAGAATACCCTGGGGAACACAGTCGAATGCCTTCTCCAGATCCACAAAGCACATGTGGACTGGTTGGGCAAACTCCCATGAACCCTCCAGAATCCTGGAGAGGGTAAAGAGTTGGTCCAGTGTTCCACGACCAGGGCGGAACCCGCACTGCTCCTCCTGAATCCGAGGTTCGACTATAAGCCGGACTCTCTTCTCCAGTACCCCTGCATAGACCTTACCAGGGAGGCTGAGGAGTGTGATTCACCTGTAGTTGGAACACACCCTCCGGTCCCCCTTTTTAAAAAGAGGCACCACCACCCCAGTCTGCCAATCCAGTGGCACCGCCACCGATGTCCCCGCAATGTTGAAAAGGCGTGTCAGCCAAGACAGCCCCACAACATCCAGAGCCTTGAGGAACTCGGGACGGATCTCATCCACCCCTGGAGCCCTGCCGCCAAGGAGCTTTTTAACTACCTTAGCGACTTCGGCCTCAGTAATGGACAAGCCTATTCCCGTGTCCCCAGACTCTGCCTCCTCACTGGAGAACGCCCAATGACGTCTTCAGTCGAAGTCAGCAGCACACCATCTCCACTATATACAGTGCTATTGGCACACTGCTTTCCCCTTCTGAGTCGCCTGACAGTTTGCCAGAATCTTTTCGGAGCCGACTTAAAGTCACTTTCCAAGGCCTCACCGAACTCTTCCCACACCCGAGTTTTTGCCTTGGCAACGACTGAAGCCGCAGATCGCTTGGCCTGTCGATACCTGCCAGCTGCCTCTGGTGTCCTACAGGGCAACCATACCCAGTAGGACTCCTTCTTCAGCTTGACAGCATCACTCACCTGGGGTGTCCACCACCAGGTTCAAGGATTACCACCCCGACAGGCACCAACTACCTTGCAACCACAGCTACAGTCAGCCGCTTCAACAATGGAGGAGCGGAACATGGCCCATTCTGAGTCCCTCACCTCCTATCTATATCTGGTCAAAGTTCTGATGGAGGTTCTGAGTTGAAGATCAATCTGATAGGTTCTTTTGCCAGACATTCCCAGCAAACCCTCACTATACATTTGGGTTTGCCTGGTCTGACCAGCATCTTCCCCCACCACCTGATCCAACTTGCCACCAGGTGGTGATCAGTTGACAGCTCAGCTCTCTCTTTACCCGAGTGTCCAAAACACATGGCCGCAAGTCCTATGACATGACTACAAAGTCAATCATTGAACTGCGGCCTCGGGTGTCCTGGTGCCATGTGCACTTATGGACATCCTTGTGTTCAAACATGGTGTTCGTTATGGACAAACTGTGGTTTGCACAGAAGTCCAAAAACTGAACACCACTCGGGTTCAGATCAGAGAGGCCATTCCTCCCAATCACACCCCTCCAGGTCTTACTGTCGTTGCCCACGTGAGCGTTGAAGTCCCCCAGTAGGACAATAGAGTCTCCAGGAGGAGCACTTTCAAGCACCCCTCCCAAGGACTCTAGGAAGGCTGGGTACTCTCAACTGCTGTTCGGTGCATAAGCACAGACAACAGTCAGGACCCGTTCCCCAACCCGAAGGCGTAGGGAAGCTACCCTCTCGTCCACTGGGGAAAACCCCAACATACAGGCACCGAGTCGAGGGACTATGAGAAAGCCCACACCTGCCTGCCGCCTCTCACCATGGGCAACTCCAGAAAAGAATAAAGTCCAGCCCCTCTCAAGGAGATTGGACCCAGAGCCCAAGCTGTGTGTTGAGGTGAGCCCGACTATATCTAGCCGGTATCTCTCAACCTTGCGCACCAACTCAGGCTCCTTCCCCGCCAGTGAGGTAATGTTCCAAGTTCCAAAAGCCAGTTTCAGCAACCGAGGATCAGAACGCCAAGGCCCACGCCTTCGGACACTGCCCGATCCACAATGCACCGAACCCCTACTACTGCCCCTCCCATCGACCGATGGGAGGGGGGACTCATGTAGCTCCTTCGGGCTGGGCCCGGCCGGGCACCATGAGTGTATGCCCCGCCACCAGACGCTCGCTGGCTAGCCCCTCCCCCAGGTTTCTTGTTTTCATAGGGGTGATTATGGATCACACTTTGTCTGGCCTGTCACCTAGGACCAGTTTGCCATGGGAGATCCTACCAGGAGCTTTTGCTCCAGACAACATAGCTCCTAGGATCATTCAAGCACACAAACCTCTCCACCACGATAAGGTGGTGATCCATAGAGAGGCGTTTATTAATTCATTTGATTTAAATGCACTCATTCATACAGTATCTAGATTATCTACAGTTATCCGAATATTCAAGTTGTCATGTAAACAGCTCACTCCTATTTCTTAGATCAGAGCAAGATCTAGAAATCTGATTAAGAAATCAGATAAAGAGAGCTGGATTTTAGCTTATTGATCAGATTTCTCAGTGCATGTAAACTTGCTAAACTAGATTTCCCAGTCTATGCATGTGCGAAAAGAGACCTCAGTGCAGGAAATAAGCAGCATTGCCGTGAAATGGCAGCAAAACACTACGATGAAACTGACTACATGTTTCACTAAATGATGGATTTCAATATTTTTCATTTTCTAGATGATACATGTTAATATTTTTCAGTGGCTCGATGTTTTAAATAAAAAGCCACAGAATGACGTTTATGTCTTCTGTGGGTTTATTGGCAGAAATCTGATTACTGCCTGACTCATGTAGACCCAGAGTTTCCCACTTATCTAATTACTCAAGTGCATGTAAACATGTCGATCAGATTGCTGACAAAATCTGATTCTCTGCAGTTATCAGATTAAGTGAAGTGATACTTTTTTAATCCCACAAACGGGGAAATGCCACCTCCGCATTTTACCCATCCATGAAGTGAAACACCACATACACACACTAGTGAAGACACACACATTAGGGGGCAGTGAGCACACTTGCCAAGAGTGGTGGGCAGCCCTATACACAGCGCCCGGGGAGCAATTGGGGCTTAGGTGTCTCAAGGACATCTCAGTCATGGACTGTCGGTGCTGGGGATCAAATCAGCAACCTTTCAGTCACAGGGTCAGTTCCCTAACCTCCAGCCCACGACTGCTCCCTAAGTGCAGTATTAAGTGCATATAAATGCACTGAGTGTCAGAATCCTTAATACAGATTACTTAAAAACTTGATTTTGGCATGCAGGTTACATTATAAGTTTACTTGTTGGCTAAAATCGCCTTTTAGCTCCAATGCAAAACTAAAGAAGCAATGGTCACATACACACCATGTCTTAACTGATCAACTATATTTGAGGAAAGGACAAAATTCTATTAATTAGAAGTTTAGTTTAACCACTGTTAAACCACTATTTAGTTTTAAGTGTTGTGTAGGGGGATGTGGTGATGTCACCACTCTCCTTACATAAAGCTCTTATTAGTTGGCTGTGCTGGCACTTTTCAATGAAAGTTGGAATGTTCATAGAGCTATAAAAATGTTTTCCGTAATGATTTACTAAGACGCATCTCAGAGGCTGTTTGTCCTTCATATCAGTGCACTGTAAATCTGTATCTTTACACTCCCGTTCTGTCTTTCTGATACCTCTCTCACTCACAGGCCGGTGGCTTCACACTTTTTAATGTTACTTTTGCCCCCTGGAAAGACTAGTTGGGCATTAAGCACTTCAGCCATAAATCTTACAGATAAAATAATCTGGCGATTCCTTCTCTCGCAGGAGGCGATATTACCCTAATTCATAATGATAATCCTAATTTATAATCTGGCCATGGAGTGGTGGGCCGTGCCCGGGAGAACACTGATGAAGAGGCTGGGGAAGAAGGGTGAGCAGAGATTGATTCTCATTAGCTGGTCCTAATAAAGATGAACTGACAGCTTCTCTCATCGACCAGGCAGAGCGCTTCATCATAATTGGGCCAATTTATTTCACAAGCGAAAGGGTCAACAACGTCTGAGTGGTCTGTGGCGAAGTGCGAAATAAAATATGGAGAACTTTTAATTTATCTCTTGGAAAAGTTTTGACTCATAGAGAGGTTCCTTAGGACAGGCCTAAATAGTGTAGACTTTGCATTTTAGGAAACATTTGTCCAGTTTTTACTCTGACTGTCATTGAACAAGAATATAATAACTAAAGACAATAAACGAAAAAGCTCCTGTTTAGCTAATTAAACACTGTGTGGCTCCTAAACTCCTATATATTTTTTTTTTTTATGAGTGGTTCGGGGAGCTGTCGTGCACATGATTTTGAGGAATGTTTTGTCTCCAAATGATGAAGTAATTGAGCAGATTTGTGGCATCTTTTGCTAGCTTCTTCCTGTATACGACACACAGCAGATTTGGGGCATTACTATCTCCAGTGATAAAGAATCCATATTTTATGTAACGGTTATAATTTTTTCAATCCAAGTTTTTTTTTCTTCTTGGTATAATTTTCACTTGTCTTTGTAGTTTTTTTTTGTAGTCCTAGTAAAAAAAGTTTAGTAATGTCATTAGCAACATTTCCTCAATTTATCTTTGTTTAAGCTAGCAGTCAACTGACATCATGCAATCAGTAGCAACAGCCATGTAGAGAAGTGATATTGGCTGATATTTTTAATATGGAATGTGTTAATGGCAAGAAATAAGACTTAAAGTATTATTGAAATAAATGTCATTAAAAATATAAATAAAACAATGGAGTTTAGACTGCGACCTCCCTGACGGTTCTGGCCAGTACCAAATGATCCGCCGCCCAGTATCAGTCCGTGGCCTGGTACTTGGGCCTCTTTGCTTCTTTTACATTAACAGTGTTGCAAGCAGGAGCTTTACTAAATGTCACACAAAAACATGCAAGCAGCGCAGTGTAGTGGAGTTCATTTAAAGTTTTTTTATTGTAAAATTGAAAAAAGGAGAAAGAGAGAAAAAGCCCCATTAAGCCTTATTTATACATACATATTAATGTCAGAAATGAAAAAAAGAAGAAACAAACAAAATTCATATTTATAAATTAATATATAAATAAACCAAAACAGAATAAGATCCCTTCCAATAATTTAACAGAAATAAATAGAAAACAATAAAACCTTTTACACATTTAATTGTCAAAGCAGCAAGTTCAAGAGGGAGAGAGGAACGGGACAAAGTCGTTTTGTTCTTGTTTCTTGCCAGAACCTTCATCAGGGGCAGGATAATACTTGCCTGACCCCGGCCCTCTGCTAAAGCCCCTCCTACTGATGTCTGGCTGTGTCTGCTGTAATCCAGGCAACAGCTGAAGAGTTTGAAATCTGTTTCATATGAATGTCCCACGCTTCCCTCCAAAGCATTTCATTAACATAGTTTCATAATAAGATTCAATATTCAGTTTACATCTGTCATGTACATTTGTGCTAAGAAACCCGAAGTTATAACACAATCTTTGACAGCAAAAACCCAGCCCCCCTGCTCCGTGTTTGTCTTTTTTCCCCCCTCACATTTTCTGCTCTGACAGGCTAATCCAGGTAAAGCATTGGTCTCTGGCTTTTCATAAGTAAGGTGATGACTTAAAGAATAAATAGCTGATGTTTGATCAGCCGTTATCAGGCAGAAATGAACTGGAGCCTTTAGTCCTGCCCCCAACTCCAACCCACCCACAGTACCTGAAAAAAGATTCCTGTGCTAACAATATTACCCCCCCCCAATACAGTATACTGATTTCATACTTCATGTTCAACCAACTGCATTCATTATAATAACACCATAAGAGTCTAAATCATTCATTGGAATATCATATCAGTGTATTAAGTCTATAACGTCCTACGTTCCTAGTTCAACCCCCACCCCCCCCACACTCTCTTCTGTACAACCACATTCTGAACATTGACTGGAGCAGTTAAAAGTCATGAGCGAGGCTAAAATTCTGGCAGTAAAATAACTTTTTTTTCTAAAAATGACAATACAAGTTGAATAGAAAGATTGAGGTTCTTATGTTTTTTGATATCGTAATGCAGCTTGCTTCAGCAGAGGATAGTGGCGTAAGGGAAGAGAGGGAAAAAGAGAGATCGAAGCTAACATGGCTTAATTCAGGTAGTAACAGCATATAGAAAAGCACAGTAAATAAAACCATACTCCCGATATCCCCACACCCATCATGCACTGTATAGCACATACAGTGGGTTTTCTGTGTTCTCTTTTAGTCTGCAATGGTTCAGGCACTGACAGCACGTATGGCGAGTGTCAGTCGTGTCTAACCTGCAGTGGTTCTGAACGCACAGCTTTCTTGTCAGTGTGGATGCTCTATGCAGTACTATACTGACATGACCACTCAAAGTGTAACCCACATATTTGAGATTTCTCAAATAGCGTATGGAAAACTGCTCTCTTAGCCTGGCTTAGTTGCCCTCATTCTTCTGTGCAGATGAATCGACAGTGACTCAATGGTCTTCCATTTTAAAACCATGTGATGCTAGTTAGCATCCTCGCTCGTACTGTACTGCACCTTTTCATTTAGCTCTGCTCACACTGTGTTACCTTTTTGTCCTTGATCCTAGGAGGTATTGGTTGAAAACATACAAACAAAGAAACGAACCCAAAACAAAAAAACAGTGCAACGATGCATTTTTAAGTTTTCTTTTACTTTTACTAAAAAAAGTCTCTCTACGTGTCTAGCAAACAGCATGCACAGAGTGTTAGTTAACTATAGGCAGGGCAAGCTATGAAAGAAGGAAAAAAGTAAATTTTTTGGCAATAAATAGAAGTATAAATAAAGTAATATTTTTTGTTATATTTGTACAGTGAGTTTGTTTGTCTGGCCAACAGCATATAATACATCTCCCACTGCCGAAAGCTCACTGGCGCTGCCACAAGGCGCGGAATGTTGTGTTGCACAACTCTTGCATCATTTTTACATCATCTGGCTGCGTTTTGTTCCAGAATGATAATGGCGCTTGCCGAGATAATGGGCGCACTTATTCCAAGCCCTCAAGTACGCTCGCAGTGCCCCGGGTGGGAGATGGCGGCATCCGAAATGAGCCGTGCCCGCCTGCCCTCTTTTTCCAAAAACTAGCAAGCTTATCTAATGCTGTAGATGACATGCCCATGTTTTCCCCAGCTGCTTCATCTGAGATACTTCCTACCACCATGTGACTGGAATGTACTGGGACCTAAAACTAAATACAGCCTTCCTTCTGCATTTTGTTGCTCTTGTAAGAAAATCTTATATCTCCATGTTTTTAGAGACATTATCACTGAAACACCAGCTGCCAATGTGTGAATATTTCATTATAAATGGTTCAATAGAAATGATCCAAAATTCCTTTTTTAAGATCATTTTGCTTCTCTAAAGTTACTGTTTGACACGAGATTTTCTTACGAGTAACAGTTTATATCTCCATAAGATTGGTGGCCATACAGTAGCAGGTGTAAGTAGCATAAGACTGATCTTACACTGTCTGGTTGGCACAGGTAGTTATAAACATCCTAGCATAGCAATTGGCAAAACTTTATAGTTTCAAAATAATCTTTTTGCACAGTATCCTAGTGGCCAATGGCAGTATGTACTGTACAGGGTAAATGCTAACTAAGCATTCTCCACTGCAAGAGTTTACTGAACATCGACTAAATGTAAGCTTTAGAAAAAGCACAGTGACTGAACTCTAATGAGACCCATTTAAGTCACCACCTTTCGGCCCCTATTTAATTACAGTAAGCGGGGTCCTACCATCGAAGCAGTGCGGACAGCATTGCCCCACTGAGAATATATATGTGGCTTAATGGTCTGGCTAGGCTGTACTGGTCTAATGTGGTCTCATGGTTCTGTTGTTGCGCCAAGGCAATCGATACAATAGAACAGGCGTGAACAAATGGAAAAGGTGAGGGTTTTGCAGTGGGGTGACCTTTCGTAATAGTTGTACTTTTCCTTAAATTGTATAATTTCTAGGCATTTTGGCATGCGCATCATCGCTTGGTCCCTTGTCACTATCTTCAGCAGTAAATGACGCATCATATCATAAGGGCAGTGAGCGAATTGTTGTGAGTGCAGTAGGTGTGTTTTCTCTCTGAGACCTGAGCTTGAACCCAGATGCAAGTAACCTTTTCTAGTCTAAAGTGAACTACGCAGTATCAAAAGCTAAACACTGATATGGTCTTTTCATGGCCTAAAATGAAAACATGCCTTAAAATTCAGTAAGGAATGTGTTACTAAAATACCATCGCTGAGCAAATCACAACAGGGGAAGTACATGGCAGCAGCCACACCTCACCCTATATCTACTGTAGTGATTTAATCTTGTTCTCTAAAAATCCTTAAGACATCCTCATGATAAGATATTCTCTCATATGTTCTATGAACCAGCTGTCTATATCCACAAGTCTAAGGATGCATATTATTTCAAAAAGGAGAAGTATATCCTCTAACCTTTTCTAACCTCTATTTGCATTTTAGAGCAGTAGAGTATCTACATGCAAGATTAAAAAAAAACTCACTTAAACATGTACAAGGCTACTTCCCAGTGCCGTCAATTTACATCACATCTGAGTGAAGCTGACTTTGCAACCTAATGCTAATTTTGGCATGACTAGAGTGACATTAAGTGGGCCTGGTGTAATGCCAAAAGTTAATCCCATCTGAAAGGTGTTTCATCAACTGTGATAAGGTTTCTTGGAAAAATTGTGGGAGTTGTTTTGAGTTTTTGGGTTTTCCTTGATTTTGTATGACTGGGACTGAAAAAACCTTTTTACTGTCTTAAGAACCGAACTCTATTTTTTGAAAATTGATTAACATAATTGGAAAATGCTGCTGTCTTTTACATGGCGTGGACATTTCATGTCAAATGGACCAATAGAAATGTTGAAAAGCAAATCTGAACATTTATGAAAGGTATGCTTAGCAAAAGATCTAATTTGCAAAACAAACACTAGAAGTCAAGTCACCCAAATCTTTTCCTTTAATACATCCTCCAAACTTTTTTCAAGTCACTCAAAAAGGTCTTCATTTACTTTGATGTAGCTTTGTGCACAGTATGACTGACTGAGAACTATGGAAATAAACAACACTGGGGGCAACCAGTTTAGACAATAGGTATTATGCCATATTAGGACTTCCCTATTGAATCTGACTTCTATTGACGTTCACACGTCATGCAAACATTAGGACGTTAGATTACGTTTGCAAAATTTGTTGTCTCTTTATAAACATATACCTTCATTTTGAAATTTCAAAATAGTCATTAATGAACAGTAGAAGAAGTAAATTGGTGTGCTGATGTTATCGGCAGATATGAGAGAGTTGCAGATAAATCAATATCAGAGTTTATAATGGCTGATAAATGACAACGAAACGGAGAGATAGAAGACAGATCCTTCAGCCATGAGTGGTGCTTCAGCCACGAGTGGTTGCATATTTTGTCCATCAGACGATGCTCTGCAACTTCCCCGATGGCAACAAATGTGTTTGGAACACCAGAAATCATATACAACCAAAAAGTGGAGCAGAGGACTGCAAGTCAGAGAGAACTTGCGTCCGTGGTAAGCTGGAAATTGTCATGTGAAATATATTACTTAAATAATAATAATTTCATGTTTTTAATACAGCAGTCATTCTGTGTCCTGACAAGTCTGCGGGACCTAACTGAAGACCTGGATGTGGTTTTGAGCAGGTTGAGAGAGGTTTTGAAGATGTATTTACAAACTTCTAGTGTTTGTTAACAATGCTCGCCTCGTAGCTCAAGCACTAAAGAAGAAATATTTGGACATTGAACATTCCTTAAAGGGACAATAGATGTTGAGAACATTTTTATTCTGTCTCGTATAAAGTTAACACTTAAGAGGTACAAGGTTTCTTATGACAGTGACAACTTGTTACCTGTTGCAACTCATTGTTCCGTCACCACCTATTGGTATTACACTCAAAACTCTGAAGAGCACTGGTGATGTGATTTTACCTCTGAAGCTTTTAAAACCCAGTTTGTCCCGGTCATGACGAATTGCTGGTCCCTCTTTGCACTGAATAAAACATCTGCTTGTGCGAGCGTCCACTTAAAGAGTGAAATGTGCTGTCACACTAAATTAGATTCAGCAGCTTTTAGAATCCTGGGCAGCTAGACATGCTACGTTCCCCTTCCCTGACAAAATATTGGTGGTAGAATGGCAGAATGACCTCTGTGCTAGTAAATTCTAAGTTCCCTTGGAATGAATCATTCTGAATAGAAGTGGAATGTACTGCTGCTCCAGTAGTATATATGGTCATATGAGAACTAAATTATGTAACGTAAACGTGAACTATTCATTCTTCACTGGAATTAGAATAATCCTGATTTGATGTTTTTTTTGTTGCTTGGTCTGAAACAGTGTTAAACAGAAAAATGGTAGTGGCTTCTCTGCCTTTAGTCTAAATCATAGTTCTTTGTAGTAGAATGTGCTTGAGATTTCTGTGCTCAGACCTGCTCATATTCAAAAGGTTTAACCTGTTCAATTAATTAAAACTATTCAATACAGTAATAAACTCTGGGAGGTAATGTATGTTTATCCTCTTTTTCACTGCTATTTAACTTCACACATTCCTTGGTCTGACTTAAATTAGTTAATTCCAATGTTATCTGTAACAATATGTTGTAATAATTCTGTAGTATGTTTATGTAAGCATGCACAATACAGTGTGACTATGGATAATTAAATGGAACACTAAGTGCATCTCACTGTTGTCGAACCAAAACCTTGTATCTGCAAAATGGAAACTTTACAGAAGGAAAAAACATACATGGAACTTTTTTTCCAAGCAAATTTAGGTAATTTCTGTTGGTCCTTCCTAAGGTTTTGTTCCGACAGCAGTGATATGCTTAAATAGGGTCCAATTCGAATTAATGGTTTAAATGTGGTTACAACAGCATAAGCTACACACTGGGCCTTTCTGTTTTTGTGTATTTTATATAGTATTACAGCATAACTACTCTAGGGTTACACTGGGGATTATCCATTTACTTTAAAGCTGCACTACGTAAGATTTGGGAGTTGGAGACTTCTCTGGTGGAACTGTGTAATTACACGCAACATGCAGAAAAACATTTTGTTAATATCACCACCATGAGCCGATGAATCTGTTAAAACATGTTAAAAGAGAATTCAAAGACTAATCAATTAAAACCCTGTGAAGAACGTCTTCCAAGTATATAAGTGAATAATCTACTATTGTCCTCATATTGTCATAAATCTAACGTTCATTTGCATTTGAGACCTAAACACCGAACTGTACCTCCTTTTCGAGCCTATGCGTGTGAAATTTATATGTAAAGATGCATGATTTATCCAAAAGCTCCCGTGAAATGCAACCCATCACCTCCAACTTTTTTACTATGTTAGGCTTTACAGGGTGATTTGCAGCAGTGCACGCACACACGCACGCACACCTTAGTGATTCAGTAGTGCTACTTCTTAAAATTTTAACAACAAAATCTTACGTAGTGGTGCTTTAAAGAAAATGATATTTAAAAAAAGACTAAAATGGATAGAAGGTTTGTTTGTTGCAATAGGAGTAGCCTTTTAAGATGGTATTTGTGCTGTGAAAAACAATTCTTTATATTGGGGTTTGGCAAACAGTCTTATTTACATGTGTAACAAAATATCCATTTAATTTGTAATGCCAAAAAAAAGATGCACTATATATAAAGATTTATATAGTTTTTCTACAATGAGGTGTGGTTGTGAATGAGAAATCAGAATGTGCTCATAACAATCTCATCTCAAATCAGGTTCTACCCCACTAACCATTATCTATCAATAGCCATTAGACTTGCAGCTTTGCTCACGTAACCTGGAAACTAGTTTATTCACAAAGTTTTTTTTTTTAAGAAAACAAAACCCCAGCCCCCCATTTTTACATACACTATACACCCTGAAGTATTCTGTCTAATTCTTAATTGTAATTTTTTTATGCAGTAGCCTGTATTTTAATATAATCAATGATAATATTGAATGTTACTGTAGATAGAGATTAAAAAGATTTGGTCCTCTGGTCCCCAAAGGGGCCGTGGGTGAGAGAGGGAGAGGGAGAAGAAATGGAGAGAGATAGATAGAGAGAGAACTGCAATGATACTGCTTCTGTGGAACTTCTAATGAGCCATATACAAGAGCTCTGCAGAAGAAAAGAGAATTGAGAGAGGAGAGAGAGAGTTATGTCTGTCCAAGTGACTAAAATGCTTCTCAGTTTTTTTTCCTTGGATCTTCACATTTAAACCCTCATAAGTCCACAGAAGTAAAAGCCATGGGTGTCGGTTGCTATTTTTCCTTTGAAGCTTCTGTACAAGGATCTGTCTGTCGCCGCTGTAATATCCATCCACTGCTTTTGGGAACAAATTCAAGTCACCACAAAAGCCGCACTGTCCCTCTAAATGTGTTACATAGGTTTTTTTTTTTTTTCCCCCAAAGAAGTTTGTTTTTTGTCCTGTTTGGCTTCCTTGCTGCTGGCTTCACTCCTCTTATTACGGTTGTTCCCTGTTCTACTAAACTTTCATTGCCGTGGTGATGCACGCAAAGGTAAATCTGATATGTTTTTTTTCCCTCTTTTCCAAAAAAAAAAAAACCCTTCATATACTTATTTTCTGTTGCGGTTGTTTTTTGTTTTTCTTCTTTGTACTTGTTTCTTGTTTTGTTTTTTTTTTTCATGTTGGTCTCTTCGTGTGTTGGTTTTGCAAGAAAAGTTTTCCATCTGTCAAGATGTCAAGACTGCAACTGTTCAAAACCTGTAAGAGAAAGAGAGATGATGTCGGACTTGGACTCTGGAGACACATGAGCTCTGTAAGGCCCTATGGAGAGAGAAGTACCTCTGCCTGACAGCCTGATGTGTGCATGTCAGACCTGTAATCATCACACATATTAGCCATACTGTAGCTAGAAATGATCCAAAAAAGCCAAATCCAAACAGCAGTTATAACACCTTACTTATATGTCATCAGTGCTCATCTTAGTGTTTCTACATTGTACTTTGACTTAATAATTTTCTCAGTCCAAAATATGTCACATGTTTTTATGAAAATGCAAGTTCAACAAAGTTTTACTCCTGGTCACTTATAAGGTAATGTAAATCCAGTCTACTGTCATTTATTCTCATAAGATACACTATATTGCCTAAAGTATTCAGTCGTCTGCCTTCACACGTACAAGAACTTGAGTGACCTCCCATTCTTAATCCATAGGATTTAATATGATTTTGGCCCAGCCTCTGCAGCTATAACCACTTCAACTCTTCTGGGAAGGCTTTCCACAAGGTTTAGGAGTGTGTTTATGGGAATTTTTGACCAAGAAGGCCTGGCTCGCAGTCTCCGCTCTAATTCATCCCAAAGGTGTTCTATCGGGTTGAGGTCAGGACTCTGTGCAGGCCAGTCAAGTTCTTCCACACCAAACTCGCTCATCCACGTCTTTATGGACCTCACTTTGTGCGCTGGTGCGCAGTCATGTTGGAACAGAAAGGGGTCGTCCCCAAACTGTTTCCACAAAGTTGGGAGCATGAAATTGTCCAAAATCTCTTGGTCTGCTAAAGCATTGAGTTCCTTTCACTGGAACTAAGGGGCCAAGCCCAACTCCTGAAAAACAACCCTACACCATAATCCCCTCTCCACCAAACTTTACACTTGGCTCAGTGCAGTCAGCCAAGTACTGTTCTCCTGGCAACTGGCAAACCCAGACTCATCTATCGGATTGCCAGACGGAGAAGTGTGATTTGTCACTCTAGAAAACGCATCTTCATTGCTCTGAAGTCCAGTGGTGGCGCTTTACACCACTGCATTCAACGCTTTGCACTGCGCTTGGTGATGTAAGGCTTGGATGTAGCTGCTCAGCCATGGAAGCCCATTGCCTTGAAGCTCTCTACACTGTTCTTGAGCTAATCTGAATGTCTCATGAAGTTTGGAGATCTGTAGCCACTGACTCTGCAGAAAGTTGGTGACCTCTGTGCACTATGTGCCTCAGCATTTGCTGACCCCGTTCTGTTATTTTACTTGGCCTACCACTTTGTGGCTGAGTTGCTGTCATTCCCAATCTCTTTCGCTTTGTCATAATACCACTGAGAATTGACTGTGGAATATTTAGTAGTGAGGAAATTTCACAACTGGGCTTATTGGATAGGTGGCATCCTATCATGGTACAACGCTGGAGTTCACTGAGCCCCTGAGAGCGACCCATTCTTTCATAAATGTTTGTAGAAACAGTCTGCAGGCCTAGGTGCTTGGTTTTATACACCTGTGGCCATGGAAGTGATTGGAACACCTGAATTCAGTGATTTGGATAGGTGAGTGAATACTTTTGGCAATATAGTGTAAGATAAGGGAGGAACGAAATGTAGTTTCTCCAGGACACTGTGCTACATGTAGACATAACAAAGAAGCAGACAACAGTGCAGACATACAATAAATGCTAACTATGCAACCACTATACAGCAAATATTTCAGTATTGGTCAGCAGCAGTCCAACCTGTGCTGTTAGCTGTCTGTGTGTATATGTTCTAGACGAGGGTCAGTAAGGGCGGCTGGCATCCTTCGGCCGTTTCAGCTGTACTTTCAAGCGCTTCATGCCGATCTGGAAGCCGTTCATGGCCTGGATGGCTGCCTGGGCACTGGCGGGGTTATCGAAGCTCACAAAGCCTGTGGAGCAACAGACAAACACACACATTCAGGCTATATAAGGAGAGTTTTCAGATTAGATTTTGAATGACCATCAGGGCATCTGGGCAGCATTTCCAGAAGGCGCAATGATTTTTCATTTATATTTAATATAATCCTCATGCTTGTTATATTTAAACACTACATGTATTGTAGGAATACAGTTTTGGTTAGAAATAAACAGGTTCTTAAAATTCCACAATTTTATCTTCATGGTATCTAGGTAGATACAGCCAAGCAAGCTCTCTTAGAACTTCAGGAAGAGAAGGTACTAGCTTAACCACTAAAATCATTAGGAACTGACAGTAGAATCAACCATCATGTTTTGATTTCCAAAACATCACCTTAGGTCTTTGGAAATCTTTGATAAGTCACTCATTATGAATATTAATGGTAGTTTAGCCAGGTTTCAGTGAGTTATAGCCAGGTTTTATATATATATATATAAGGGTAAGCTTCAAATAAAAGGTATTTAATGTCTTTTAGGCTTTCAATACATTCATACAAAACCTTCATGCAACTAATTACATGTTGTGGCCTGCAACCTAATATTGTATAGTTAATTTTTCATCTTTATATAATTTGTCTAGCTGTCACAGTCATTTTTTCAAATGACTGTATCAGAAAGCAGGAGAAGATCTATCCCTGCACTAGTACTATAACTGAAATAATAATAACTGAAATAATAATAACTGAAAAGGCTAAATATTTGTGGGTGAAAGAAACAAGAGGCACTGAGTCAACAGAAAAGAGTTTAAACAGCTACCACCATTAGCTGGCTAGTTAGCCCAGCTGGTTACAGAAACATTAGCTTTGAGAAACTTGTCATACCTCAAATAAAGGACAAAAAAGTCAATTAGGAGTATCTCCTTTTCAAGAGTCCAAGAGACCATTTTCTTGTCCATTTAGCCAGCAGCACTCACGTGATGCAGTGTCAGCGATTTAACTTGCTGTTTCATGAAAAGTGTTCCATGAAGTTGCGACGATTGTTGTGACTGAAGTTGCAGGGGGCGCTTTACATTAAGCAACTCAAGTGCAGTTATATGTAGATTTCAAGCAACTGTTGGCTTCACACTAACATACTATAAGAATCACATAGGCGCACAAGCAGAAATGAAGATTATTGTAGGGTTGTTTTTTTCTTTGTTTTTGGCTAAATTTAGACATTAATGGCCTACACAGGCCTGGCCCATTGTTTTCCAGTGCCCTAGCACAGAGATACATGCCAATAAACACATGGCTAGCTTTGGGCTATATGGCTATTTTGTATTAGGAATGCATTTCTCCAAAAACCATGATGACAAGCATCATGATCATTGTGAACTCTGTTTCTCTGAACTGGCTTAACAGATACATTTTTAAGAGAAATTAATTAACTCAGAAGTGCTTGAAAATAATCTGTAGTGCGTTCTGTAAAGCATGCAAATATCTAGATCACGGTATTTTCTGTCCTTAGGGGTTTCTGTGATACTGCGTGGCATGCTTGACAGATTACAATTCCAAAATGCTAGGTCTTATGCTTTATTTAAATGTTGGTCGCTCATTTGTGTCTGTGTGTCTGTGTGTCATTGTTCTCACCGAAGCACTTGCTCTGGTTGGTGGCTCGGTCCATAAACACTTTAGAGGAGATGACAGAGCCGAAAGGCAGAAACATCTGCATCAGCTCATTATCACCAAACTCCTGCGGCAGGTGATAGATGAACAGGTTACAGCCCTCCGGACCTGAAACAGCACAAGAATTAATACCATAAAATATCAGTGCACTCCAAAATATCAACAGTGTCAAACAAAAAACTAAATATTATCAATAAAACAGGTTCCCTGCTGAATTACAGCTGTTATAAATAACTTTTTATTGTTCACTGTTGAGTCCCAATGCAGGTGAACAGAAGGTAAGTGAGTGGGGGGTGGAGCAGACTGTAGGAAGATTGGAATTGGTAGATTTTTGCTTCAAACATTCAATTGGCAGTTTGGCTGTGTTGTAATTTTATGATGTAAATAGTGTGAGGTAGGCAAGTGCACTCAGATTTGACTGGTACTGCCACACCTATGCCAAAATTATACATGACTCATTATGCTGAACAGCCGATTGACACCTACTTTTGATGTAGCACTTTTAAGTGCTCACCAGTGTGAGATTTGGGTAGAAACCGTCTAATAAAAAATGTACCATCTAGGGTTTTTGAGTTGCAATTTGGTAGTACAGGAATTGAAATTGTCTGTAAAAATTCATAATCAAAAATATCATCTGTTACCATGAATGTTTGGCCAAAAATCAAATGTGTGGTTTTCATTTGACTTCTGATGTATTCCAACTGTGATTGTTTGCCATTAGTTAATACTAATTGTTAGACCAACATTGTGGTCTTGGATATGTAGCCGAAATATTGCTTTGGTATGTACGCTATATTTCCAAAACTATTCGGTCGCCTGACTTCACACGCATATGAACTTGAGTAACATCCCATTCTTAATCCATAGGGTTTAATATGATGTCGGCCCACCCTCTGCAAGGTTTAGGAGTGGGAATTTTTGGCCATTCAAACAGGAGCACATTTGTGAGGTCAGACACTAATGTTGGACGAGAAGGCCTGGCTCGCAGTCTCTGCTGTAATTCATCCCAAAGTTGTTTGGCTCAGGACTAGCTTTCTCTCTAACCTATTGGTAACTAGCAAAGATACTTTCTCTAGATAGACAAAGCACTTCTGGTAAGCCGCTCTGGATAAGAGCGTCTGCTAATTGCTGTAAATGTAAATGCAAAGGTGTTCTATCATGTTCAGGACAGGACTCTGTGCAGGCCAGTCAAGTTCTTCCACACCAAACTCGCTCATACCATGTCTTTATAGACCTTGCTTTGTGCACTGGTGCGCAGTCATGTTGGAACAGGAAGATGCCGTCCCCAAACTGTTCCCACAAATTTGGGAGCATGAAATTGTCCAAAATCTCTAAGAGTTCCTTTCACTGGAACTAAGGAGTCGAGCCCAACTCCTGAAAATCAACCCCACACCATAATCCCCCCTCCACCAAACTTTCACTTGGCACAATGCAGTCGGACAAGTATCATTCTCCTGGCAACCAGCAAACCCAGACTCATCTATCGGATTGTCAGATGGAGAAGCGTGATACATCACTCCAGAGAACGTGTCTCCACTGCTCTAGAGTCCAGTGGCGGCGCTTTACTCTACTGCATTCGACGCTTTGCATTGCGCTTGGTGATGTAAGGCTTGGATACAGCTGCTCAGAAACCCATTCCATGAAGCTCTCTACACTGCTCTTGAGCTAGTCTAAAGGCCACATGACGTTTGGAGGTCTGTAGCGATTGACTCTGCAGAAAGTTGCCGATCTATGCGCACTATGAGCCTCAGCATCTGCTGACCCCGTGCTGTCATTTTATGTGGTCTACCACTTCGTGGCTGAGTTTCTGTCGTTCCCAATCGCTTACAGTTTGTTATAATACAACTGACAGTTCACTGTGGAATATTTAATAGCAAGGAAATTTCACAACTGGACTTGTTGCACAGCTGGCATTCTATCACGGTACCATGCTGGAGTTCACTGAGCTCCTGAGAGCGACCCATTCTTTCACAAATGTTTGTAGAAGCAGGCTGCATGCCTATGTGCTTGGTTTTATACACCGGTGGCCATGGAAAAGACTGGAACACCTGAATTCAATGATTTGGATGGGTGTGTGAATACTTTTGGCAATATAGTGTATCTGAAAACGTTAAATAAATGCTCATGACTGCTCACCTTCTCTCTGCTGTTGCTGCTGCTGCTGAATCACTTGAGGTGGCTGTGGCAGTGTCTGGCCTATAGGGGTCAGTGTGGCGGTGGGGTAAATGGCTACATGAACACAAATGAGCACAAGCGCACACACACATAGACACAATTATTATGAAGGGAACAGAGGAAGGAGAAACAGAATGACAAGAAGCCAGTTGACCTTTATATTCTAATGAGAGATTGACAGGATCACAATGCAACTTGAAAGCATATTAATCAAATATCAACCTGATAGCAGATGACAGATTGTTCAGAACTGCCATGATAGCTATAATTTTCAGTCAGGTTTTATGAATAGACAAAAAGAGAGAATTTCCTATCAGGTGGCATTACGGAGACAATTGCAACCTAACATTTTAATCAGGACATACACCTTATGGCTCTGACATTCAATTCAATCAAGCAGATATTAGCATACATATCAATTGTATCTGTGTGGATGTATGTGTGTGTACCTGTGTATTGCTGGACCCCGGTGAAGGCCTGCTGCAGTGTGTCTGCTGCAGTGGGGCTCTGGGTGGAGTATGGTGGCAGGCCATTGGTGTACACGGCCTCCACTGGGTGTCCGTTGGGCTGGGGGGCAATTCCTGTGAAGCCGTTAACGATAGGGGTCACTATGCTGGGCACGGCCGAGGATGCCAGATTAGCTGGTGGAGAACTCAGTCCTGCAGAGACAAATGCTGACCTCAGACTGCGGTAACATACTTGTCCAATACGTGAGAGTCCCTAACGTGTTATTTTGTGTACCACAAACAGCCATAATTAATTTTTACATGACCATTTTCCGGCCTTTCTTTATCCCTTAAACCAGGCTTATCCATTAATCCTTTATCCATTAAACAGGCTATTTTTGTGATAAATTCAAAATGGGCTACAGAGTAAACATTATTTGATCAATAGACCCTGCTATATAAATATCACAACTGTAGAGAGGAATTAATGCCAAATTGAAATGCTCACCTAACATTATTTATCCATTGTGAATTTTGGAATACATGTCAAAATGAAAAGCAAACTCTTCTACATTGTTTTCATGTTGCTTGACGTCTTTACTGAAAAACAGTACATTTGCATTTAAACATTCAAATGCTGAACTCAGAACTTCCACTTGCTGTCCACCTATATTGCTTTCCACGATACAATACTTTAAATATATAGTATACCTCATTAAAATGCAATCATAGCAGTGAAAAACAGCATTACAGTGCAAAAAAGCAAAAGAAAGTGGGCAAGAAAACAATGCAATAGAGGTTTTACTTTTCATTTTGGCAGGTAATGTCATGTGTGCACTGTATTTTACATTATCCACCATAGTCCTTGCATTTTAATTTGCCACAAATTCTTCTCCATAAACCATGTCTTAAAGGGGAATTATATCTTTATGTAATTTTATGTACATCTTTATGATGTATGAGGAAAAACCTACCAAATTAGAATTGTTCACAGTGGTGGTGACAGGAACCAACTATCTGAGGCATGTTTTTACACAATGTTTATGAATACGCTGATGCCTGAGACATTGTTTTAAGAAACGGCTTTAGTCATTTAAAAAAAACAGTCTGTTCATGGCAGAGAGGTACTTGCAGGGCATTGTAATGCAAACTAGTTCTCAAAGAAAACTTTATTTGTTTCCAGACTGTTTTGCCATTGTATATTTGTGTTGTAAACATTGCAACCCCTGTTTCCTACACTGAATAATTTCACATCAGTACATGCTGAATAACTTTGGTCTCTTTTCCACTGCAGGGCTGAGTGCAGTAGAAAAGAGGCCTAACTGTGCTCTGGGCCACAGAGCCATTCGGTGGTGTGACGTAACGATATAGCTCGGTTTCAGCTAAAAAACACTCGTTTAGAGGATAACAACTTATATCTGAGAGTGCAAAATCAAATGTTGAAGTGAAAGAAGTATAAAAAGAGAATCTTCTTTGGTGCTTTAAGCTGTACCGTGCTGGCCAATGCTAATGCTAGTGTAGATCTACGGATTCAACCCACAGTAACTTTCAGTAACTGATGTTCAAATAACACTAGTTTCAGAATGCGAGAGCACGCTGAAAGACTGGTTTTGTAGTGACAGATGTAATCAAATGATATTTTATGTGGTGGGTGCTGTGTATGTAGCTATTAGCCTGCTTGAGGTTAAAATTAGCCTTTTATTTGTGTAGTTTTCTTCAGTATTTCCTGGTTCTGATTTAGTGGCACAGCAATGGAAAAAGAAACCGGAACAGTCTTACAAGCCAGCACCAGCGCGGAATGGCACAGAATGGCCCCAAAAAACATTTGGTTTTTGGCATTTGGCCCAACAGTGGAAATGTGGCCTTTGTTTACGTCTCAATTATTCAAGTGAGCAGAAATTTTGAAAAATCTGTTTTAATTTCCCTTTGCCCTAAAACAGTTGTGAACAGTTTTAGTACATATTGTGTTTTCCTTGCTCTATTACATCTGATTCAACTCATCGCTTAAATATCATGACCTTCATGAGTCAAGTCAGGTGTGTTAGAGGACTGAAATCATGAAAAATGCAGTACTTGGGATTCCCAGAAATTGAAAATTGCCTGAACTGAATGCATAATCAATGAAAATAGTGTAACTCGCCTAATGGCATCAAAACTGAAGTCACAGACTACTTTAACCCCTAAAAGTCTGGAGTTAGCATCATTTTTGATGTACTATTCAAATGTAAATTTACAGTTTACACAGTTAATTCCATGATTGCAGAGTGAATTATGTTTACATTTAGTATATATTTATACTGACAGTATAAATTTTTTTGTTTGTTTAATTGTTAACAAATGACTAACACATGCCAAAAATGTAAAGCAGTTATTTCTTTCTCAAGTTTACAATCCACATTCTGGAGTACAATAAAAACCTCATCAGATATTGGTTAAAAATGACTGTTAAATCTAAACAACATCTAATGTCAATCAATTTGAAAGCCAATACAAATATGATTCCGATATCATCATGCATCCCTAATTATATTGAAATATATATTTTTAAATATATATCAAATTATCAGATTATAAATCAAATGTATCAAATTACACCATGAATTTGTTATCATTGACCATGAATGCAACTTCTGGTTAAGAGAACACACAACTGATGTCTGTATTGCAACATGCCAAACGGCATCAAAACTGAAGTCACAGGTCACTTTCAAAGTGAGTGGACCTGGTGGAGGCCATGCTGAGGGCAGTAGTGTGGTCAGTTACGGCTCGGAATATTTATGAGTGCTTGACTGTGAGTCTGCACTGACTAATGCTGGAGACTTTAACTGCACCGCACATCAGCACCACTTGTCTTTGTTGTCAATCAAACCAAGAAGACGCAGGAGATTGTGCGATACCAGTGGCTAAATAGCCCAAGGCAAAGTGTATAGCCTCACATGCGCACACACACACAAACACACACAAACACACACACACACACACACACATAAACCCACAGACACACTTTTAAGGCACTGGCGACAGGGCAGTTGTCTCTTGCTGAACTTTGTAATGATGCAATGTTGGTGCAATTTTCAGTGCAGAAGCACAATGTCATGCTACTGAGTGAAGGGTGTGATGCTGAAAGAGAGAGAGACAGAGTGAGAAACAAGACAGACAGGAAGAGAATAATAGATGAGGGAGAGAAGGAGAAAAGAGAGAGAAAAAAGGGAGCAGGGAAGAAAAAGAGTATGAAAGCCCATTTCCACAATCACCCGTTTTTTTTTTCCTCTCTCTGTTTCTGGCAGCAGTATGTTGACTTAATCTTAATCTTGAAATAATGATGCATTTTCTCAACATTTTTTCTTAGTACATCAAAATAACATGTATTACAAAGTAACAATGTATTTTTTCGCAGATTTTTCATTTAGTAAGTTAAAATAATGATGTACTTTCTAAAAGTATTGACCTAGTGTTATCATCTACTAATAATTTAATCAAAATACCAACGTAGTTTTCTCAAAATATTGACGCAGCATCTTAAAATAATGACTTATGTTGCTCTATTGATTAGCATTTCAAAATAATGACTTATTATCTTAAAATACTGCTTTAATATCTAAACATAATTACTTATTTTCTCAAAGAAATGGAAATAATTACTTATTTTCTTGAGATTTTGAGATGCTATGTCAAAATAATTAGTTAAATTTAAAGAAAGTAAGTAATAAGTCAGTAAAACAGTAAGTCATTATTATGATATAGTAAGTCAACATTTTGAGATCACGTCAGTATTTTGACAGTTAGTTGATATGGGAAAAAATATTCTGAGATAATAAGCCAATATTTTGAGATAATGAGAGATTACTCTGAACAATTCAATGTTTTGAGATACTAAGTCAATATTTTGAGAAAATAACTCATTATTTCAAGATACAAAGTCAATATTTTGACATACTGCTGCCAGAAACAGGTGATGTTTTTTCTCCTCTACCTGGCAGGAATCTGCTATAAAAGAGAGAAAGAGAGAGAAATGCAAGAGCAAGTGGGAGAGAAGACAGTGAGAGAAAGCAGGGCAAATAAGAGGGATAGAGGAAGGGAGAGAGAAAGAATGGTGCATGCTCGGCCATGATATGCACAGAAAGGAAGTACGTGATAGAGTGAATGAATGAACTAGCTGCGTTATCTGTGTGACTCATAATGAAAGCTTTAATCAACACCACATTATTCCGTCTGAAGCAAGTGTGTCTGTAACCTACTTTTTTTTCTTTTGTCAGTGTGTGCGCGTGTCGTGTGAAGAGTGTGAGAGCAGCTGTGCAGATGGAGAGAGGAGTGCGATGGGTGTGTCCCTGAGGGCCGGCTCTCAGTCTCCTCACGACACTCAGTTGTCACGGAAACTAGGGGGTGAAGGCCTGTCACCAACATGAGCTGTCACTATACCTAAGGCAACCAATCAGAGACAGAGTGTGAATTTATGTCCATGCACAGTGAGACACATATGGATATGAATATGCTAATATTCATGCTTTGATGGATTTACACTAGATATAAAGTTTATATAATACAGTATGTGTTAGACACTACACTCACGGGCCACTTCATTACAAACACTCAGATAAGCAGTTAGATACTGTAGACCATCTGTTGATGCACAGTCTATGTTAGCCATCCTCTAGGCCAGAGGTGTCAAACTCGACCAGTAAAAGGGCCATATTAAAACAAATCTAATACAATCTGTGAGCCAGAGAAAAAGCAAAGTTTTTATTTCATTTTTTTAATTAATGTTGTGCTGTAACCCAAACTGGCCATTGTTTATTCAAAATATGCAAAAACTTCAGCGGTGCAATACGGGCACTTATATATTCAAAATCTTCAAATATGTAAACGTTCCCAGGAGCTCAGTCTTTTAAAACTACCTATTTGTTTGAACTAGACACCTGGCATCCGGCAAGTTCATTAAGACTAACGTTAAGTGTTTATATTTGTTTACCTGCACCTCAAATGTATTTTGGTGACATAACTGGTGTTGAATTGTGCAGAACTGTGTAGAACTGAGGTGACATCACTGTCCCATAGACTGTTGTTGAGGAGAGTCAGAGCACATTATATTGCAGTGCATGCCAGAGACTGTGGTGCAGTGCATTGTGAAATGAGATATTATTAACAGAAAATTTTAATACTTTTGTGGGCCAGATAGGATTATGTGGCATACCTTGTGTTTGACACATGGGTTATAGGCATTCATCAAGGGTCTGTGTCTGAGCACAGTACTGCTCTTGTTTAGGTATTTTAGGGTGGCTGAACAATTCTAGCAACACTGCTGCACCACAGGCTTGTGCAGTTGCTACACATAAAGTGGACCTTATAAGGCGCCAAGTGAATTTAAGTGTAAAGAAGGTGTTGCTATTAAAATACTATGAGTTTATTGTCATAACAGGAGTTTTTGTTCCAACCGACACTATACTGGACACAAGACCGGTAAACTGTGTAGGAAATTAATTTCAGTCTACACGCTATGTACACAGTGCTGCTAAAGTGACAGTTTTGGTGAACTGTAGTTGCTGTTTACCTGACCAGAAAGCCTCCTACACAGGACATTTGAAACTGCAAAACAAGAAGTGGAGATACTAGAAATGCTGATTACATATTCAGTTTACTACAGCGGCCAGTTTTGTGTGTTTTTTTCTCAGACTCTTAAAACCGTGTGTAAACTAGCGGTAGTGTCTAAAAGACATAGTTGGGAGACTTGCTTTAACAATGGCAGCAGCAATAGAGGTTAGATAGAGAAACAGGTATAGAACACATGCTCAAAGCATATTTATCAACTGCATAACACAATTCCATCAGAACAACACTATTTCAACTATCAGGAAGGGTTTAGATGTACTTACATTAAAATATGCCTTCATGTGGCTGTAATATGTGCTCTTGTTATTGTCTTCCAAATTCTGTTTTATGACCTGGAGTAGAATTACATCAGTGTAGTACAACCCCAAATCCAATGAAGTTGGGATGTTGTGTAAAACATAAATAAAAACAGAATACGATGATTTGCAAATCCTTTTGAACCTATATTCAACTGAATACACTACAAAGACAAGATATTTAAAGTTCAAACAGATAAACTTTATTGTTTTTTGCAAATATTCACTCATTTTGAATTTGATGCCTGCAACATGTTACAAAGAAGTTGGGACAGGGGCAACAAAAGACTGGGAAAGTTGAGGAATGCTCAAAAACACCTGTTTGGAACATTCTACAGGTGATCAGGTTAATTGGATACAGGTGAGTGTGATGATTGGGTATAAAGGGAGCATCCCTGAAAGGCTCAGTCGTTCACAAGCAAGCATGGGGTGAGGTTCACCACTTTGTGAACAACTGTGTGAGTAAATAGTCCAACAGTTTAAGAACAATGTTTCTCAACGTGCAATTGCAAGGAATTTAGGGGTTTCATCATCTACAGTCCATAATATCATCAAAAGATTCAGAGAATCTGGAGAAATCTCTGCAAGTAAGCAGCAAGGCAGAAAACCAACATTGAATGCCCGTGACCTTCGATCCCTCAGGCAGCACTGCATTAAAAACTGACATCATTCTGTAACAGATATTACCACATGGGCTCAGGAACACTTCAGAAAACCACTGTCAGTCAACACAGTTCGTCGCTCCATCTACAAGTGCAAGTTAAAACTCTGCCATGCAAAGCGAAAGCCATATGTCAACAACACCCAGAAACACAGCTGGCTTATCTGGGCCCGAGCTCGTCTGAGATGGACTGACGCAAAGTGGAAAAGTGTCTTGTGGTCTGACGAGTCCACATTTCAAATTGTTTTTGGAAATCATGGATGTCGTGTCCTCCGGGCCAAAGAAAAAAGGACTGTCTGAATTGTTATCAGCGCAAAGTTAAAAAGCCAGCATCTCTGATGGTATGGGGGTGTGTTAGTGCCCATGGCATGGGTAACATGCACATCTGTGAAGGCACCATTAATGCTGAAAGGTACATATAGGGTTTGGAGCAACATATGCTGCCATCCAAGCAACGTCTTTTTCAGGGACATCCCTGATTATTTCAGCAAGACAATGCCAGCAAGACGTTCTGCACGTGTTACAACAGTGTGGCTTCATAGTAAAAGAGTGCGGGTACTAGACTGGCCTGCTTGCAGTCCAGACCTGCCTCCCATTGAAAATGTGTGGTGCATTATGAAGCTCAAAATACGACAACAGAGACCCCGGACTGTTGAGCAATTACAGTTGTACTTCAAGCAAAAATGGGAAAGAATTCCACCTACAAAGCTTCAACAATTAGTGTCCTCAGTTCCCAAACGCTTACTGAGTGTTGTTAAAAGGAAAGGTGATGTAACACAGTGGTAAACATGCCCCTGTCCCAAATTCTTTGGAACGTGTTGCAGGCATCAAATTCAAAATGAGTGAATATTTGCAAAAAACAATAAAGTTTATCCATCTGAACATTAAATATATCTTGTCTTTGTAGTGTATTCAATTGAATATAAGTTGAAAAGGATTTGCAAATCATCGTATTCTGTTTTTATTTATGTTTTACACAACGTCCCAACTTCATTGGAATTGGGGTTGTATGTTTTGTTGGGAAATAACCTATTTATCTATTTATCATTTGTCTAAACTGCTGTCTCTTTGTCATTGAACTTGCACCTCCTATTTTTTCCCGATTTTAATTTAAACTCGTTGCCTCACACTCACAGGACATTGGCTCTTTTTGTGTTTAAATACAGTCTTAAAAACCTGAATGTTAATTTCAGACACTTTGCACACATTACAGTTCAATTCAGTCCGATCCAATTCCATTCCAGTAAACTATAGATTTGCTTGGGGTTTCAGGGAGTTACATCACGGTCCATTTTCCCAGCGTGTTATGCTGAAAGGTGATTTAAAACTACTACTACAGCGAGCATATGGGTGTGTGTGTGTGTGTGTGTGTGGTGAGGCAGTGGCCCAGGAGAGCTGTTGTGTCTTTTGCAGTACTTTGTGCAGTGAGTGTCCTCAGTAGTGGTGATAAATTAGACTGCCATGTCTACCACTGTCTGCTGTACACACCAAGAAGAGCCTGTGCTTTTCTCTTCAGCGCAGTACACACATACACACATGGCTATAAGGTTCAGTGGGCGGTCAGTGTGAAAAACAAAAATCAATGAGTATGGCAGAGGCTAAAAAAGGCAGGACAGTGTGTCAGAGATCCAGTGTCTATTTATATGTGTGTGTGTATGTGTGCCCGTGACTGTAAGTCACTGTTCAGTGATGGGTGATGTGATGCTCTCCAATTTAACACACCACTGCTGTCCCACAGAGACTTATTCATTGTCAGACAGCTGCTCTTTAAAACTGATCTCATTCAACCTGCACTAGACTAGACACACTGCGCCATACATATACTATACATACACACACTCTTAGATACACTATATGCACATATACATGTGAACATATGGGCGTATGAGTGACAGATGTAGTTCTGCACAGCAGCACAGTATGGCCACATTGCTGTCCATTTAGTCAGAGGTACAATGCATAGCTTACTCATCTAGTGAATCATCAAAGCCCAAAACACCTGTACCCACAATTTGAGACCCGACTGATACTCCTAAATTAGAAACCCTAGCTTGACCCAAACCCACTCAGGTTGGATTATGACAGACATGTATTACAAAGCTTTATTTTGTTGAGTAGTGCTTGAGTTGAGTTTCTCTGACTTGAATCGAGGGAGGGAGATGGCTGGGGAACATTTTTGTTCAAGCTGTGTGGGCAGGGCAGCTCATGTCAGCCTTATGATTGGTGAGGAAACGGCTTATGTATGAACTACCCAAGATTAGGACTGCCTGTCAAGAGATTGGAAATTTATTCACAGGACACACTTTGTTCATGTATGTTGTTTGCCCACAAAATAGATTTAGGTTGCCCGCGGCTATGAAGACTAAATCAGCAGTCACCACCCTTTCTCCTGGAGATACGTATTACTTCCCTGCAGGATTCAGTTCCAACATGCATGTTACTGATCCCCCTTTTACCTCACACTAATGCATCAGATCCAGCCATTCATGGACTTCTGAAGAAGTTTATTAGCCAGACCAGATTGTGGTTGGAACTAGACACTGCAGGAAGGTAGATCTACAGGAAGGTAGATCTTAAAGACCAGAATTGGTGACCACTGGTCTAGATGCTTACTAGTGAGTCTGCACAAAGAAGTTACATATAGGTTTTTATAAACTTTCACTCTTACTGGTGATTCTCAACTACAAAAGTATGCTAGTCCTCCACTCAGAATAATTTCTTAAAAAAGCTAACCACCCATTTTTTGAATAAAAATGATAAATTGATGAAAAATGAATAAAAAATGAATAAAAAATATTGAGGAAGAAATTAAAGTACCTTTCATATAAAAGTTTTATTCTGCCAACTCTGTGTACTTTTTAAACTGGTCATCAACTTAGAAAAGTTAAAGAAGTGTATTTCATTACAAACTTAGCAAGTAAACAAATCATTAACAGCCTAGACAGAGTGTCCAGCGCATGTTCAGCAGCATGGATCTCTCTCTCGTTAAACTCCCGCACGGAGCTGTGATGCCCATCTGAAATGCATATGCGACGGCTGCCTCTTTTCCATGCTATCGATTGCCACAGATCAATAGAAACCTGCAACAAGCTCTAGCCTCTGGCACTGATTAGCATGGCAAGCTGGGAAAGCTGATCTTCTGCATTCTGCTGGTGCTTGGGCTGGTCATTGTGGACCAGGCCAGTGGGGCTTATGTGTTTCATGTGTATCGGCGTGCTGATCTGTGATCAAGTCACTCATCTGCTTAAAACAAGAATGTAGAATTACACATTGCTCCAAAGTTGCAAACCACTGAGAGAGTAGAAACTGTAATCTAACCGTCTTTACTGTGTTGCCAGGTATGGAGGGGAACTTCAAGGTCCTACTACATGCTGGCTATATATGCACACTTGTACATGCTTACAGCTGTTCTTCTGTTCTGGCATTCCCATACAATAAAATCTAATGAAAATGAAAAACTTGATTCCAGCTAAGCTAATCTGATGCATTATAACAGCAGAACAAAGATTAACAGATCTGGGTGATTAAAATGATAATTCTCAAGATCACTTTTTCAGAGAATCAATTATACATGCTTGAAATGCATCTTCATTTTTAAATTAAAATAATAAAATACTATGCCTCTCTGATCCTTAATATGGTAACCTGGCAGTAGCAGCAAAGGCTTGAACTTTAAAGTTTACTTGCTAGACAGGGAGGGAGAAGTTATCTAGCCATTCATTTACAACAGCACTAGACTCAGCCCACACACATGAAGATTCTGATTGGAATTTAAGCTGGCCACAACTATTTTTTTTTGTTGCATTCTGGTTGGCTGTCCAATTCATATGTACTCCCTTCCGCACGCAGTTGCTATCTCTGCACACCATGTATTTCAGAGCAAGATCCAGTTCCAAGATTGAAAAAGGTTTCATTGCATTTTATACTTTCTTGTAAGAATTCAGTACCTAATTAGTGAGATATCTTTTTTGTGACACCTACCATTCTTTTCCCTGCAGATGTGTTTTTGCTGTTTTCCCAGTCTTTGATTGGTTATTTTCCACATTAGTCAAATGGCCCATTCCTGTCAAAGTAGGTGGCTATTGGTCATGTTAAGCAACAAAAAGCACCAGACTCTCTGAGACAGAAGTTTTAACGAAACTAGTTTAACAAGAGAGAGACTAGTTTAACGAGAGAGATATCTAGTGGCTTGCGAGACTACAACAGTGCAAATCTGTAGGACAGCTAGCAGAGATAGTTGGCTTTCTAGCTGTTTTCAGTGTTGAAAATATGAATAGCAACAAAAGCTGTGAGTTTGAGAAAAATATCTCAAAATGTCCTGTGCAGTGTCTTTTGTTGTTGGATTCAATATACTGTTCAGGCGTAAAACCGAGCATTATGAAACCATTGTTTTCTAAAGGTATTTAAAAATACTGTAATAAGAGTTCTGGCTCTATCATCCAGCCCCAGATTAACATCTAGTTACCACTAGCGGTGTGAGTAGAGTTCTACCAAACTCTAATGCAATGTATTACCATAAACAGACATACTGAACTCAAAAAGGGTCCTGGAAAGGGCTTCCTCTTCTTAGACTGTAATAGAGTTTACAGACAAAAAAGGTTTCATGGTTGCAACTTTGCCTCCACCACTGCTTTAATTCTAGTTCTGACATGTTTCAGCACATCTCAGTTAAACCACTACTAAACAGTGAAGCTTCACATTCAGATTAAAATCATCCAGGTTGCTATGGAAGGTGCTAACGGCAGCTTTCTTTTTTCATACCCAGATAGCTTAAAAAACATTGCTGACAGGTTCGAACATGCTAAACCATCACATTAAAGGCTTTTTATTGCTTTGATCAGCAGCTCTCCTGCAGAGAGGAGAAGATGGAATTGATCCACATAGAGAAAAGCCTTCAATTTGGAATGGGGTAGTAGTTAGCATCACTGCTCATATTTAAGCAGTACATCCAAAAAAAAAAAAAAAAAACTTACAAAGGATGCTGCAGCATCTCCCAAAAAATAGTATGAGGGTTTAAAATGGGGTTAACATGGACATGCTTTGGAAAATCCTTCAAGACTTTTAACAAGTGACCTTTAGCTGGCCTACTTTTTGCAAACCCTTTACTGATTAGCCTTCCGTGCACTGGGTTGCTGCAGATATGCTGGAGCAGGCTTAATCTTCGGCTTTAGTTCTCTATTAATGTGGAAAACAGAGCAGTTAACGTTGTCTTGGCTTTGTCACCTCATTTTTGCAATCATCTCGAGTGGGCACAAAAGAGCTACTCAGACACAGCCATCAGTGCAGAGAGACACATGGCAACTCTTGGATAATCGTAGAACTTGTGCTAATCAGGGGTTGGGGTGATGAGAGAAAAGGGGGGTGAGAGAGAGAGAGAGTGGGAGAGGAAGAGAACGAAAGAGAAAGAGAGAGGGAGAAAGAGAGAGAGAGACAGAGGGAGAGGAAGAGAATGATAGAGAGGGAGAGAGAGGAATTTAACTACATAAAATTAAATGTCTTACTACATACGTAACTGACGCAATATGGCTAAAAGCTAGTGGACATTTGGCCATCACATATATGTGACCTAGTTGGAAATCCCACTCCACAATGATGTGCATTAATATGGAGTTGGCCCTTTTTATTGCAGTTACAAGCCTTCCACTAGTTCTCTCTCCCCATTCAGTCAAAAGAGCAGTTCTGTAGCATTAATATTACCCTTCACTGGAAACTTGAAAATCAGCCCCAGAACTTTACTGTTGGCACTATTGATTTTGGTAGGTAGCATTCTCTTGGCATCCGCCAAACCCAGATTTGTCTCCACATTTCCACTGCTCCAGAGTCCAGTGGCAGCCTGCTTTACACAACCCCAGCTGACACCTGGCATTATGTTTGGTGATCTTAGACTTGTGTGCAGCTGCTCGGCTTTGGAAACCCATTTCATGAAGCTCTCTGCACAATGCTCTTGTGCTGACGCTGCTTTCAGACGCAGTTTCGAACTCTGTAGTGAGTGATGCAACAAAGAATAGGCAATTTTTGATGGCCCTGCTCTGAGTTTGCGTGGTCTTCATGGCTGATTTGTTGTTGTGTCTTGACGCTTCCATTTGACAATAATAACACTTAAAGTTGATCAGAACAGATCAAAGTCATGAACTGACTCGTGTCAAAGGTGTCGTCCTGTGACAGAGTCACTGAGTGTGTCACTATAAAAAAGGTAACTGTCATACAGGAAAAAAAAACGCCTAACTTTAATCACCATTAACGTAGCAAGATTATACTCCAAGTTATTTCAAACATTTCTATTGGTCTATTTATCTTAAATCTTTCAGACAATGTGTCACGCATTGGACTCCAACAGTTGAACTCCAGCTCCCAGAATACCCTGGGAGAGCCTGTGACTCTGGACTCTGGCTTGCGCACCTATCAGCACAGTCCCCAGACTTTTAACTGATGTCACCTGTGTCTCATTAGAGCACAGAGTACAAAAGCCTGGGTTTGACAATCAGTCAGTGTGTGGTATTGTTTTCTCTGAAACTTGCTGAGCGTATTCTTCCTGTTCTCTCTTGTTTATCTGTGATTTTGACCTTTTGGATTAGTGTTTTTGACTACGTCTGTTGCCTTTCCCTTTTTGGTACTTTTGCTGGTTGTTTGGATTGGTTATTGGACATTTGGACTGAACTTGGACTACTCCTTTGTGTTTTGCCCCTTTTTGTTGCCTTGGCTGCTAGTTAGACTAATAAACCGTCTAACCTCTCATCCGCTAGCGTCTGGGTTTCTGTCTCATCGTAACACAATGCAAAGAGCTGGCATTTTCAAAAGTATTCAGACTGATAGCAATAATAGTTTACATTAGTTACACAATAATTTATAGTGGTTAATAGCAAGTCTTCTGATTAAAAACTGAACATTAAGCCTGCAGTTAAAAGGATTGAAGAGAGAAAGCGAAAGAAAGAGGGAAGAGATAGACAGTGATGGACAGAGAAAAAAACAAAAACAGAGGGGACAGCCCTCTTCTAAAGTCTTACAGGCTGGAATTATAACCCCACCAACAGCTTTTCTGAAATGCCACAGCACAGAGGATGTGAAGGGCAGGATGTCATACACACACACTCCCACACTTTCTATCCTAATCCACAGACTAAGAATGATTAGCTTCCAATTTGTATTATAGCTCTGTGTTTAGTGTAAGAACAATGTATAATCACACAATAAGCAGATCAAATGTTCTTTCTGTTGGACTGCTGGTTCCAAAGAAATTATCCTAAACAAAAATGGGAATGCGACTGCTTTTTCAAAAATCCTACAGTATTAAATAAACAAAAATTAACCAAAGTTATTTAAAGTGGTTTGATGGGAGATGCTCAATTCGGGAGAAACTTACGAGAATTGTGCGCAATGGTGGCGACAGGAACCAGACATCTGGAATGTCTAATGTCTCTAAAAGCTCCCTCACTGAAGGTTATTACTTGAAATGGTTATGGATAAGTTGCATGATGTCTGTCGATATTTTTGGTCTAAAACATATTTCTTAAAATCAGTTAATGGCAGAGATTTACATGCAGAGCATTATAAGGCAAAAAATTCTATAGTGTAGCATTGAGGTGGGATCAAAAAAGTCTACAAAGGCACTTTGGGCGCAAATCTGCAAAAGAAACTGCTGACACGATAAAGTGCTGGAACTTTGCTAAAAAGAAAATGACAGTTGTGGAATGGTATGTCTAGAATAAACACCCCTTGATTTCCCAAAATCAGACTGCCAGTATGTTGCTGATACACTACATTCACTGGCCACTTTATTAGAAACCCCTACCTTGCAGCTCTACCTTGCTGGTATACAGTTACCATAAGGTAGGCCAATAAAGTAGGTGTAGCTCATAAAGAGCTAGTGAACCCTGCTGGACTGTGGCCCTCTGAGACCAAAACTGTACACCCCTGGACTACAGTGGTGGTGTGATGACGTGGTCATAGCTCAGACTGACCTGACACTGGGGTCATGGGAGTGGGCGGCAGGCCATTCATGTTGAGTGCCCCCACTTGGTGGATCTGTGTTGCTGGAAATGCCATGCTGGGTGCGAGGTAAGCGCCGTGAGACGCTGCCATTATGGCCGCCTGCTGCTGCATCAGCTGAGAGCAAGAGAGAAAGAGAGAGGGAAAGGGTGGAGAGACTTCCACATTAGGAAACGCTCATTAAGATTTGAAAAACTGTACACGCACATAAATGCACACATGAGAAATAATCACGAGCGCTAACTGAATATTTATTCTTCATGAACCCGCCCCAAACATGCACGCTCATGCTCAGGGGAGCCTGTCACACTGCATGTATGTACATTAGTGTCTTAGTGTGAATAAGTGATGAAGCAGAAGCACTCAAACACTCATCATTAAATAAATTAACACAAATCCACTCTAACACCCCCAACCACTACCATCACCACCACCAAATAAGAAAAAGGTGATTACAGTAAGCCTGTCACTATAGCAACCACTCACTGAATCAATGAGCTTAAAGGCCGACCTGTCGGTGTGTGGCCGTCACAGCCTGCATTCTCCTTCACTACTGTCGTGTTCAGGTTCAACACTACAATCTTTTAGCTTCAATTTAAAAGAATGAAAAAAAAATCTTTTTAAAAACAGCATAAAAAATAAAGGCAAAAAAGTTAGGTATTACTTTGACAAGTTGAAATTTAGGGGTTAGACTTCGTAATAGGTCCTAATACTAAGTACCCTAATTCGGTAGAACTGGTTCATATAGTAAGTTCTCAGTTTCTACTAATAATGACAATAACTGCAAATAATAATACTTTCCACAATTCCAAGTCCTTCAACTGCTACTAATACACTAATATAGCTACTACTACCGATAATAAAACACTACTACTGATACTGGTAGTATAACATCTACTGCTATTGATGGTAGTACTAATCAAAATATAATCATAATATAGCATTATTATTATTATTATTATTATTATTATAGTAAAATATTACATACTGGATGAAACTGGGTTATACTTGTACTTCATTTTCTTATTTCTATTATTAAATGGATTTATGCTAATGTATATGTGCTTTGTAAATGTGCATATATTATAAACAGGGTTGCCCTAAAAATGAGGCTTTGAGTCTCAGTGGGATTTCCCCTGTTAAAATAAATAAATAAAGTAGAAATAAAAATCTGGGGCTTAGATTTTCCCAACAGAGGCAAATGATCACACAGGCCAAGAAACCACAACTGGCTCCATATCCACACCATCTAATCTATAGCTGCTTATAAACAGGCCAGGACACGCAGATCTATAAGCTAAAGCATTAGCATGCATATGTAATGACTGTGCTTCATGAGGAGCATGTTAGTGAGTTTTTAGCCTGTTTGTATCGACCACCTTCCTAGAGTCTCACTTCCTGCTCTAAATTGCAGGGGTGTGGCTAAAATAAGGCTTCACCTATGGACAAAAACTCATTTTAAAATAGTTTTAATAGTCTAAATCTGTTAACTTCACATGATTTTATACACTGTAAATAGTAGCCTGACAGATCTACCTAAAAAAATGATGTGGTAACAAGAAATTTAACTAGTGTTATTCAACTTAAAAAAACTACATTGGTTGAAAGAATTGTTCATTCAAAGTATTCATTTAGGTTGAATAAAGCTAGTTAGTTTTTTAGGTAGATCTGACCACTTTCTACAGAGCATCATTATGTTAAATCAAGTGTGCTGGTGATGGAATTGAACAAATCTCTGTGATGGCTGGAGATGATCAGAAGATAAGGAATTAATGGTGATAGTGACATGACACAGTTATATTACTGAACGAAATCTGTGAAAACGATTTATGTCGGCATATGACATCTACAGTGATATGTTTGTCATGATCATGTCAATGTTATGTAGCAGAGTTCAAGTTACTCCACAGCTGTCTCTCATCTAGCGTTAAACTGATAGTTAGCTTTGGCTTATCTACTGATTTGTTGAGTTAAAGTACGTGTACAGCCCTGTTGATCTATTATTTAGCTGGATGTTCAGAATTCAAACAGAAAGAAATGAATCGAGTGTTATTTTTGGTTCCATGTGTCAGCTAGCGAAATTCATAGGGGAACATCTTTTCCTTTAAACTAAACAACCTTTGGCTGTATTGCTACACAGGCGATGGAATATTTATGTGATATTAGACATATGTATACCGTGTGTATGCAGCCTTCGCACGCAGACGTTTTACAGTGTCAATGCCTTTTGTTACATGTGCCTAAGACTAGCATTTAATATATGCAATTCTGTAGTCCAGCATCACTCAGCATCATCAGTTTGACAGAATTCATCCTTTTTGTGTTTTTGTTTTTCGATGTTCTCTTACTACAGTACCCAGAAATCCTGACTGCTACAGATCTCTAAGCTAAACAACGCAGATATGATATTTAGCTTCCTCGCAGACACTTTACCTATCTGTTTTTTTCTGCTTTAGACAGCCAGCAAAGACAAAAAAAAAAACTAGCTGCCCCTGAGTGCTTGGGAGTTTTTCAAAAGTCCCTGCCACCTTCAAGAAACATCATCTAATTGGGCTTTTCTAGTCTTTAAATCTGAAAATCTAACTCTAGAGGCTACCACAGTACCAGTGTAGGAGATGAGTAGGAGTGTTTACAACAGATTTAGGGATGGTTATACTTTTTATTTTGCCCGGAGTGTCCCTTTAAAGACCACATGTAAACATAGTTCCCTCTCTGCTTTACTTTTACATTTCATGTTGCGTTCAGTGGATCGCTGCCCTCTGGATTACTGCTTCAGCCATGTGCCAGAACTGTCTGTAAAAGCTGCAGAGGCCTTCGGCACTGTCACAGACACCGTGCGTGTGTATGTGTGATAGAGAACGAGAAAGAGCAGTAGACTATAGGTGTGTGTCAGTTAGAGGGAAAGAAAACAAGAGACTGCCAGGAGAAAAGATGAAAACTGGTGAAATAAGTGTGTGTGGGGGTGCTAAAGTAGCCTCTCATAACAAGATCTTGTTCTTCTCTTTCATTCCATCTCTTCCGCTCACTATTTGCCTGCGTTCGGCAAACAGACTGTTTGAACATTAGATAAGAACCAATAAGATTGTATTTAACAGACAATAGAACGTGTTTTGTGAACACACAACAATTAACGCTACAAATACGATGCGTCAAGCTAATGCGCTTTACACGATTTGTTTATAGATTATCTTTCGATTACTTTTGTTTCAGGCTTGTGGAAGAGGAGCTGTGTAGTCATACATTCAGACACTAGGGGGCAGTAGCAGACACTGTCAATATTAGTTTCTACAACCCACTCCCTTTATCATTATTCACTCATATTTAGAATATCACCATCATAGTGTACCCTGCTGTCTTTCACCAGCGCATTCTTCTTTGTCTTCTTTTCTATCTGATCAGCACGGTGATATGAATGTAGTAGGGCTATTACAATCAATTATAGTAGTATTCTGGTATTCGACTGAATATTTTGATGATTGATCATATAATCAGATCATTTTGAGTAGCTAAGTAATGAAACTGAGTGATAAGAAACCGTGTATAGTCTTTCAAGTCCACAATACTTTATTGGAACAGATAAACAAGGACACCTTTATAAAGGCTTAAAAAATATAAAAACATTATAACATATAACTTAGGCACCTAAGACAAACACATGAACACAAATGTTTGGGTGTTGTTCGATATCCGTGTTTGATTGTTGAAGAACTCTTTGTTGTTCTCTTTTCATTCACACTAGTTCATTTTACATTCAAGGTCTTTTTTTTAACATTCTAAGGTCAACGGCAAACATTTAAATGTTTGTGTCTGTTTGTGTAGTAGGATGTTTTAAAAAATGCAAAGTGCCAACTAAATGCTAATGGTTTTTACGTAGAACTAGAAAGTGCACCTCTATGGTAAGTGGTGCTGATAAAATGGACAGTGTAGACACAAGGAGGTATACGCAATAAAGTGCTCAGTGAGTGTAAGTAAAACATTCAAAAGACTAAAAACACACAATAACCACAATAAGCACTAGTCTAATCGGGCCACACATGATCTCGTAATGAGAACATCTGGGCCAGCTATGAGAAATTTTGGGCTAAATGTGGGTGGGAATGTAAACATTTTAGGGTGGGAACAAACTGAGTAAGAAATGTTTAGACTTACCAAACACCTGGTAATGGTAGAGCTCAAAGTAGGGGGCAATAGTGTGCTGGTCAATATTGTGCCATGAACAACAAGCCTGTTGGTGGCATATGTAAATATGCCAGTTAGCACTGCTTAAAAGTTCCTGCAAAACTAATTTGCTAGCCAGCTTGTTTTTATTGTGTTACCAATGTTAAAAGAGCACAAACTAGAGGAATTTGGGGGTGGATTGGGGGGGTCTTCTTGTTAGTGGCTGATTTCGCCACAATTCAGCACCAGACGTTTAACAGGTTATCCCCCGATCTGTATTCTCATAATGAGATCACGTCTGGCCCTGAAAGACTAGGCATATGCCCACCTAAACAAATATATTTTTGTTCCAGATTTAAAACCACAAAGGGAGCTTGCATTGCTTAGATTCTCTGGAATGCTATTCCAGAGTTTAGGGGATACATAAGAAAACAATCCTTCACCAGCTGAGCTGCAAGAGATATTAGGAGTTTGCAGTAAGCCTAACACAGCCACAGCGAAGTGGTCTAAGTGGGTTTTAACAGATCAGTAATATATGCTGAAGCTAGGCCATCAAGTGCTTTAAACGTCATTAACAGGAAGCCAGTTTAAACTGACTAAGACTGGAGTCATATGCTCAGACTTTCTTTTTCTGGTAAGCACATGAACTGTTACATTCCAGAACCGATCAAAAATCTCCATTTCACCTCAGGGGACATTCGTAAACAACTAAACCTTTACAAATTTGTGCTTAGCGACAGGAGCTGCAGGTCACTAATGTGTTAAAAATGATTTTACTGTAACACACAAATTTGATGTAAAATGTACTAAATGTCAGTCTCGACAAGCCAACGAGGGCTGGACCTTCCTCATAAACAGACATATTACAAGGTTTTGTATTCATTTTTCAACCAGTGACCTTCCTCCTTTAAAATCCAGTGAACCTGCATGTTCAAAACATACAGACACTGTTTATGAACAGGTTTACGACGTGATTATAGGCACACACTACGGTTATATGTGAAAGTTTGGGCACCCCTGGTTAAATTACTTGTTTTGCTGATTTGAAGTGAAAGTGATTTATCACATCCTCTATAGAGGACACACTTCTGCACATTTGACTGCACAATTACTGTTTACTTGCTGAATTTAACATATTGGGAAACTGAACATAAAATGCGACATGTGCAAAACGTTTGGGCACATTTTACATTGTGGTTAATTTTTTCCCAATATGTTATCCTTAGCAAATAAATGTGTGCTACAATTTGCAGAAAAAATGCAGATATTTAAGTTTGTTCTCTGTAGAGGTTGTTTAATTTCTCTTAGAAAATCAACAAAAGATTATTTCACAGAGGGCTATTTGAACATTTGCATGTGACTGTACATGTAGTGCTGAAAGTTGTTATGATTTAGTCAGTCATTAAGTGGCCCAGTATCACGTTTGGCCCCTCCCAGTCCTGTCCATTGTGTGTGTTTTGTTTAGTCCATGTGCGTTTGTTTTGGTATCTGTAGTCCTGCCCCTCGTTTTGTAACTCCTGATTGTTTTCACCTGTCCCTCGTTTTCCCTGTATACTTAAGCCCTGTGTTTGCCCCTTGAGTTTGCCCGTCTTTGTTTGATGTCTTGGTCTCCGTTTGTTGTGTTGATTCTGGTTTTTGTCATGTCTGTCCCCCGATCTGTCCATGTTGGCTATATGAACCTGGACTGTTTTGACCACGACCCTGGATTTGCCCCTAATAAATCTTGCTTATCTCAGCACATGCGTCCGCCTCCTCGCTCCCCGTTACACCCAGTCAGTGGCTCCAGGCTGGCCCACTACATTTGGGGGTGTGGTGTAACCCCTGTGCACTCCACAGTCTCTCATTACCAATGAGGATTTTTCTGCAAAGCTTTTCCAGCTTCAAAATACTTCAAGAATAGACAGGTCAGTTTGAGAGCTTTACTGGTCTAAAATTTGAGGTTTGGAGGGGTCAAGTGTGGCTCCTAGCTTCTTCTCATCCTTTATCTTTATCACTCTGTCTCCCTCTCATGTTGCTGTCAGGTCTATCTGACAGTATGGCTGGTCAAACTGCTTGTGAGATGTATGTTGTCCTGCTTACTTGGCACATGTCACACATCTTTTCTCCCTCTCCTCGTTTATCTTTCTGTCTGTCACTCTCTCTCGCTCTTTCCTCCTCTCTCTCTTCCTCCCTAGAACGGTCTCCTCCTGCTTTTTGCCCCAAAAATCCCATTTGCTGCCTGTCTGACAGCTTGAAGCTGAATCTTGTCCTCCTCCACCACATTTGCTGAGGTGCACCTCACACTTCTCCACTCACTCCTTCTCTCAAGCACTTGCCATCTCTCACTCCAGGCTGCGACAGCCACATCATCCCAAACTGTCTGAAAGCCGTTTAGATTCAGTGGTCAGGAAAGAGCTGGATAATCCTTTACTGCGGTTTTGGAACCACTCACAGGTGATAGCTGACTTTACCAAGCTTTTTCGCTGTTTAGCTCGGCACTAATCTCGTCAAGTCCCAGCTGTCATAGGTTGTGGAATTTCAATGTGAACTGGACAAGGACCAGTTTAATTGGCTGTGGTCAGTTATTCGTAAAAGCATTTTTAAAGGGGAATGCCAGTGATATTTTGAAATGTCTGTATAATTCAATTGTTGAGATACGAATAGTCCTTCAGAGTAGTTTTATTTTAAATAGTTCAATATAGAGGATAATGTGTCTAATTTGGTGCTGACAGTAATCAGGGGTTGTGGTGTCTCTAATGCAAGTATAGCCATTTACTATACAAACTACCAGTGAACCTACTGAGTGAAGATATTTTATATGTATTGCTGATGATGGTAAAATAATGGAAAACTGAAAAAATAACTTTTTGGGGACTATTTTGCTTTGCAATACTCTGCATGCACCTCTCCACAGTAAGAGTTTGGGTACTATGTGACTGTTTATTGTTCTTAACATTTGTTTAATGGAGCCATTCTGAAAGACATGTTTCCCATACAGGATGATAAACACAGAGTAAAGTACAATGGCTTTTAAATATATATACCAAAATCTTATCACAAAACATTTGTAAAACATCAGGTTTTAAACATCAGGTAGTGTATCTGTAACCATTTCACTTAACAGCTGTCTGTGAGGGAGCTTTTAGAGGCATTAAACATTTTGGATGTCTGGTTCCTATCACCACCACTGTGAACAATTCTGACTCGGTAAGTTTTCCAAGAACAAAGATTTTCACATCAATCCACTCTGACTTACTTTGTTTATGTCTTACCTATTTATTTATGCAGAGATTTTGAATTGATGAAATTCCCCATTAACCCTAAAACAGTGAATAACATAGCAGCCTTTAAATTTTGAGTTCAGTCAGTATCAAATAATACATTAACCAATAATACGCTAACTAATAACTAATCTGTTTATAAATGATAAAATTCTAAAATTTTAAATTCTAAAAATTATAAAAACTATAAATAAAATGATAAATTATATAAATGTATATAAATTATAAAAACAATTACAATTACCAAAAAAATAGAAAACTGCACACTTAATTAACCATATCGCTTTAATGTGAATGGGCAGACGAAACTACTGAAGGCTGAATCTGTGGTCGTATGTCAAGATGTTTGTAGTTGTGATGTAGCGACCAGGATGATTTCAAAGCAAGCTGTTTGTACAGTTTAGTTTGCATATTGTGCACTATATAAACTGGAAATGAAAGGCACATTTTAAAACATTAACATGTTTACATATTACAAAAAGGCGAGGAAAATTCACTTTTCCGTGATAAGGGCCCTTTAACCTCGGGTACCGTTTCAAACCAAAACCCTCCTGCCAATCCCTATTTAACACCCGCATCACTTTCTTTCTGGAACATCCTCTGATTACTATGCTAATGATGTTGGCAGGGACTTTAAATCCGACACATCCTACGCTGGAACGACGTAGCCAATGGGATGTAGCATGGAGCACCACTGAACGTGTGAAAAATTCACAGTTTAAAACTGAGTTTGAAACAGCTCTGCTTGTACACATTAACACAGTAAACTACTGAATGTGTGACATATTATGGGCCTAAATGCAGACAATCAACCCACAGAAGCTGTGAAAAGCATGGTGTAATGTGATATTGTGTTTGTATTCATAGCTCTTTGAAACAAGCTGACAAACTGTGTGGAAAGATTAGAACCTTTAAATCAACACCATGTTTAAGTTTGTAAGGGTAGTCATATGCAAATTTTGAATACCCCTGATCAAATGTTATGTTTTATTGATTTTGAAGTGAAAATAAGTGAACAAATCCTTGTCTGCCAATTTAAGTGCACAATTTCTATTTGCTGAGTTTAACATACTGGAAAAAAAGTAAAATATAAAATGTTCCTGACTATGCATGACTACATTATGACTACATTCCCCAATATGTTAAATTTAGGTGAAATAATAAACCATAATTTTGCACTGATATATACAGACTGATACATTCTCTATGGAGAGTTTGATACCTTGTTTTCACATTTTTTTCATTTTCATTATTTTTCATTATTTTCATTTGACATTTGCATATGACTGTAAAAATGAGCTACTTTAAAAATATGAAAAGTTATTGTTGTGCACAGTGTTTTTTTTACAGAAAGAGAAATCTTCCTTTACATTTTTGATAAATGTCAATGTTTTGACATAAAAACAGGAGAAAAACAAAAAATTGGAACAAGTTGTTGATGTCAAACGTAAATCAAATGTTAACGTAACTGTAGGTAAGTAAGTCCTTATGTAATAACATTTGAGTAATATAATAAAAGTGGCAATTATTCTTGTCTTCTAAGGATTAAAAAGGGAAAACTTTGTGGGTTTTTTTTTTTTTTTGGTAGTGTAGGTGTGTGTAGTGGAGGTACAGAGTCCGTGTGGAAAGTGAATGTGTATGTATATCTGGCGGCTGTGAAGGGTGTGTTCCCGCCGCTCCCTCCGGGCTGAATTGTTTAAGGAAATGTTTGAAGTGCTAGCTGTTCCCATTTCAATAATCCACATGGAATTGAAATCATTTACGCTCATATCCTACAAACAGAGCTGTGCAGGGGACAGTGTGTGTGTGTCTGTGTGTGTATCTGTGGAAAGCTAAGACTAGGTGGGGGTCCTCAGTGTTTACTGTGATGAGGGTCAGAGAGCAGGTGGATTGTGGGATGCCTGGGGGGTTTCTGTTTGTTGGGCAGTGGTTAGACGTCAAAGAGGGCCTTACACACTGACTGCATAGATACACCGGCTTCAGTATGTGGTCAAATGCAGAAATACACACCTATCAAATGCAAGAAGGCAGACAGATATTACGCTTGTACAGTAAGCTGCCTATGTTTGGTGTATATTGTAGCACATCCTCAGACCACAGTATCAGGTTTCAGACATCAGAAACAGCTTCAGGCTTTGGAAAGACATAGTCACATCTCAGCTCCTGTAGATCCAGCCAAACTAGTTCTGTTCTTTCTTACTAGATTAAATACAGTCGAATAAAGACGATAGTACACTACAACCACAACATAATAACTGCTCTATTATGTTCTTTTTATTTGATAAAGATTAAGATTCAACTCCCATGCTATCACAGTGTTACTATTACTAAACCCTGCTCAATGTGGACTGGCTAAACTGTACGTCAACTCCATCAGGTGTGTAGATATTTCAGTACTGGCAAGTTTGACTCTAAACCACTGTTTTGCTATAAACATTACATTTTACTTTGTAAAGGTCTGCAAGTCAGGCCTGGTGGGGTTTGGGTCTCAAACCTGTAGGTTTGAGGCAGGTTCTGGCTTCAATTTCATGCCCTTGCAGACCTCTAATGGAGGAATGTGCTCAAAAACAATTTGGCTTCAGTTGGCTTCAGTTTTATGCCTGTGTATACCTCAAAGTAGTACAAGTGGGTTTGGTTCGAGCATCTAATTTAGCAGTAATGGTTTACCTGCTCCAGCCTCAAACTCACAGGTTTGGGTTTCAAATTTAGCAGTGCAAGTCGGGCCTGATTGGGTCAGGTTTCAAATACATGGCTCTGGATGGAGTTTGGTTTGGGGCTGTAGCTATGTGTACAAACACACATACACATGCTTCACCATGTAGCTATAAGCACAAATATACACTCACGCAAGCACAAGACATTGAATAATGCATTTACATCATCAAACACACACCCACACACATTTCACATATGCACACTCACAAGATTCAGCATGTAGCAATGTGCACACACGCGTGCTGTAATTAAGACTGTGCCTGTAGGGTATAGTCTATATATAGGCCAAGCGGATCTATTTGATGTGCACTATAGATTCTTTTGGCAGAGCACATCCAGCAGATTAGAACAGAGCAGGCTTTAACTTTAAACTCCATTTTAATACCGCGTTTAATCCGCTCTTCTGAACGCAGAGCAAAGGAGCCCACATTCCGCTACATCAGAAAGAATATCTATATCTAATCGCGTTATCTTTTGATAAGTAGCTCATGAATATTCAAAGAAATTATGCCTTTTTGAATACATTAACCCAGCTGTAAATGAACTTGGAGTCATTTGATGGAGATCAATTACGTTTCATACTCGTTCAGCATTTTGAAGCATGACTTCGCCATCAGATGCGCCAAAACGGCAAGCATCTGCGCAAAAGAAGAAAAAAAACCACGTATACTAATCAAAGTCAAATATTCATAATGCAAATAAAGCGTGAGGCTAAACGCTTTGTGAGCAGAGGAATCAGATTTTGCGCATGGCTGTTCCGGTGCAGAGGGCTCCAAAGGGAGTCGCAGAGTTAAAATTACATGTGAACTCCAAGTTCCTCCCTGAGTATTCATGAGAGGGGAATTGAAATGATGTTAATGCATTATTCAATGTCTTGATGGAGAAAAAAGCAGATGACAGGCCATCAGGCATTGATATGGGCATCTGGAGTTGTGAGCGTGGATGGTGGGAGTGCTCTGTCTGCTGGACTCTACTGAGCCTGTGCAGAAGTTAAGGAGTTAGGAGTCAGTAAATCAAGAGCTCCTGGTGATGTCCTAGACACGTTTATGTGTGTGCATGACCCCACCTGTACCGGTGACTTTGAGACCTGACCCGGGTCAACTGCTACTGCTAAATTAGAAGAGCGAATCATATTCAATGTGTCGCTGAAGAGAAGGCATGCTAATCTTCCTGCCATCATAGCTCAGCATACAGTATCACAACCTCTACAGCATGGGCTTCAAGGTACCAGTGGTCTCAAGATACTGATGGGATAGGTTCATACAGCCCATCATGTGTTTACAGTTTTATATTTAAATTAGTCTTGCACCTCATGTACATCTTTTTTCAGTTTGTGGCAGGTTACCTAACATAATATCAGCTTAGGCTTAAATTTACATTGATAAAAGCAAAAATACACTGTGCACAACAGGACCTGTTCAGATGAAAACCTGACGCAGCACGAATGCTGAGATTACAAGAGCTTTATCTATTGTCTATTATTCTAATCTAGACTTATGGCTAGTTAAATCTGCCTTTGTGTATTCATTCATGCATTAAACGTAATTACAGAGTATAAGAATAAAGAAATGAATGAAAGTAATACCACTTATAATGCAGAAACAACTGCCGTTCATTGCATTTCACTTCTGCAGTTCATTGCATTTCACTTCTGCTGTTCATTGCATTTCTAATTCTGTGGTCGAATGTAATTTTGCCCAAACACTATGTTAAAACACTATTTAAACACTATGCTTTTATACCACAACAACAAAAACAAAAAAGATTAGAAGCTGTTGATGCCAAATGTGAATGTAATTGTGTGACTATTTAAGTATGAAAACCACAAACCATAACAACTACTACTTCTACTGATACCACTACTACTGCTAATAATAGTTGTGTTTTGTGATGACAGAGGAATTGCTAAAAATACACACTGATTAAAATGACCTAAATATGTATATGTGTAGTTAAAATTCATACTTGGAAAAAATGTCCCCTCCTTGGAGAAGACCACCTGGCTAGTAGCTCACACTTAATTTGAATGTGAGACCCATGCTTTATACTGAACGTGACCAGGGTGCTTTATATCTGATGCAACAACCAGATGTTAATTTTTCCACGAGGACGTCCCTGACTCAACTGGAATTGAAAACAGCTCCGTTTTGGCTAGTGTTCTTTTATTTCGAACAATTACCACAATGCTTTGACATGTGAGAAAGTGCACAAGACAGAAGTTTTCAGTCAGTCCATAAGTATTTGGCCAGTGACACAATTTATGGAATTTTTCCTCTTTACTGCCACATTAGATTTGCAATGGTCTATTCCAGATGCTATTAAAATGTAGAATTTTAGCTTTAATTCCATAAGTTGAACAAAAATATTACATTACCCATTTAGGAGTTACAGCCATTTTTTACATAGTCCCTTTATAATTAGAAATACAAGGATTATTTTTAATACTTGGATACAAATCCTATGCACTCAATGACTCTCTGAAGTCTGGAACCCATGGACATCACCAAATGCTGTGTTTCCTCCCTTTCGATGCTTTGCCAGGCCTTTACTGCAGCTTCAGTTGCTTCTTGTCTGTGGGTCTTTCTACCTTCAGTTTTGTTTTCAGTAAATGAAAAGGACATCAACAATAAACACCAAACAGGCATTACACTGCCTCCGCCATGCTTTACAGATGACGTGTATGCATCAGATCATGAGCCTTTCCTTTCCTTCTCCATGCACTTCTCTTCCCATCATTCTGGTACAAGTTAATTTTGGTTTCTGTCCAAAGAATCTTGTTTCAGAACTGGGCAGGATTTTACACATGTTTAAAATCTAATCTGGCCTTTCTTTTCTCGTGGGTTAGCAGGGGTCTGCATCTTGAGGGAAACCTTCTGTGTTTAAATTCATAAAGGCATCTCTTAATTGTAGACTTTGATAATAATTCGCCAACCTCCGCTAGCATGCCCTTGACTTGACTAGTTGTTGTGAAGGGCTTTCTCTTTACCACAGAAGCATTTCTGCAATTATTCACTTTAGTTGTTTTTGGTGGTTTTCCAGGCCTTTTGTTGTTAAGTTCACCAGTGCATTCCTACCTTTTAAGAATGTACCAAATTGTTGATTTGGCTGTGCCTAAGGTTTCTGATATGTCTCTGATTTATTTATTTATTTATTTTTATCAAAAGAGGGCCCCTTTCATTTGGATCAACACCTCTGGTTGCATATAGAAAGTTTGATATTATGCATATTCAACACCTGAAATCAACTCTTGACCTTTTATCTCCTTAATCTACCATGAAATAATGAGGGAACAGGCCTCACCTGGCCATGAAACTGATTATCAGTCAACTGCCCAATAACTTTTGAGCATGTGAAAATGGAGGTACTATGTAAAAATGGCTGTAATTCCTAAACTATTAATTCAGTATTTTTGTTAAACCTCTTCTTGAATTAAAGCTGAAAGTCTCTCTAACCTCTAGCTTGGTCAGTTGTTGCTATATATTTATTAAACAGAAACAGTGCCTTTTAAGCTGTATATGTGCTAACAGTATACTCACATTATGTAAGAGTGGAGGTACATGAGTTGAAATGAACAGTCCTACAAAAAAACAGTCATGTGTTTGACCCCTGGTCAAATTACATTTTTTGGTGGATTTTCTAAGTGAAAATAGACACATCCTTTACAGAGAACTCACTTTTGCACAGTAATTTCCATGCACAATTACTGTTTAATTGCTGAATATAACATAGTTGGGAAAATGTGGCATGGGCAAAAATTATTATTTTATGTTTTATTTTTTGCAATACGTTAAACTAATAAATAGAAATTGTGCATTTAAATTAGTTGAAAAATGCTATATTTACATCTGCTGCCTATAGAAGATGACTTATTTTCATGTAGAAAATCAACAAAATATATAATTTTCCTCAAACAAAACATGCAGGCCAGCACAATATGATCAAAGATGTGCAAATCTGGTACATAAGAGCTTGCGACATTAAATCAGTGTTAAGGTTATGTAACTTGCATTAGACATGATGGTGTGTAAAACACTGCTTATTAGAATAATCATGTGCAGGCTCGGTGGGTGTAACCATGTATAAGGGTGTGTGAGAGCGTGCACTCACGGCATGTGTGTAGGTGCTGTAGGTGCTGCTGTATGTGCTGAAAGGCAGAGCCACAGCAGGGTTGAAGATGCCAAACTGGCCGACCATCTGTTGCATGCGGCGGATCGTCCTCTCTTTATCAGTGTCTGCAAACTTCACCACCAGACTGGAGGATGCTCCCCGAGAGAGAGAGAGAGAGAGAGAGAGAGAGAGAGAGAGAGAGAGAGAGTGAGAGAGTGAAAGAGAGAGAAATACATTTGGTTTCATAGTGAGAAATATTTTCACACACCATAAACATCAATGGTGATACCATGTACATATTCAATACTCATATGTTACATGTATAAGCATACATTTCAATGGTGGAAACTGTTACTAATCACAATTAAATATTTCAATTCACAGGCCATATATACTGATTAATAACAATTTGCATCATTTGAATGTGTAAATATACAACCCTATTTCCAAAAAAGACAAACATGTCAAATGTTGAAACTGAGAAATTTTGTTGTTTTTTGAAAAATATTGGCATTGGCAGCAGGTCAGTAGCATGATTGATTATTAAAAAGTAAAGAGAGGCTGAGTCTTTCATGAGGAGGGGTTCACCACCCTGTGAAAGGCTGCACAATCAAACAGTGCAACAATTCAAGAATAACATTTCTCAACAAAAAATAGCACTTAAACTTACTAAACTTACAAGACATAACATCATTAAAAGATTCACAGAATCCACAGAAATTTCTGTATGCAAGGGAATAAACTGAAAACGAGTATTTGTGGGCCATGATCTTTGGGCCCTCAGGCGACATAATTCTGTAGTGGAAATCACTGCATGGGGCTCAGGAACACTTCTGAAAATCATTGTGTCATGACTGGCCCCTCGCAGTCCTCCATGTGCTTTTGTTTTGTTTTGGTCCTGTCCATGTGCTTTCTTTGTTTTGATTCTTCCCTGTCCTTCCCCCTTGTTTATTGACTCCACCCTTGATTGTTCTCACCTGTGGTATCCACCTATTGTTAACTCTCGTTGTTTCCTGGTATTTAAGCCCTGTGTTTTCCCCTGTTAGTTTGCTGGTCTTTGTTTGGTCTTTGTATTGTGTTGTTTAGCGTCATTCTTCTGGAGTCCGTTATTTTTTCCTAGTCTCTGTTTTTGTGCTTAGTCTGTGTTCCTTGTTGTCATGTCTGCCCATCGTTCTCTCTGTGTTGGCTTGTTGACTCTAGACCCTGCTATTGGATTTGCCCTTAATAAATCTCGCTTCTCTCAGCATGTGCATCTGCCTCATCATTGCTCCCCAGCATTACACATTGACTGTGAAAACAGTTTCTTGTTGCATCCACAAATGCAAGTTAAAACTCTAAAACAAAGAAGAAACCATATATAAACAGAATCAGAAATGCTGCCACCTTCTCTGGACCCAAGCTCATTTAAAATGGACTGAGGGGAAGTGGAAAAGTGCCCTGCATTCTTTTTGGAAATCATGGACACTGTGTCCTCCGGGCTAAAAACCACTCAGCTTGTTATCAGTGCACAGTTCAAAAGTTAGTATTCATGATGGTATAGGGGTGCATTGTAACGTGCACATCTGTGAAGGCACCATTAATGCTGAACAATATATACAATTTGACAAAATAAGCTACCATTCAGACAATGTCTTTTTCAGGGAATGCCTAGTTTATTTCAGCTAGACAGTGTCATTCTGCATGTATTGCAACAGCATTGCTCCGTATTAAAATAGTCTGTGTGCTAAACTGGCCTGCCTGCAGTCCAGACCTGTCACCTACTGAAAATATTTGGCACATTATGAAATGAAAAATATGACAAAGGAGATCCCAAACTTTTGAGCAGTTGAAATCATATATCAAACAAGAATAGGAAAACATTTCACTATCAAAACTACAGCAGTTGGTCTCTTCAGTTCCTAAAAGGTAAAAGTGTTGTTAAAAGAAGGTGATGCAACACAGTGGTAAACATGCCCGTACCCCAACAAAATGGCATCAAATTCAAAATGGGCATATATTTTTCAAAAAACAAAGTATCTCAGTTTCAGCATTTGATAATATAGGGTTTAAATATTTAAATTTGTTAAATATTTAAATGTTTAAATTTGTATATCATTGCATTCTATTTTTATTTTACATTCTGCACAACATCCCATTTTCTTATTTGCACAGTTAAAAAGCAGTACATTGTGTTATAGCTATATAAGCTTTATTACTTTCAACAATTCATTAAGATTATTTTCACTTCAACAACATGAACATGAAAATAATGGGATTTCCATAAAGTGAACACATTTTCCCTTTTTCACCACTGACCTCCAGTGAGAGCAACAGTGGCAACATGTTTCAACTAATGAGTGTATACACATGTCATTTATATCATATATACCATCCATGATTGCAGCCTCTTTCTCGTGTTCATGTAGCTCGTGGAGTAAAAGGTCCTGAGGGAAACCGAAGCTTTCCACTTTGCTGTTAATTTTGTTAGTCTGCTGAAGGTATCGGTTTGAAATACTGTGTAATGGTCTTAGGCACCAAATCAAATTGTTTAAAATTGTTTTCAGTCTTGCCATCACTCTCTGCTTTCACAGTTCGGACATCTCTTAGTATATGATGTCAGTGTCTCATACAGTATACCAAACTAGTTGTCTCACAAATGAGCATCCACACACACACACACACACACACATACACACACACGCTCATTAAGGAGCTTCTAATGATTTAGAGCAACATATGACCTTTGGTGGTGGCTAAGGCACCCCGGAAATCAATCAGCTGTAAAGGCCAAAATACTCTCAACTAATGATTACAGAGAGAGAGAGAGAGAGAGAGAGAGAGAGAAGGAAGAATAAGAAGAAACAAGAAAAATGGAGGAGAAAGGACGAGTTATAAGACAGGAGATGAGAAAACGAGAAGAGGAGGCATTCGTGTCCTTCATTTGTCCTGATCACTGTTGCTGTCCATGGTGCTGAACAATCTGAGCTTTTCTCTGGCTGTGAGGCTACAGAGTAACACTCATCCAGTCCTGCTGACATGCCAAATGACAAAGAAAGCCATGTGGGACCAAACAGCACAGCCAAATTATACTAACTAGCCCCCACTAGCTTTCATTTCTAGCCCCAGCGATACAGCAGGGTAATATGTGTCACCTCCTCAGAGCTTCTTCATGGAGAATCATTCTTGTGTCTGTGTTACATTTACATTTATGGCATTTGGCAGACACCCTTAACCAGAGCGACTTACAATTTGATCATTTTACACAGTAAAACTTTTACTTTACAGTGTTGAACCTAATGAGAAACTTTGTTTCAGGTTGCTACATAATGTTGAGTTTCCAGCTGATAATGCTACACTGCTGGACTGTGCTGTTGTAATTGAAAGCAGGCAGACTGGAAATAACAAGAAGCCACCATTTTTGTGCTTGATGACAAAAATTTACATTTGATCTGTCCTAAAAGTGTGAACCTTTCACAGGCATACAACATGTCATTAATAAAAAAAACCTTATCTAGCAACAGTTAGCTATGAAGGAATGTGTGGGCATCATACGAATAGGTTTCCAGAAAGTTTCCAGAATCCCAGAACTAGAATTCCACATCTGTGACTTCCACCAGGTATTGTGGTAGTACACAGTTCAGTTTATAATCCAAACCCAGAACAATCTGCATCCTGGTCGAGTACCTGTTCCCATTTCCCATCACACAAGAAGTGTAAAAGTAGGCAGTTTCTTCTAGATGTTGTATGGTGGTCACATGATTTCTCTCATGATGCTAGGGCTAACTAAACACAAACAAGAGTAGCAACAATGGAAAAGCTTCAAGTTCTGATTTACCTTTTACATGGAATCTGGCTTTATCTGACAAGTCAGAGACCAATGACTGTGACAATTCTGGGATGATTATGATGAATCAGCAGGCATTATTACTGCCTCCACCCATACGTCCCAGTCTGGTACGCGCAAGTTTTGAAGTACAGTACTTTTCGCCTGATGTCACACTGTATAGTAGCTGCCATTTTGAGGACAATCAGGGAGTGACTGCGCTAGCAAGATGCCTTTAATTTGCTGTTCTTTATGAACGATTCACCTGCAAGACGCGACAGAAGCTGAGAATGATGAGAGACAAGTTCAGTGTTCTCAAACTCCAGGCTTGGAGCCTCTGCACTGTATAGTTTAGTGTTTTTCTCTGCTGTTCACACCTCGTTTGGCTCAAGAAAGGATTAATTATCTAATAACAATTACGAAGTGCAGGGGTTGCAGGACTGGAGCTGAACTCTGCACTAACTGCACCAGCAAACTTACAAAATCATGTCTGTCAAAACAAGACAGTTTTCTGACCCAAGCGACATTCAGTCTTATATTTATCATTTATGTTTCTCCATTCAAACAAAATTTAATTCTTCAGAAACAGAGAAGTAAGTTATGCCTGGCTGTTTGTAGCTCCATTAGCTGGACAGTTTATCTCTCAGCTGTTAACAATAACAAAAGTTATCTAAAGGCTTTGTAAAGGCATTGTTCACATCTGTATATCTGTATTAATTAGCTGATGTGGCCTTACCCTTCCTGATGACAAAAAAAAATTCTCCTCTTTAGGCAACACCATGGGATCCTTTAGCCACCCTGATGTGAAGAGCTGGTAGGCTTCTGTGCTTTTAAATGCTTTGGGAGACTCTCCAGACTATGAAAAGGGGTTGTGTATGAGATAAATATATCAGGAAAACACAGATTTGGTAGCTTTCTGCCAGTTTAAGGGGGACCAGGTGTTCAGGGGAAACTGAATAAGGATCACAGCCTATTTAACAACTTTGTGGAGGTAACATTTTTACACTTCCAAAGTAAAGTGAGTAATTTTAGCTCTTTCTTTCACCTAGCTCAATATCTTTCACCTCTAGTTACGTTCATGAAGAACAGTGAAGCCAGAAATTCAGTCTCAAACATGGCAGCCACAATATTAAAATGTGGTACAGTATAATACTTGAGAATAAAGTCATAATATTTTGAGATAAAATGTCTTACAGTATAATACTTGAGAATAAAGTCATAATATTTGAGAATAAAGTCGTAGAATATTAGGTTATTACCAAGAAAGGCCGCAATATTGTAGCCAAAGGGTTTGCAAAAGGAAGGTAGCACTTCCTCGTGTTAAAACGAGGGACGTTGCGGAGTTGGTAGAGTTATAAATTCATATTGGTTCCTCCCATAAGGGAATAGTCTTCAGGCAGTGGACATCTACACTATTGGTATTTACGTCTCTGTGCCATTCAAACAGGGCATGTAGTTTCACAGGAGACAGTAAGAATGATTATCAAAATGATCGAACCCGAAGGTACAGCAACCAATGCTCCAACGTATTATGGCAGCCGCCCTAGAATTAGAATTTTATCCTCGATATACTGCGAGTTTTTTCTTGTAACTTTATGTCTTATTTATCACAATGTTATGACTTTAATCTCAAAGTCTGCTCATTTTAAATTAAACAGTGACTTTAAAATGCCGTCATATACATGCCATCCTATGTGATGTGTAAAACTGAGCTCAGCATGACCGTCAGGCATAAGTACACTGGAGAATATTCACTGCATCCACAGCAGAAACTCGGATTGGTGAGATACTAATTTCTTATTAAAACCTCAGTCAAAGTTAAAACATAGCTGACCAGCTGTCTGCTTTTTAGCTCATTCTGTTTTAGTTTAGCAGAGAGAATAGGCAGCATTGGCTGAAGAGAGCTGCATTTTGAAACTGTTAGTCTGTATTAGGAATAAGAGTAAGAACAGGACAGGTGAGCAAGAATAGGGTTTATTTAATAGAAGAATATTCCATGGATTTTAATTGGCAGAAGGAAGCATTATTGCCAGACCAATTACATTCAGGTTTTTGTTTCCAACTAATCATTTAATCAAAGTCATAAAGGACCAGCTATTTATGAAAATAGTCAAGCCTGAGCTTTACTCATAAGACCTGTGTAGATGTATTGGGTAGTTTGGATAGTAAACAAAATGCCTATATTTGTGATGTAGACATCATGGTCGCTTGGCTCCTATCAGCACTGCTGTATAGAAATCTAAGGCAGTAAGTTTCTCTATGAAGTTTTACATCAAACCACTCCGAATAACTTAACACTTGAATTATGTAACAACTTAATTATGTAGTACAGTACATACATCAGTGTAATTCCACTTTAATCCTTGTGTAATGTGTAAAACACTGTACATGAAGGGTCTGCATAGCGTGAATGTTGTGGATCTCTGTAAGAGCTGAAAAGGAGACTTAGACTAACACAATTTTCCTCACTTTTTCTTTCTCCCTCCCTCTCTCTCTCTCTCTCTCTCTCTCTCTCTCTCACTCACTCACACAATCACACATGTCTCCTGTGTGTATGTGTGTGAATGCTGTTTCTTTTGGCCTTGTAAGTTTAATTTGAGTGAGACTGCTTTCAAGGTTTGCGTAATATCTAAATATCTAAATATGCTTGAGGTTGAGTGAGCACACACACGCACACACACACACACACACACACACACACACACACACACACACACACACACACACACACACACACACACACAGTGAAGGGGTATGAGTGTCTGTGAGTGTATGAGTGCACAGCATTGCTAAGTGCTGCTGTATTCTAATGACATTTAAATCATTTAATTCAGAATGCTGGACCCTGGAGTGGTGAAGAACTGTGTGTGTGTGTGTGTGTGTGTGTGTGTGTGTGTGTGTGTGCGTGTATACAGATATACTGTACGCATCATGCACCACTCAGGTAACGCATGGAAAAACATTACTTCATAAATGTTACAAGACATCCTGAAAATACCCACCACTTGCCTTTAGGGGTTTCACAATGCATATTTTCTAAAGGTTAAAAAACACGACATGCACTGCACATTCCGTTTTTCTTGGTGGTCCACGCTGTTTTTGGAACACCGATTCTGGCCGAGGATCTCAGCAACGGCATCATGACTATAAACCAGCTGTGCTACCAGGCTGTCATTTTTTTGTTGAAATTATGGAGAACTAAGCTTCCTCAAAGAGACTGGAGCTTCCTTCAAAGCAATAAAATATATAGCCTTCTTTATTAACACGCCACTCTTTATAACACCATTATTTATAGGGTTATGTTGCTAGCTCAGACCACTCTTACAACATATTATGGTACCCGAGAAACTCTAACTAGACTGTAAACTTCAAATGCACTTTACAAAACAAAAGACCGGGCTGTGATGTAAGACTGGGTGTGTTGTAAACTCTAAGAGGCCAACTGTGGGCACGTCCTGAAGAGACTCTGTTTTGAAATGTTTATGAAGAACTCACCCTTTTAGAAATCGACCTGTTATTAACTAGCAAGTGTGGTGCAGCTAGCGTGAAAAAGCGGAGCTATTAAGGTTTCTTTTGCTTATTATTTTGAACTGTGAAATAATACAGTTCAGGATACTTTGACGCTTGTGATGTAGGTTGCTTGAAGCGCTCTGTAAAGCTTGTCCAAGCTCACCACATCACTATGAAGGAAGGCATTTGTGGGTGTAGCATGGAAAGGCCACTTAGCATGAGTCTATTGAGGCTATTCATTTTCTATGCTATGTTACATTAATCTTTTTGACTGGATTATTTCTTCAGCTGATCTGGTCTTTAAAGTGCCGCTGATGCTCAGTGTTGCAGAACATTGATCAGAAAACACAAAAGTACACCAAGAGTTTGATATGTTCCCCACAAAGCCTTCCTTAATTCTCTTTATTTTCTTGTATGTTTCCCTTGTGTTCTATTTCTCTCCCTCTCTTACTTTCTCTCTTTCTTCCCCCTCCTTCTCTCTATTTCTTTCACATGTCTTTCTTTCTCTCTCTCCCTTTCTCTCTTTCCCCTATCTTTCTCTCTTTTTCCCCTTTTTCAATCTCTCTTGACTTTAGTGCTTATTTATTAATTAATCCAGATAATTCCCTCTTACAGTGCTTAAATACAAAGCTTTCAAACACCAAAGACTCTCTCTCTTTCTCTTTCCCTCCCAACCCCTCTCTCCTCCCACCCCCTTTCTCTCTCTCAACTGGATGAATAATTTCTATGCCATGTGCAGAGAGGAGAGATAAAGAGGAGTATTTCTCTAGAGCTGAGAGAGAGGGACCCAGGAGAGAAAAAAGAAAGAGAGAGAGAGCGAGAGAGAGAGAGAGAGAGAGAGCTGAAGGCCCAGAACAGTGCAGCACTTCACTGGACTCATTTGCACTTAGATTGGCGTTGATGCCACAGCAGCCACACATGTGATAGTCTTTATACACAGAGCATAATGTACAGACAGTGTGTGTGTTTGTGTGTGTGTGTGTGTGTGTGTGTGTGTGTGTGTGTGTGTTATACTCACAGGCATGGTCTGACTCCCGTGTAGGCCGCTGATTGCTGACTGAGCCTCGGTGTGTGTGGAGAACTTAACAAAGGCACAACCTGCAGGACAGACAAACAGAAATAAGAGAAAGAATAAGAAAATAATGTAGAGCAGTATGTCCTGCGATGGACTGGCGACCTGTCCAGGGTGTATCCTGCCTTCCGCCCGATGACTGCTGGGATAGGCTCCAGCACCCCCCCCGCGACCCTGAGGGAGAAGCGGCTTAGAAAATGGATGGATGGATGTAGAGCAGTACAGTAGGTCAGCATGAGGATTCAGTGGTGTCTCAGGTGGCTGCTACACCAGACACACTAGTGAACACAAACACACACACGCACACACACACACACACACACACACACACACACACACATACACACACACACACACACACACACACACACACACACATACACACACACACACACTCCCTCACTTCTGTAGCTCTATTCTCTAAATAGCGTCAAAATGCTGTAACATACAAGATTGATCTATTTTTAATTAATAAGGAAAACTAAGTGAGATTACAGCAATGGGCTTTTCTTCCTGTACAATAACAGCAATAAACTGTAAATGCAGCTGTTATTCTACACTACTTGTAAAACAGAAAACATTTTTAAATAAAATAGTTGTATGCTGTTATATGTAAACATTGTTAACCCCTTAAAATCTCCATTAAAAGCATATTACATACTAAGGCTTATTATTCAGTAACTACAGGGACTTCAGTGTGAACTTGCTAAGCTATACTTACATTATGGAAGTGTGCGATAAAACCTTGGGCCTGCTGGTGGGCCCTGGCCATTTAAGGGGTTAAAGGTTCAAAACATACTGTTCACTCCACAGTCCATACCACCACATATGCTCAGAGTAAATAATGCAGTTCATCAGACTCGTTCCAGTGATTGGATCAGCTTTCAGGTGCTGAGAGTTCTTCAAATGCTAAAGTTGGAGCTCCCCCAGTTAAATTAAGTTTTGTTGATTTTCTAAGTGGACAGTAAGTTCTCATGTCCTCTACAGACAATAAACTTTTAAAATATTTTAGTGCACAATTTCTATTAATTCACTAAATTTAACATAAAAAACCCATAAAATTTCAAATGTGCTATCACTTTTGTACAGGCCACATTTTAGATTTTATTTTTTCCAATATACTAACTGTGCATTAAAATGTGCTGAAGTAGATGTTCTCTGTAGAGGGTGTCCAAACTTTTGCATACAACTATTTTCTTCAACCTCTTCATTCTTATAGTCAGCTTGTTGCTTGTCATGTAAGCTTTAGTGCTCCGCCATAAGCAGGATGAGCTCTTCTGCTTCCATTTGTTTGGACTACAACCATGACAAAAGGGGCTCTGTTTGGTCAGCTGACTTTACTACTAAATTACTATACACCATCACAGTCCGTCAGTTTTAGACGTGACGTGAAAGACGGCATTACTATGTGTTTTCATGTTTAAAACTTACTGTGTGCTTTTTTCATCCATAACAATCAGACTGAGTATGAACAGGCCTTGTGTTCTTCTGTCATTACTTTAATTCACTTTACAACTAAACTACCTTTTGATCTCCTAAACATCTAGGAGCCCACATGAAATGTTGATGATTGTCTGTTGAGTGAAAGGGCCGCTGCGCTCTCTCACGCAATCCCATCATCCTTCACACACACGACTTGACCTCTCTGACATGCCTCTCCACTCTCTGACAGCAGCGTGTGTGTGCATGTGTGCTTGTGTGTGAGTGTGCATATATGTGTGTGCGTGTGCATGTTTATAGACCTTTCTGCTGAATTATGTAAAACTGTAGTCGTGACAAAATAAAAACAATTATTCAAATATTCAGTCCTTGGTTATTTACAAGCATTATATTATGAACTATTTAAACCCAAAGCATATATACATACACTCATCGGCCACTTTATTAGGTGTTCAATTGCTGGTTAACACAAATAGCTAATCATCCAATCACACGGCCGCAACTCAATGCATTTAGGCGTGTAGAGGTGGTCAAGACAGCTTGCTGAAGTGCAAACCGAGCATCAGAATGGGGGAAGAAAGGTGATTTAAGTGACTTTGAACGTGGCGTGGTTGTTGGTGCCAGACGGGCTGGTCTGAATATTTCAGAAACTGCTGATCTACTGGGATTTTCACACACAACCATCTCTAGGGTTTACAGAGAATGGTCAGAAAAAGAGAAAATATCCAGTGAGCGGCAGTTGATGTGAGAGGTCAGAGGAGAATGGGCAGACTAGTTTGAGATGATAGAAAGGCAACAGTAACTCAAATAACCACTTTTTACAACCAAGGAATGCAGAATACCATCTCTGAATGCACAACATGTCGGACCTTGAAGAAGATGGGCTACAGCAGCAGAAGACCACACCGGGTGCCACTCCTGTCAGCTAAGAACTGAGACTACAATTCGCACGGGCTCATCGAAATTGGACAATAGAAGATCGGAAAAATGTTGCCTGGTCTGACGAGTCTCGATTTCAGCTGCGACATTCAGATGGTAGGGTAAGAATTTGGTGTAAACAACATGACAGCATGGATCTATCCTGCGTTGTATCAACGGTTCAGGCTAGTGGTGGTGCTGTAATGGTGTGGGGGATATTTTCTTGGCACACTTTGGGCCCCTTAGTACCAACTGAGCATTGTTTAAATGCCGCAGCCTACCTGAGTATTGCTGCTGACCATGTCCATCCCTTTATGACCACAGTGTACCCATCTTCTGATGGCTACTTCCAGCAGGATAATGCACCATGTCACCAAGCTCATATCATCTCAAACTGGTTTCTTGAACATGACAATGACTTCACTGTACTCCAGTGGCCTCCACAGTCACCAGATCTCAATCCAATAGAGCACCTGGGATGTGGTGGAACGAGAGATTCACATCATAGATGTGCAGACGACAAATCTGCAGCAACTGCGTGATGCTATCATGTCAATATGGACCAAAATCTTTGAGGAACGTTTCCAACACCTTGTTGAAAGTATGCCATGAAGAATTAAGGCAGTTCTGAAGGCAAAAAGGGGTCCAACTACCCCTGTGTACCTAATAAAGTGGCCAGTGAGTGTATGTATATGACTTTAAATATTAAGTCATCATTCATACAGTACTTTCTATTGGGAGGTGATTGTCCCAAACACTAGCACTAATTTTAATTTGTGAAAATTATACTTACATTTTTTAATGTTGGTTTTAAAAAGATATTTTTGGTGTCTTTTAAAGTGAAGCTAAACGACTAAGATATGTCATGAACTTTTTTTTATTTTATTCAAAATGCTGTTTTCATCAGAGCATTTTAGAAGAGAACAGTTAGATCCCATTGTTATGAAGTAAATGTGTCTGAAAATCAGTGTGTAACATTAAAAATGGACTGTTGGGAGGTTCTGCACAACCTTGGGCTGACTTGTGAACCAGGCCTCAGGACCAAGAAACTGTATATGATGCTGCTCATCAGGAGAGGAAGCATCGTAAACAGTGTGCCAAAAGGCAGAATTGTGGTAAACGTTCAGGACTCAAGTTAGGGTTAGAAAGCTAACCCTAGCCACATGGCTCTACTATCTCTGCTCCTCTTCAACAACCGGTCTCTTCACAATAAAGCCACTTTAGAAGTTAGACTTCAGCTAACTTCCCAGCACGAATTCTGTGATTGCTGTGGTTTTAATGGAAACATGGCTCAATGACAACATTTCTGATGCACTGACTGACAGCACACCACGGCAACAGGGAAGCAGCACTGTCTGGTAAGACCTGCAGTAGTGGCTTGTGTGTTTACCCTATGAATGAAAGGCGCAGGAATGTTATAGGGGTGTTTATGATTGTAAAGACCCAGCCATTCTAGCACCCGAGAGAGTTTATCACCATGCTCATTGACACGGTGTACATTCCATCCAGCGCTAACATGAGGGAAGCAGTGGACAAACTCTATGGTGCTATGAGTAACCTACAAACACACTTTCCTTCATCACTGGAGACATTAATCATGCAAAGTCAGTGCTGCCTACTCTTTGTGGAGAAAAAACACCATTTTTTACACCAACATCTATGTCGTCTGTGACCCACCTCTACCCTGGCTGCTCAGACCGCATCTCTGTCATGTTAATTCCAGCACACAAACCTTCGCTCAAGTGTGTCAGACTGGTTCTGAAGAGGCGATCTCAGCATTTCAGGAATGTTTTGAGCACACAGACTGGAACGTGTTCTGGAGATGGGTCATACAATGATTTAACTGATTTGGAGGAATATACATCATCTGTGAATATACATCATCTGTAATTGGCTACATTAGCAAGATGATGCAAAGATGATGTGATTGCAGACCTGCAAATCCATTTTTTCTGTATCCTATTTTTTTCACTGTGCTGCGAGATGTCAGTCCTACAGTACGTTGTATGCTGTGATGTGTATGATATATATGATGCCCTTTAGTATATAGTGTTTTGTGCTCCTGTCTAGTATTTATTGCTCTGTATATTTATTTTTAGTTCACACGGTTGTGCATCTGCACTCTCTGTATTCCTGTGTAATGTGCTGCTGGTATGTGATGCATTATCAGGCTGAGAACAACACTTTGTTCCAATGTACACAAGTAATAATGAGGAATGACAAGGACCACTTGATGTACTGTCCAACATTTTTGAGTTTTGCCCAAAATTTGCTAAAAATGATCACTGCGGAAACAGTCACTTATGAACTACTTGGTTTTTGGTTAGTTTTGTGACTGTTTTGGTAGTGACAAAGTGGAATGTTCAGTCATTTATTTTGATAAACATGATTAAGGTATAGGGTCAATTAAAGTCAGTTAAAAGCCTGAAATGTGTTTTCAACTCTAACTTTGAATCAGTTCAGTAGAATGTTCTATGCTTTGTGATCTACAACAGAAACAGGTAATGTTACATACACAAACATTCTGAACAGCTAAAAAATATTTCCAGAATAAAACATTCCAAAAAAGCAGACTAAGTGCTGGCTCATAAAAGTGTAAAATGGTCTTTATGTGCCAAAATAACCCCTGGTGCATCAACTTCAAACACATTTCCAAGAATCAAAAGAGAGAAAAGAAAAAAGAGAGAAATCCTCATGGATTGCTGTCTTCAAGGGTTTTTGTTCCATATTAACATAAACTGCATCTGACAAGCTCACAAAGAGTTGACAACGTTTTGCTTGTAGGCCTTGTCAGATCATTGAAGCAATCATTGTTTTTTTTTTTTATTCAATCCTGAAAAGATATAGTACTGTGCAAAGGTCAGAGACCACCCTTTATGTATTGAATTTCCAGTCAAAACAGCCTTTAAGTACAAGGTATTTATTTTTCAGGACATATCAGGATGGGCTTAGATATAAGGTGCATAAGGAAAAGGAATAAGTTAAAAGAAAAAAAGTGAAAAATTAAAAACAATGAAAAAGTTCCAAAATTTGTTAAAAAAATTATTGAAAGATAAGAAAATGGGACTCATAACAACTATACAAGACCTGATCGACCACCAAAACTGTCAGTATGAACAGAAAATACAAGCAACTTCTAAGACTGAACGTCAGAGGTGTGGAAAAATATGCCTCATTTCTTTAAAAAACTGAAAGCAGATCTCCTGAAAAGAATGCAAGTGGTAATGAAGGAAAAGGGTGGACATGCTTGTGAATTTTTCTTGTACATAATGAACATTTCAACTGTAAATTAATCCAATGACGAGTAGTCTTTGCACACTTTTGCATACTACTGTGAGTGTGTATATGTGCATGAGTGTACTCATGTGTGCATGTGAAAGTTAATGGACACAGCTATCCGTGGACTGGTGAATAATTCCTGAGCAGTGGTGGAGTGGGCTCTGGGCTGGAATAGGATTTGTCAGGTGATATTGCCGTCCCGCTGCTCTGAGGCTACACACACACATGTGGAATAGACTCTGCCACGTTAGTGTCAGGCCTTTCAGTCAGACACCTCCGCACCGGAACATCAGCTTGACGTGTCCGCGTTTGTATGAGTGCAAGTGCTCACGTGTCAGGCTGAGTGTACACGCGTCTGTGCATTGGTAGTGAAAGACAGCGTCTATCTGTGCATGTATGCATGTGTATTAGAGTGCCTGTGTGTGTGTGTGTGTGTGTGTGTGTGTTGTAGACAGATTGACAGAGTGAAATTGAACATGTAAATGACAGCCCTGCTGGAGTCTGTCCACATCCAGTTCTATTTAGAGGAGTGGAATGTTTTCAGGGGAAAAAACTCAAGGATATCTCAAGTGTTTCACTTTAACTCTGAAATCCAAAAACACTAAAGTATGCTCATATCTACCAACTGCTGCTTTACTATACAAATGTTAAGAACCTAAGACATATGTATTTTAAGTATATTCTGATTACGGATGCAGACATTGCTTCAGGGTACTGCCATTCTCTACTGCCAAAACGGATAGTGTGTTTAAGGGACAGTCAGGGCTGATACTGACACAGTATTGCTATTGGGGCAACACTAATACTGATGATAAGGATGTGGGCTAGCAATTCACAATAATGAACCTCAATATTGAACAGAAAATTAACATTATTTTAAACGAAGTGACTGAAAGCTGGGGACATTGATTTTAAATCGGAATATGTTTTGTGATGTTTGGCATATCTGGTCTCCAGAAACCACTTGCCACTAGCATTTGTCTGTTTATAAAAAAAAGACTGCAAATTTCAAGCCACATGAGATCTACTGTGGTTTTCTGTGGTCTGGATATGGGTTTCATTTAATGTCGTAATGGCAGTGCTACATGGTGCGCTGTGGCATGCAGGGAAATTGAACAGGGCTGAACAGCATTTCCAGTGGACTATTAAACTAACCAAGGACAGACTGACAGAAAAACAGAAATAGAGGAGAAAAGCATATGGCTGATTTAGCGTAAAGGCAAGAGTGAACATTGGTGTAGTTTTCCTGGAGAGAACCAATAAGGTGAAGCACATGAAGAGTGATGATGGCCTTCCTCTGTATCTGCTATTAATTATTTAGCCTAGCCTGTAGCAGATACTGCACTCAGAAATATGAAATCACTCTGTTGTTGGTTTTAGTCCGTTTTCTCTCGTTGATATTACTTAACAAAAGCTATGTAAGTTAGTGAAAAAGAGCCAGATGTGCTGTTTTTTAGGAAATTAAATTGTCAAATTTACTTTATAAGTGTTTGTTGGATCGATGTAATCTTGTGGAGTAAGCGTTGGTTCCTGACAACGTTTATTTGCATTGTTTTATTTACTCTACTCACCCTCTTCATGTTGTATTTCCCTGACCGAATTTCCATTGCGTGTAAATCGATTTTTACACTCCACACTCAACTGCTTAGCCTACATGGTTGTAAGCAGTAAGTGCAAGTTACTGTATAACTCTTGATCTTAATTCAATGACAGCTCAGTATCACTGTAATAACTTCATGAAATTATGTAGATCTAACGTGAACCTGTTCTTTTTCCACTTTATTAAGTACATGTTATTCAGCTGAGAATTATAAAAGCTACTTAACATGGTGGCATTTAACCATTTTACAATGTTTTTAAGTAAATCTGACATTTTGTTTTGAGGTAATACATAAAAATCATTA